>NC_060178.1:8254739-8364739 GCF_021184085.1 Oncorhynchus gorbuscha | reverse complement strand
ACACAACTCTACTTCAACAATAACACAACTCTACTTCAACAATAACACAACTCTACTTCAACAATAACATAACTCTACTTCAACAATAACACAACTCTACTTCAACAATAACACAACTCTACTTCAACAATAACATAACTCTACGGGCCAGTTTCCCGGATACAGATGAATAATTCCTGGACTAAATGTTTTATAGAATCTGGGACTGGGCTTTTATCCGTGTCCAGGAAATCGTCCCGTCAATCTAAACCTTTGTATTCACTTCCTGTTTTGGATTGTCAGGTGGACATACATAGAGTTCTACAGCCGGTACAGTGTACTGATGAGTCAAGAGGAGCTGGGCCTCAACCACAAGAAACTGGCCTGTAAGACAGTGCTGCAGAGGCTAATTCAGGTGAGGGTGTTAGCCGGTGTGTAGTTGGTTCAAATCCCAGTCCGACAGGGGAACATCTGGTGGGGATTGAATGAACCGGCAATGGGAAGGTTTGTGGACTAAGTAAGGCACTTAAACTCCTCTAGGGGTGTTGCGCTGAATTTGAGGATGTTGGTGTTTATAACCAGGTTGATCTGTGATGTTTATAACCAGGTTGATCTGTGGTGTTTATAACCAGGTTGATCTGCGGTGTTTATAACTAGGTTGATCTGTGGTGTTTATAACCAGGTTGATCTTGAGGTGTTTATAACCAGGTTGATCTGTGGTGTTTATAACTAGGTTGATCTGTGGTGTTTATAACCAGGTTGATCTGTGGTGTTTATAACTAGGTTGATCTGTGGTGTTTATAACCAGGTTGATCTGTGGTGTTTATAACCAGGTTGATATGCGGTGTTTATATCCAGGTTGATCTGTGGTGTTTATAACCAGGTTGATCTGTGGTGTTTATAACCAGGTTGATATGTGGTGTTTATAACCAGGTTGATATGCGGTGTTTATATCCAGGTTGATCTGTGGTGTTTATATCCAGGTTGATCTGTGGTGTTTATAACCAGGTTGATCTGTGGTGTTTATATCCAGGTTGATATGCGGTGTTTATATCCAGGTTGATCTGTGGTGTTTATAACCAGGTTGATCTGTACTGATATGGGCTCTTGTCTGATGTCCCCCACTTACCCTCCAGGACTCAGATCAGAACAAGTTTGGCCGGACCAAGATTTTCTTCCGAGCGGGTCAGGTGGCCTACCTGGAGAAGCTTCGATTGGACCGTCTCCGAAAGGCATGTCTGACCATCCAGAAGCACGTGAGGGGGTGGAGCCACAGGAGGAAGTTCCTTCGCATGAGGGAGGCGGCTATCGTCCTCCAACAGTATGTCCGTGGACAGCGGCAGATATGGTGAGTGGGAATGTACATCTACTACAGCAGGTACTACTACAACAGACAGGTACTACTACAATAGGTACTACAACAGCAGACAGGTACTACTACAACAGCAGGTACTACTACAACAGGTACTACTACAACAGGTATTACTACAGCAGGTACTACTACAGCAGGCAGGTACTACTACAGCAGACAGGTACTACTACAACAGGCAGTTACCGTACTACTACAGCAGGTACTACTACAGCAGGTACTACTACAGCAGGTACTACTACAGCAGGCAGGTACGGTACTACTACAGCAGGTACTACTACAGCAGGTACTACTACAACAGGTATTACTACTACAGGTACTACTACAGCAGGTACTACTACAGCAGGCAGGTACGGTACTACTACAGCAGGTACTACTACAGCAGGTACTACTACAACAGGTATTACTACTACAGGTACTACTACAGCAGGCAGGCACGGTACTACTACAGCAGGTACTACTACAGCAGGTACTACTACAACAGGTATTACTACTACAGGTACTACTACAGCAGGTACTACTACAGCAGGTACTACTACAACAGGTACTACTACAGCAGACAGGTACTACAACAGACAGGTACTACTACCTACTACAATAGGTTCTACTACAACAGACAGGTACTACTACAACATGTACTACTAGAACAGACGGGTACGACTACAACAGGTACTACTACAGCAGGTACTACTACAACAGGTACTACTACAGCAGGTACTACTACAGCAGGTACTACTACAGCAGGTACTACTACAACAGGCAGGTACAGTACTACTACAGCAGGTACTACTACAGCAGACAGGTACTACTACAGCAGGTACTACTACAGCAGGTACTACTACAGCAGACAGGTACTACTACAACATGTACTACTACAGCAGGTACTACTACAGCAGACAGGTACTACTACAGCAGGTACTACTACAGCAGGTACTACTACAACAGGTATGACTACAGCAGGTATTACTACAGCAAGTACTACTACAGCAGACAGGTACTACTACAGCAGATAGGTACTACTACAGCAGACAGGTACTACTACAACAGACAGGTACTACTACAACAGGTACTACAACAGACAGGTACTACTACAACAGGTACTACAACAGACAGGTACTACTACAACAGGTACTACTACAGCAGACAGGTATTACTACAGCAGACAGGTACTACTACAACAGGTACTACTACAGCAGACAGGTATTACTACAGCAGACAGGTACTACTACGGCAGGTACGACTACAACAGGTATGACTACAGCAGGTATTACTACAGCAAGTACTACTACAGCAGACAGGTACTACTACAACAGGTACTACTACAGCAGACAGGTATTACTACAGCAGACAGGTACTACTACAACAGGTACTACTACAGCAGACAGGTATTACTACAGCAGACAGGTACTACTACGGCAGGTACGACTACAACAGGTATGACTACAGCAGGTATTACTACAGCAAGTACTACTACAGCAGACAGGTACTACTACAACAGGTACTACTACAGCAGACAGGTATTACTACAGCAGACAGGTACTACTACAACCGGTACTACTACAGCAGACAGGTATTACTACAGCAGACAGGTACTACTACAGCAGGTACTACTACAACAGGTATGACTACAGCAGGTATTACTACAGCAAGTACTACTACAGCAGACAGGTACTACTACAGCAGACAGGTACTACTACAACAGGTACTACTACAGCAGACAGGTATTACTACAGCAGACAGGTACTACTACAGCAGGTACTACTACAACATGTATTACTACAGCAGGTACTACTACAACAGGTAATACTACAGCAGGTACGACTACAGCAAGTACTACTACAGTAGACAGGTACTACTACAACAGGTACTACTACAGCAGACAGGTATTACTACAGCAGACAGGTACTACTACAGCAGGTACTACTACAACAGGTATTACTACAGCAGGTACTACTACAACAGGTAATACTACAGCAGGTACGACTACAGCAGGTACTACTACAACAGGTACTACTACAGCAGGTACTACTACAGCAGGTATTACTACAGCAGGTACTACTACAGCAGGTACTACTACAGCAGACAGGTACTACTACAGCAGGTATTACTACAGCAGGTACTACTACAGCAGGTGTTACTACAGCAGGTACTACTACAACAGGTATTACTACAGCAGGTACTACTACAACAGGTCCTACTACAGCAGGTATTACTACAGCAGGTACTACTACAACAGGTCCTACTACAGCAGGTACTACTACAACAGGTCCTACTACAACAGGTATTACTACAGCAGGTACTACTACAGCAGGTATTACTACAGCAGGTACTACTACAGCAGGTACTACTACATCACCTTAGTCATCACATGCTGTTATGCATAGACTGTAGTTGTTGTTGTGGTTGTGGTTCTTTTTTTACTTTGTCTTTCTCTCCTCTTCCTCCTCTCCATTTTCCTCCTCTACAGAAACAGGTTCGGCTTCATATCATGCCTATAGCACTTGGGTAATTTTGGGATCAGTATAGAAATGATCTCGATCGTCTCTCTGTGTCTCTCCAGTAAAACGGTGACAGCTGCAGCATTGAAACAGGGCTGGGCTTCTGTGGTCATTCAGAGGTACTGGAGAAGTTATCTGACCCGACAGATCTATAGAATGGTCCGTTCCTCCTCTATCATCATCCAAGCCTTCGCTAGAGGCTGGATCGCCAGGAAACGCTACAAAAAGGTATTGTGCCTTTCATCTCAATTGATTTTTATATTGCCGTTTCAATCTACAAACATTTGTTGAGTGTTGTATGTGAGCCATCTGTGTATTTGCGCATGTAACACCTCTCAGATGGTGGAGGTGCAGAAAGCACTGATCTTACAGAAGTATGCCCGGGCGTGGCTCGCCAGGAGACGCTTCCAGAGCCTGCGCCGCCTGGTACACAACGTACAGCTCTCCTACAGGTGCCAGAAGCTCGGGAAGAAACTGGAAGATCAGGTAAAAATGTCCCCTGACACTGGTACTGATTGAACCACACAGACCAGGGTTGTGTTCTGTAGGTACAAAAAGAAGAAAATACTTTGAAACGGTGTGAAACAAACACAGAGGTACTTATCTGTACTAGTCCAATCAGAAACACTCATTTTCGTTTTGTTTTAAACGTTTTCTCTTGCGTGCCCTTATGAACATGACCCAGTACTGACCTATGGTTGATTGATGCCCTGCTGTATATATGACCCTCATGACCCAGTACTGACCTATGACCTATGGTTGATTGATGCCCTGCTGTATGTCTCCCCAGGCCAAAGAGAACCGTGGGCTGTTGGAGAGGCTGACAGGTCTGACCGGTGCTCACGCCCAAGGTCTAGACAAGCTGCACTGTCTGGAGGCCCAGCTGGGGAAATCAGCCACTGAGAAGGCTTCGCTAGACGAGCGAGAGAAGAAGACCATGAAGACGATAGCTCAGCTTCAAGAGGAAAAAGTCAAATTAATCGTTGAAAGGCAGAACTTGGAAAAGAAGTGTGCAGATTCAACAACAGAGATGAAAGGTAAGAGGGAGGACATGATGGCTCAGATTGTTTAGAGAGGACATGATGGCTCAGATTGTTTAGGGAGGACATGATGGCTCAGATTGTTTAGGAGGACATGATGGCTCAGATTGTTTAGAGAGGACATGATGGCTCAGATTGTTTAGAGAGGACATGATGGCTCAGATTGTTTAGAGAGGACTATATAGCCCCATTTGAGTGTCTAGCAATTCCGTTGCTTGGCTATAGACACAAATCTGCCTGCCTTTGTAAAATATATATTCCCTATTCAGATTGAGTTCAGTTTTGAATTCTAATCATCAGAGTAAACCCAACCGAACTTCTCAATTTAATTTACCCTAACATTTAACGTACCATGCTATAACGCCCAGATAGCACGAAATTGTATCGTATCTCTCCGTTATTCCCTACATTTAAATTACAACCTGTTGACGATTTTTTCGTGGAGTGTTACACTCCCGGGCAAAATGTCCAATTTTGTTACAATTAAAACATCTTGTATTTTTCTTTTGACCCACCTTATTCATTTTTCTCGACTTTATTTCCTTCTCTAACTTCATTATACCTCTCGTAGTTTCCGCGGGATCCACATACTTGGGTGGTAATTTCACCGGTTGCTCCAGCACCAGTATTCTTATAATCACAAATTCGTCAACTGGATTATCTCTGCATTGTTGGTATAATCTAGGAAGATATAGTTTGTTATCCTCGCCCCCACCCAATTGGTTAACTTCTCTATCTGCGGGAGCAGTGGGTAGTGTCTCTCGAACCTTGTTAGATTTAATCTCTTTTTCGGCGCGTCCCATTCTCTTTTTTGCTTCCGAAAGCCAAACTCCGGCTGTGTATAACCCCTGTTTATTCTGCTTTTTCACATTATTACCACATTCCTTATGTATCTGTTTTATAAGGGATTCCAGCTTTTCTACATTTAGACGGCCATCAAAATCGTATTTCTTTTTCCATCTTAGACAGAAATCGATGTTTCTCTTGTCTTTCTGTGCCATGTATCGCTCGTCTCCCGTTAGTTCTGGGGCTTCTTTCGAGGCATTTCTCCCCATTCTTAATCCTTATCGTTACTAGTAGCAATGTTTTTAAACACTTATCTATGCCTTTCTATATACTTTTAAATTCTATGTGCTTGCAGTTCTATAAATTTGTAATTTACCGTTACTTAGTTACTTCTAGTTACTATCCTGTCTGCCTATGTGTGTGTTCCTTTAAAAATAATCAGTATGTATTTTCCATCCTGTGAACAGCGTCCATAGAAGACTTTTGATCGGACAATAACATTTCACCCAAAGGATATTATTTTTGGGACTTTCAATCGTTAATGTCTCGAATCTCACTAATCTAGACTAATCACTTATCATTTGATATTAATTTCTTTCAGCATTGTACAGGTTCATTTATTCTGTTCGCCTAGAATTACCCTGCCTTCTCACCAAGCCTAATTTATCCTCACCTGTTTTAACATATCTATCCGCTACTTTCCGCAGTCAGCTTCCCATATACAGATAGACTATTAGGTAAAGACTTTATTTAGGTATGTTTATTGAATTATTGGCCATCCTATTTGTACGGAACAAGCGTCCTAATTCTCCAATGCATACTATATCACTCCTTAATAATCCTTGGCTTGCAAAACCAGGCCGTATTAAGCTCTAGTTTATTTGGTGGTAGTGCACCTTACCTCAGGGTCAATTTCGGACCCTGCTTCCTTTTTATCGATATCCTGGTTAATACCCCCGGTAGAAACCCATTTTATTTGTTCGAAATATTCAAGCACCTATTATTGATCAAATTCAACTCCTTTATAACATTTTAATCAATAAATATCCTAAATAATCCCTCCCAAATTCGAGAATAAAGGCTACTTTACCTGCTGCCGACTGGGAAAAGCATTGTTCGTTGTATCTAGTCACCCTTCCTGTCCTCCGTGATAATACGCAGGCCTGTTTCAATTTTAACCTCAATTCAGAGGTCAGGTCTTTAGTAAAACGAGTCAAAAACTTGTCCGTGCACGATTTTTCAGCGTATTACCTTCAGATAACAGGTAGAGTTGTTTAGATCTGGCTCAAAGGAACAAATTGATAGAGGAATTCTAAATTCCTTTAATGTTTTTATTGCCAAAACCAATTAGCACTAATTTCTAATTCATTTAATGAGTTGTAAGTTCATTAATTATGCATGAAGTAGATCGAGACCAGTCTTAAAAGCCAGGTTAAAGAGCGTTTAATTCCAGAGAGTACTAACTCATACACAGATTTCCACAGGTTATAAACTCAAAATGACATCATCAGTTTCCCACGATAGCCCCGTTGTTTTTTTGTTTAGGTCCGGAGATGCTTTCTACTCCCCTCATAAACCAGACATTACAACCTGTCTAAAAGATACAGATTTCTCTCACCAATGGAATAAAACCCAAACATTCTTATCTTGTCTGAAAAGCTTTTTCTCCCCCTTGACCTTCCCAAGAGGCACAGACAATCAAATTAGTTCTGCTTACATTTTCAGTAACAGCTTAATCAATAACCTTTACTTTTCATATCATAACATAATAGTATTAGAATAAATGGTTTCTAATCATTAACGAATACATAATTGATCATCTAAACTATATTTTCCTCTATCAGATGGCTCAGATTGTTTAGAGAGGACATGATGGCTCAGATTGTTTAGAGAGGACATGATGGCTCAGATTGTTTAGAGAGGACATGATGGCTCAGTTTGTTTAGAGAGGACATGATGGCTCAGATTGTTTAGAGAGGACATGATGGCTCAGATTGTTTAGAGAGGACATGATGGCTCAGATTGTTTAGAGAGGACATGATGGCTCAGATTGTTTAGAGAGGAAATGATGGCTCAGATTGTTTAGAGAGGACATGATGGCTCAGATTGTTTAGAGAGGACATGATGGCTCATATTGTTTAGAGAGGACATGATGGCTCAGATTGTTTAGAGAGGACATGATGGCTCAGATTGTTTAGAGAGGACATGATGACTCAGATTGTTTAGAGAGGACATGATGACTCAGATTGTTTAGAGAGGACATGATGGCTCAGATTGTTTAGAGAGGACATGATGGCTCAGTTTGTTTAGAGAGGACATGATGGCTCAGTTTGTTTAGAGAGGACATGATGGCTCAGATTGTTTAGAGAGGACATGATGGCTCAGATTGTTTAGAGAGGACATGATGGCTCAGATTGTTTAGAGAGGACATGATGACTCAGATTGTTTAGAGAGGACATGATGGCTCAGATTGTTTAGAGAGGACATGATGGCTCAGATTGTTTAGAGAGAACATGATGGCTCAGATTGTTTAGAGAGGACATGATGGCTCAGTTTGTTTAGAGAGGAAATGATGGCTCAGATTGTTTAGAGAGGACATGATGGCTCAGATTGTTTAGAGAGGACATGATGGCTCAGATTGTTTAGAGAGGACATGATGGCTCAGATTGTTTAGAGAGGACATGATGACTCAGATTGTTTAGAGAGGACATGATGACTCAGATTGTTTAGAGAGGACATGATGGCTCAGATTGTTTAGAGAGGACATGATGGCTCAGTTTGTTTAGAGGACCTCAGTTTGTTTAGAGAGACATGATGGCTCTGATTGTTTAGAGAGGACATGATGGCTCAGATTGTTTAGAGAGGACATGATGGCTCAGATTGTTTAGAGAGGACATGATGACTCAGATTGTTTAGAGAGGACATGATGGCTCAGATTGTTTAGAGAGGACATGATGGCTCAGATTGTTTAGAGAGGACATGATGACTCAGATTGTTTAGAGAGGACATGATGGCTCAGATTGTTTAGAGAGGACATGATGGCTCAGTTTGTTTGAGGACATGATGGCTCAGATTGTTTAGAGAGGACATGATGACTCAGATTGTTTAGAGAGGACATGATGACTCAGATTGTTTAGAGAGGACATGATGTCTCAGATTGTTTAGAGAGGACATGATGGCTCAGATTGTTTAGAGAGGACATGATGGCTCAGATTGTTTAGAGAGGACATGATGGCTCAGATTGTTTAGAGAGGACATGATGGCTCAGATTGTTTAGAGAGGACATGATGGCTCAGATTGTTTAGAGAGGACATGATGGCTCAGATTGTTTAGAGAGGACATGATGACTCAGATTGTTTAGAGAGGACATGATGACTCAGATTGTTTAGAGAGGACATGATGGCTCAGATTGTTTAGAGAGGACATGATGACTCAGATTGTTTAGAGAGGACATGATGACTCAGATTGTTTAGAGAGGACATGCACTCAGATTGTTTAGAGAGGACATGATGGCTCAGATTGTTTAGAGAGGACATGATGACTCAGATTGTTTAGAGAGGACATGATGACTCAGATTGTTTAGAGAGGACATGATGACTCAGATTGTTTAGAGAGGACATGATGTCTCAGATTGTTTAGAGAGGACATGATGGCTCAGATTGTTTAGAGAGGACATGATGTCTCAGATTGTTTAGAGAGGACATGATGGCTCAGATTGTTTAGAGAGGACATGATGGCTCAGATTGTTCTATCCTCTTTTTAAACCTCATAAAAGTGTGGTCTGGGGTTTAGATGAGGATTGCACTGACATACAGTATATGGTCAATCATTTACGCTGTGATTCACTTCTTTCACTTCCAGACAGATTTCATCAAATCAAGACAACTCTGAAAGAAGATTTGGAACGACAAGAAAGATTGAGGAAGTAAGAGTTGCTTCATGTACCTATACCTTTTTTCAGACTTCTGGGCCGAGCCTAGCTAAACCAAGCCAAGCTGTACAGGGCTGACCTGGTTACACATCCACCATAGTAGCAGGACCAGTTCTGGTCAGAACAATTTGAAGGGGGAATATCTGAGCCAGTCCAGTCAGTAGCAGTACAGTGTGGTTCAGGTCCAGTACAGTATGGTTCAGGTCCAGTCCAGTGTGGTTCAGGTCCAGTACAGTGTGGTTCAGGTCCAGTACAGTATGGTCCAGGTCAGCACCAGTCCAGTATGGTTCAGGTCAGCACCAGTCCAGTGTGGTTCAGGTCAGCACCAGTCCAGTATGGTTCAGGTCCAGTACAGTATGGTTCAGGTCCAGTACAGTATGGTTCAGGTCCAGTCCAGTATGGTTCAGGTCCAGTACAGTATGGTTCAGGTCAGCACCAGTCCAGTGTGGTTCAGGTCAGCACCAGTCCAGTATGGTTCAGGTCCAGTACAGTATGGTTCAGGTCAGCACCAGTACAGTATGGTTCAGGTCCAGTACAGTATGGTTCAGGTCAGCACCAGTACAGTATGGTTCGGGTCCAGTCCAGTGTGGTTCAGGTCCAGTACAGTATGGTTCAGGTCCAGTACAGTATGGTTCAGGTCAGCACCAGTCCAGTGTGGTTCAGTCCAGTGTGGTTCAGGTCCAGTCCAGTATGGTTCAGGTCCAGTACAGTATGGTTCAGGTCCAGTACAGTATGGTTCAGGTCAGCACCAGTCCAGTGTGGTTCAGTCCAGTGTGGTTCAGGTCCAGTACAGTATGGTTCAGGTCCAGTCCAGTATGGTTCAGGTCAGCACCAGTCCAGTGTGGTTCAGTCCAGTGTGGTTCAGGTCCAGTACAGTATGGTTCAGGTCAGCACCAGTCCAGTGTGGTTCAGTCCAGTGTGGTTCAGGTCCAGTACAGTATGGTTCAGGTCAGCACCAGTCCAGTGTGGTTCAGTCCAGTGTGGTTCAGGTCCAGTACAGTATGGTCCAGGTCAGCACCAGTCCAGTGTGGTTCAGTCCAGTGTGGTTCAGGTCCAGTACAGTATGGTCCAGGTCAGCACCAGTCCAGTGTGGTTCAGTCCAGTGTGGTTCAGGTCCAGTACAGTATGGTCCAGGTCAGCACCAGTCCAGTGTGGTTCAGTCCAGTGTGGTTCAGGTCAGCACCAGTCCAGTGTGGTTCAGGTCAGCACCAGTCCAGTGTGGTTCAGGTCAGCACCAGTCCAGTATGGTTCAGGTCCAGTCCAGTGTGGTTCAGGTCCAGTCCAGTGTGGTTCAGGTCCAGTCCAGTATGGTTCAGGTCAGCACCAGTCCAGTGTGGTTCAGGTCCAGTACAGTATGGTTCAGGTCAGCACCCGTCCAGTATGGTTGAGGTCCAGTCCAGTGTGGTTCAGGTCCAGTATGGTTCAGGTCAGCACCAGTCCAGTATGGTTGAGGTCAGCACCAGTCCAGTATGGTTGAGGTTGGCACAATAGTGTGAAATGAGCACAAGATTGATCTTGTTTTGTTTCTCAGGATTGCAGAGAACAACCTTGACCTGCAGAAGGAGGACCATGAGACGGAGGTGGAGGTTCTGAGGAAGGAGAACAGGTGGCTGAAGGAGGAGATAGTTGGCCTACAGAGACAGACAGAGGAGGAGGCGCAGTTCAACACTGATCTACAGGACCAGGTCATACAGCTCACCAGGCACGTCAAGGTGAGGGTTCATAGGTCATACAGCTCACCAGGCACGTCAAGGTGAGGGTTCATAGGTCATACAGCTTACCAATCATGTCAAGGTGAGACTTCATAGGTGTCACGAACCGGCTCAAAGCCCGTAACAAAAGGGAGACAACGTGGAGATATAAGGAGTAACAAAACATATATTTATTAAATAAAGTAAACTAAGTACAATATACAATGGTGTGTGTAATCAGCAATCAGTAGTGAGTGTTTTGGCATGCATGAATGTGATAATACAGGGTGTTGAAAGGTGCCAAAGCAAACAACCAGAAGGCCACCAAGATACACAACACAATCTAGAAAGGTGTCTGCATGGAGAGAGTCTCCTCCCTGAATGGGGAAGTGGTGTGTTTATTCTATGACACACCTGGCCCAGGTGTTTCCCATGTAGCTGAAGACCCTCCCAACTCCGCCCACCGGCATCCCAATAAGGAAACAAGAACAAAGAGAATACGGCAGGCAGAGTGGGAGGGTCGTCACAATAGGTCATACAGTTTACCAAGCACGTCAAGGTGAGGGTTCAAAAGTCATACAGCTTACCAAGCACGTCAAGGTGAGGGTTCAAAGGTCATACAGTTTACCAAGCATGTCAAGGTAAGGGTTCAAAGGTCATACAACTTACCATGCATGTCAATATGCTGATCGAATTTAGGTAGCCTTGTTCTCAGATTAGCTTTGTTAAATTCCTCACTCGCTCTGAGACCTTGAAGTAGTTGTTCCTCTTGCTCTGCAAGGGCCGTGGCTTTTGTTGAGCGATGGGTAGCAATGCTTTGTGGGAGGCATTTGTTGATATGTGCAGAGGGTCCCTGGTTCGAGCCCAGGTAGGGGCGAGGAGAGGGACAGAAGCAAAGCTGTTACATTGATGCTGTTGACTAGCCATGTTTCCGTGATACAGAGTATGTTACAATCCTGGATATCTCTTTGGAAAGCAACTCTTGCCCTAATTTAGTTGACTTTGTTAACTAGGGACTGAACATTAGCGAGTAATATGCTCGGAAGTGGTGGGTGGTGTGTGCGCCTCCGAAACCTCACTAGAAAACCGCTCCGGCAGCATCTCATCCTACGGCGTTGTTTTGGGTCGGCCTCTGGAATCAGTTCAAATGCACTGGGAGGTGCAGACAAAGGATCTGCTTTGGGAAAGTTGTATTACTGGTCGTAGTGCTGGTTGTGCTGGTAAGTTGACATCTCTCTGATATCCAATAGTTCTTTGCGGCTGTATGTAATAACACTTAAGGTTTTCTGGGCTAACAATGTAAGAAATAATACTTTAAAAAACAAAATACTGCACAGTTTCCTCAGGAAGCGAAGCTGCCATCTCGATCGGCGCCATCTTGTGTGCCATCTTGTGTTCTGGACTGGAGAGCATTACAGTAGTCTTGCCTAGTTGATAGTAGAGACTGAGCAGCTGGAGAGGAGGGCATTACAGTAGTCTTGCCTAGATGATAGTAGAGACTGAGCAGTTGGAGAGGAGGGGATTACAGTAGTCTAGCCTAGTTGATAGTAGAGACTGAGCAGTTGGAGAGGAGGGGATTACAGTAGTCTAGCCTAGATGATAGTAGAGACCGAGCAGCTGGACAGCAGGGCATTACAGTAGTCTAGCCTAGATGAGACAAATGCATGGACCAGTTTTTCGGCATCTGGCTGAGAGATGAAGTGTGTAATTCTGAGATGGAAGAATGCTGTTTTGAATATGTTTTTTTAATGTGGTTCTCAACAGTTAGGCCGGGGTCAAAGGTAACACCAAGGGTTTTTAACAACCATGTTTTGGTTTAATGAATCAACCATCAATGTTGAGAGTGAGGGCTGAGTGTAAAAGCATCGTCAAGGTGAGGGTTCAAAGGTCATACAGCTCACCAAGCAGGTCAAGGTGAGGCCGCAGGGTGAAAGGTTAATGGACTGATATACACTGAAGGCATACACCTTCTTACAAATTATAGTTCTTAAGAAAAGGATCTAATATTGGTGAGCAGAGGCTCAGAATCCATTCTTATTTTGAAGATGGCCTTTTTTTTAGGTAGCAACTGTGTTTCTCTTTCCAGGTGATACCCGAGTTACGTAAAGATCTTCACAACCTGCAGACCCAGAGAGATGATCTGGGCAGGAAGATGAAGAATCAGTCAGAACAGGCCAGAGGTAGCTTTCTATATTCTATTATTAAACTGGGTGATTCCAGCCCCGAATGCTGAATGGCTGACAGCCATGGTATATCAGACTGTATACCACGGGTATGACTAAACATTTATTTTTACTGCTCTAATTACGTTGGTAACCAGTTTATAATAGCAATAAGGCACCTCGAGAGTTTGTGATATATGGCTAATATAGGGCTGTATCCAGGCACTCCACATTGCGTCATGCTTAAGAATAGCCCTTAGCCGTGGTATATTGGCCATATAACACACCTCCTCAGACCTTATTGCTTAAAGAAAATACTCTCTGTAATGTATTGTGTTATGGGTATTTTTCTATTCATGCCAACAGTGTCTTTATGTGGACTGATGAATGCTTTACAAATCCAGATGATTTTGCTGTCACTTCTCATACATGATTGTTTGTGGCTCTCTCCGTACAGCCAAGATGAGTGTGATCACAAGACAACTACTTTGTGGCATGGTTGAAGAGGAGGTCATTTCCAGGTAGTCTAATGGCATTATGCATTTCCTTCAAATTTGTGAGAAGAAAAGTTCACTTTAGCCTTAAGCATTACACATGTTTCCGTTGAAAGGTTGACCTCCGACAGTCCAGACCAGATCTATGAAGTTGGGAATTTGTCGACTGCATTTGATGGACTGCAGAAAGCTTGCAGGTTTGAGACAACACCTGTACATTTACTGACTAAAGTATGCTACTTGTTTAGCTAACTAAGGCAGTGTTTCCCAACTCCGGTCCTCCAGTCCCCCCAACAGCCCAACCCCAGTCCTCCAGTCCCCCTAACAGCCCAACCCCAGTCCTCCAGTCCCCCCAACAGCCCAACCCCAGTCCTCCAGTCCTTCAGTAACCCCAACAGCCAACTCCCGTTCTCCAGTACCCCCAACAGCCCAACTCCAGTCCTCCAGTCCCACCAACAGCCCAACCCAGGTCCTACAGTACCCCCAACAGCCCAACCCCAGTCCCCCAACAGCCCAACCCCAGTCCTTCAGTAACCCCAACTGGGTACCCCCAACAGCCCAACTCCAGTCCTCCATACCCCCAACAGCCCAACCCCAGTCCCCCAAAAACCCAACCTGGGTCCTCCAGTATCCCCAACAGCCCAACTCCGGTCCTCCAGTACCTCCAACAGCACACATTTTTGGTGTAGCCCCCAGACAAGTAGAATCAGGTGTGCTTAGCTGGGTTTACAACAAAAAATATGTTATTTTGGAGGTACTGGAGGACTTGTAGTTAGGAAACACTGAACTAAAAGATGCTGACCAATAATGGTCCTGTGTGATTCAGTCGGTAAGAGTGTGATGCTAGCAGTGTAACGTTTGTGGGTTAAATTCTCCCAAATGTACTCACTGTACTAGAAGTATCTTTGGATAAAAATGTCTGCTAAGTGTCACACATATTCTTATTATCACTGTAAGTGTAGCGGATGTGAAACGGCTAGCTAGTTAGCGGTGCGCGCTAAATAGCGTTTCAATCGGTGACGTCACTTGCTCTGAGACCTTGAAGTAGTAGTTCCCCTTGCTCTGCAAGGGCCTTTGTGGAGCGATGGGTAACGATGCTTCGGAGGGTGACTGTTGTTGATGTGTGCAGAGGGTCCCTGGTTCGTGCCCGGGTATGGGCGAGGGGACGGTCTAAAGTTATACTGTTACATAAGGATCCAGCTGACTGTTTTGTGTCCGTGTGAATAACAGACCTCATTCACACTTCGGCCATGATTGTTCAAAATCCAGGCTAGTGAATACGGTTGATCGTTTCCTCTGCCGGCAGAGTGCTGGAGAGACACCAGCAGGAACAGAAGGAGGGCAATGAAAGCCAGATGGAGGCGTAGACGTTCTGATGTGGAACACCTGCAGAACCAAAATAATCAGCAGCAGAAACTGTACAGTAGAAAAAGTCTGTCAACGACAGGAGTTGCCAGGCTCAACACTGAAAACATGGTCATACCAGCTGAAGAAGCAGCTGTCAGAGCTACAATACATAAACAGGAGCTGGAAGTTCAACTGGAGGTGCAGGCCAGAAAGATGACTGGTAGATACAGTAGATACAGAACAGTAGATACAGTACAGTAGATACAGTAGATACAGTACAGTAGATACAGTACAGTAGATACAGTACAGTAGATACAGTACAGTAGATACAGTACAGTAGATACAGTACAGTAGTTATTATTAGATACAGTACAGTAGATACAGTACAGTAGGTACAGTAGATACAGTACAGTAGGTACAGTAGATACAGTACAGTAGGTGCAGTACGGTAGATACAGTACGGTAGATACAGTACAGTAGATACAGTACAGTAGGTACAGTACAGTAGATACAGTAGATACAGTACAGTATGTACAGTACAGTAGATACAATAGGTAGAGTAGATACAGTACGGTAGATACAGTACAGTAGATACAGTACAGTAGATACAGTACAGTAGGTACAGTAGATACAGTACAGTAGATACAGTAGATACAGTACAGTAGATACAGTACAGTAGATACAGTATGGTAGATACAGTACAGTAGATACATTACAGTAGATACAGTACAGTAGATACAGTAGATACAGTACTGTAGATACAGTACAGTAGATACAATAGATACAGTACGGTAGATACAGTACAGTAGGTACAGTAGATAGATACAGTATGGTAGATACAGTAGATACAGTACAGTAGATACAGTACAGTAGGTACAGTAGATACAGTACAGTAGATACAGTACAGTAGATACAGTAGATACAGTACAGTAGATACAGTACAGTAAATACAGTACAGTAGATACAGTCGATACAGTACAGTAGATACAGTAGATACAGTACAGTAGATACAGTACAGTAGATACAGTACAGTAGATACAGTACGGTAGATACAGTACAGTAGATACAGTACAGTAGGTACAGTACAGTAGATACAGTACAGTAGGTAGAGGAGATACAGTATGGTAGATACAGTACAGTAGGTACAGTACGGTAGATACAGTACAGTAGATACAGTACAGTAGATACAGTACAGTAGATACAGTAGATACAGTACAGTAGATACAGTACAGTAAATACAGTACAGTAGATACAGTCGATACAGTACAGTAGATACAGTAGATACAGTACAGTAGATACAGTACAGTAGATGATACAGTAGATACAGTACAGTAGATACAGTAGAGTGAATACAGAGCTTTACAGTAGGTACAGTACAGTAGATACAGTACAGTAGGTAGAGGAGATACAGTATGGTAGATACAGTACAGTAGGTACAGTACGGTAGATACAGTACAGTAGATACAGTACAGTAGATACAGTACAGGAGATACAGTAGATACAGTACAGTAGATACAGTACAGTAGATACAGTCGATACAGTACAGTAGATACAGTAGATACAGTACAGTAGATACAGTACAGTAGATACAGTACGGTAGATACAGTACAGTAGATACAGTACAGTAGGTACAGTACAGTAGATACAGTACAGTAGATACAGTACAGTAGGTAGAGGAGATACAGTATGGTAGATACAGTACAGTAGGTACAGTACGGTAGATACAGTACAGTAGATACAGTACAGTAGATACAGTACAGTAGATACAGTACAGTAGGTACAGTAGATACGGTACAGTAGATAGATACAGTACGGTAGATACAGTACAGTAGATACAGTACAGTAGGTACAGTAGATACGGTACAGTAGATAGATACAGTACAGTAGATACAGTACGGTAGATACAGTACGGTAGATACAGTAGATACAGTACAGTAGGTACAGTAGATACGGTACAGTAGATAGATACAGTACAGTAGATACAGTACGGTAGATACAGTACAGTAGATACAGTACAGTAGGTACAGTAGATACAGTACAGTAGGTACAGTAGATACAGTATGGTAGATACAGTACAGTAGATACATTACAGTAGATACAGTACAGTAGATACAGTAGATACAGTACAGTAGATACAGTACGGTAGATACAGTAGATACGGTACGGTAGATACAGTAGATACAGTACAGTAGATACAGTAGATACAGTACAGTAGATACAGTACAGTAGATACAATAGATACAGTACGGTAGATACAGTACAGTAGATACAGTATGGTAGATACAGTACAGTAGATACAGTACAGTAGGTACAGTAGATACAGTACAGTAGGTACAGTAGATACAGTACAGTAGGTACAGTACAGTAGATACAGTATGGTAGATACAGTACAGTAGGTACAGTAGATAGATACAGTATGGTAGATACAGTAGATACAGTACAGTAGATACAGTACAGTAGCTACAGTACAGTAGCTACAGTACAGTAGGTACAGTAGATACATTACAGTAGATACAGTACAGTAGATACAATAGATACAGTACGGTAGATACAGTACAGTAGGTACAGTAGATAGATACAGTATGGTAGATACAGTAGATACAGTACAGTAGGTACAGTAGATAGATACAGTATGGTAGATACAGTAGATACAGTACAGTAGATACAGTACAGTAGCTACAGTACAGTAGCTACAGTACAGTAGCTACAGTACAGTAGGTACAGTAGATACAGTACAGTAGATACAGTAGATACAGTACAGTAGATACAGTACAGTAGATACAGTAGATACAGTACAGTAGATACAGTACAGTAGATACAGTAGATACAGTACAGTAGGTACAGTACGGTAGATACAGTACAGTAGATACAGTAGATACAGTACAGTAGGTACAGTACGGTAGATACAGTAGATACAGTACAGTAGATACAGTACAGTAGATACAGTACGGTAGGTACAGTACGGTAGATACAATACGGTAGATACAGTAGATACAGTACAGTAGGTACAGTACAGTAGATACAGTACAGTAGGTACAGTAGATACAGTATAGTAGGTACAGTAGATACAGTACATTAGATACAGTACAGTAGATACAGTACAGTAGGTACAGTACGGTAGATACAGTAGGTACAGTACGGTAGATACAGTACAGTAGATACAGTACAGTAGGTACAGTACAGTAGATACAGTACGGTAGATACAGTACGTACAGTGCGGTAGATACAGTACAGTAGGTACAGTACGGTAGATACAGTACGGTAGATACAGTACAGTAGGTACAGTACGGTAGATACAGTACAGTAGGTACAGTAGATACAGTACAGTATGTACAGTACAGTAGATACAGTACAGTAGATACAGTACAGTAGGTACAGTAGATACAGTACAGTAGGTACAGTAGATACAGTACAGTAGGTACAGTAGATACAGTACAGTAGATACAGTACAGTAGGTACAGTAGATACAGTACAGTAGGTACAGTACAGTAGGTACAGTAGATACGGTACAGTAGATAGATACAGTACGGTAGATACAGTACAGTAGATACAGTACAGTAGGTACAGTAGATACAGTACAGTAGATACAATAGATACAGTATGGTAGATACAGTACAGTAGGTACAGTACAGTAGGTACAGTAGATACAGTACAGTAGATACAATAGATACAGTATGGTAGATACAGTACAGTAGGTACAGTACGGTAGATACAGTATGGTAGATACAGTACAGTAGATACAGTACAGTAGCTACAGTACAGTAGGTACAGTAGATACAGTACAGTAGATACAGTAGATACAGTACAGTAGATACAGTAGATACAGTACAGTAGGTACAGTACAGTATGTACACTACAGTAGATACAGTAGATACAGTACAGTAGATACAGTACAGTATGTACAGTACAGTAGATACAGTACAGTAGATACAGTAGATACAGTACAGTAGATACAGTACAGTAGATACAGTAGATACAGTACAGTAGATACAGTACAGTAGATACAGTACAGTAGGTACAGTAGATACAGTACAGTAGGTACAGTAGATACAGTACAGTAGATACAGTACAGTAGATACAGTACAGTAGATACAGTAGGTACAGTACGGTAGATACAGTACAGTAGATACAGTACAGTAGGTACAGTAGATACAGTACAGTAGATACAGTACAGTAGATACAGTACAGTAGATACAGTAGGTACAGTAGATACAGTACAGTAGGTACAGTAGATACAGTACAGTAGGTACAGTAGATACAGTACAGTAGATACAATAGATACAGTACGGTAGATACAGTACAGTAGATACAGTATGGTAGATACAGTACAGTAGATACAGTACAGTAGGTACAGTAGATACAGTACAGTAGGTACAGTAGATACAGTACAGTAGGTACAGTACAGTAGAGACAGTATGGTAGATACAGTATGGTAGATACAGTACGGTAGATACAGTACAGTAGGTACAGTACGGTAGATACAGTACAGTAGATACAGTACAGTAGGTACAGTACAGTAGGTACGGTAGATACAGTACAGTATGTACAGTACAGTATGTACAGTAGATACAGTACAGTAGATACAATAGATACAGTACGGTAGATACAGTACAGTAGATACAGTATGGTAGATACAGTACAGTAGATACAGTACAGTAGGTACAGTAGATACAGTACAGTAGGTACAGTAGATACAGTACAGTAGGTACAGTACAGTAGATACAGTATGGTAGATACAGTACAGTAGGTACAGTAGATAGATACAGTATGGTAGATACAGTAGATACAGTACAGTAGATACAGTACAGTAGCTACAGTACAGTAGCTACAGTACAGTAGGTACAGTAGATACATTACAGTAGATACAGTACAGTAGATACAATAGATACAGTACGGTAGATACAGTACAGTAGGTACAGTAGATAGATACAGTATGGTAGATACAGTAGATACAGTACAGTAGGTACAGTAGATAGATACAGTATGGTAGATACAGTAGATACAGTACAGTAGCTACAGTACAGTAGCTACAGTACAGTAGCTACAGTACAGTAGGTACAGTAGATACAGTACAGTAGATACAGTAGATACAGTACAGTAGATACAGTACAGTAGATACAGTACAGTAGATACAGTAGATACAGTACAGTAGATACAGTACAGTAGATACAGTAGATACAGTACAGTACGGTAGATACAGTACAGTAGATACAGTAGATACAGTACAGTAGGTACAGTACGGTAGATACAGTAGATACAGTACAGTAGATACAGTACAGTAGATACAGTACGGTAGGTACAGTACGGTAGATACAGTACGGTAGATACAGTAGATACAGTACAGTAGGTACAGTACAGTAGATACAGTACAGTAGGTACAGTAGATACAGTATAGTAGGTACAGTAGATACAGTACATTAGATACAGTACAGTAGATACAGTACAGTAGGTACAGTACGGTAGATACAGTAGGTACAGTACGGTAGATACAGTACAGTAGGTACAGTACGGTAGATACAGTACAGTAGATACAGTACGGTAGATACAGTACGTACAGTGCGGTAGATACAGTACAGTAGGTACAGTACGGTAGATACAGTACGGTAGATACAGTACAGTAGGTACAGTACGGTAGATACAGTACAGTAGGTACAGTAGATACAGTACAGTATGTACAGTACAGTAGATACAGTACAGTAGATACAGTACAGTAGGTACAGTAGATACAGTACAGTAGGTACAGTAGATACAGTACAGTAGGTACAGTAGATACAGTACAGTAGATACAGTACAGTAGGTACAGTAGATACAGTACAGTAGGTACAGTACAGTAGGTACAGTAGATACGGTACAGTAGATAGATACAGTACGGTAGATACAGTACAGTAGATACAGTACAGTAGGTACAGTAGATACAGTACAGTAGATACAATAGATACAGTACAGTAGGTACAGTACAGTAGGTACAGTAGATACAGTACAGTAGATACAATAGATACAGTATGGTAGATACAGTACAGTAGGTACAATAGATAGATACAGTATGGTAGATACAGTACAGTAGATACAGTACAGTAGCTACAGTACAGTAGGTACAGTAGATACAGTACAGTAGATACAGTAGATACAGTACAGTAGATACAGTAGATACAGTACAGTAGGTACAGTACAGTATGTACACTACAGTAGATACAGTAGATACAGTACAGTAGATACAGTACAGTATGTACAGTACAGTAGATACAGTACAGTAGATACAGTAGATACAGTACAGTAGATACAGTACAGTGGATACAGTAGATACAGTACAGTAGATACAGTACAGTAGATACAGTACAGTAGGTACAGTAGATACAGTACAGTAGGTACAGTAGATACAGTACAGTAGATACAGTACAGTAGATACAGTACAGTAGATACAGTAGGTACAGTACGGTAGATACAGTACAGTAGATACAGTACAGTAGGTGGAGTAGATACAGTACAGTAGATACAGTACAGTAGATACAGTACAGTAGATACAGTAGGTACAGTACGGTAGATACAGTACAGTAGATACAGTACAGTAGGTACAGTAGATACAGTACGGTAGATACATTTACATTTACATTTAAGTAATTTAGCAGACGCTCTTATCCAGAGCGACTTACACAGTACAGTAGATACAGTACAGTAGGTACAGTAGATACAGTACAGTAGGTACGGTAGATACAGTACAGTATGTACAGTACAGTATGTACAGTAGATAGATACAGTATGGTAGATACAGTACAGTAGATACAGTACAGTAGGTACAGTACGGTAGATACAGTACAGTAGATACAGTACAGTAGGTACAGTACAGTAGGTACGGTAGATACAGTACAGTATGTACAGTACAGTATGTACAGTAGATAGATACAGTATGGTAGATACAGTATGGTAGATACAGTACAGTAGATACAGTAGATACAGTACAGTAGATACAGTACAGTAGGTACAGTACAGTAGGTACGGTAGATACAGTACAGTATGTACAGTACAGTAGGTACAGTAGATAGATACAGTATGGTAGATACAGTAGATACAGTACAGTAGATACAGTACAGTAGTTACAGTACAGTAGCTACAGTACAGTAGGTACAGTAGATACATTACAGTAGATACAGTACAGTAGATACAATAGATACAGTACGGTAGATACAGTACAGTAGGTACAGTAGATAGATACAGTATGGTAGATACAGTAGATACAGTACAGTAGGTACAGTAGATAGATACAGTATGGTAGATACAGTAGATACAGTACAGTAGATACAGTACAGTAGCTACAGTACAGTAGCTACAGTACAGTAGCTACAGTACAGTAGGTACAGTAGATACAGTACAGTAGATACAGTAGATACAGTACAGTAGATACAGTACAGTAAATACAGTACAGTAGATACAGTCGATACAGTACAGTAGATACAGTACAGTAGATACAGTACAGTAGATACAGTACAGTAGATACAGTACAGTAGATAGATACAGTACGGTAGATACAGTACAGTAGATACAGTATGGTAGATACAGTACAGTAGATACAGTAGATACAGTACAGTAGATACAGTACAGTAGATACAGTAGATACAGTACAGTAGATACAGTACAGTAGATACAGTAGATACAGTACAGTAGGTACAGTACAGTAGATACAGTACGGTAGATACAGCAGTAGGTACAGTGCGGTAGATACAGTACAGTAGGTACAGTACGGTAGATACAGTACAGTAGGTACAGTACGGTAGATACAGTACAGTAGGTACAGTAGATACAGTACAGTATGTACAGTACAGTAGATACAGTACAGTAGGTACAGTAGATACAGTACAGTAGGTACAGTAGATACAGTACAGTAGGTACAGTAGATACGGTACAGTAGATACAGTAGATACAGTACAGTAGGTACAGTACGGTAGGTACAGTACAGTAGATACAGTACGGTAGATACAGTACAGTAGATACAGTACAGTAGGTACAGTACAGTAGGTAGAGGAGATACAGTACGGTAGATACAGTACAGTAGGTACAGTAGATACGGTACAGTAGATAGATACAGTACGGTAGATACAGTACAGTAGATACAGTACAGTAGGTACAGTAGATACAGTACAGTAGATACAATAGATACAGTATGGTAGATACAGTACAGTAGGTACAGTACAGTAGGTACAGTAGATACAGTACAGTAGATACAATAGATACAGTATGGTAGATACAGTACAGTAGGTACAATAGATAGATACAGTATGGTAGATACAGTACAGTAGATACAGTACAGTAGGTACAGTAGATACAGTACAGTAGATACAGTAGATACAGTACAGTAGATACAGTAGATACAGTACAGTAGATACAGTACAGTATGTACACTACAGTAGATACAGTAGATACAGTACAGTAGATACAGTACAGTATGTACAGTACAGTAGATACAGTACAGTAGATACAGTAGATACAGTACAGTAGATACAGTACAGTAGATACAGTAGATACAGTACAGTAGATACAGTACAGTAGATACAGTACAGTAGGTACAGTAGATACAGTACAGTAGGTACAGTAGATACAGTACAGTAGATACAGTACAGTAGATACAGTACAGTAGATAGATACAGTACGGTAGATACAGTACAGTAGATACAGTATGGTAGATACAGTACAGTAGATACAGTAGATACAGTACAGTAGATACAGTACAGTAGATACAGTAGATACAGTACAGTAGATACAGTACAGTAGATACAGTAGATACAGTACAGTAGGTACAGTACAGTAGATACAGTACGGTAGATACAGTAGGTACAGTGCGGTAGATACAGTACAGTAGGTACAGTACGGTAGATACAGTACAGTAGGTACAGTACGGTAGATACAGTACAGTAGGTACAGTAGATACAGTACAGTATGTACAGTACAGTAGATACAGTACAGTAGGTACAGTAGATACAGTACAGTAGGTACAGTAGATACAGTACAGTAGGTACAGTAGATACGGTACAGTAGATACAGTAGATACAGTACAGTAGGTACAGTACGGTAGGTACAGTACAGTAGATACAGTACAGTAGATACAGTACAGTAGATACAGTACAGTAGGTACAGTACAGTAGGTAGAGGAGATACAGTACGGTAGATACAGTACAGTAGGTACAGTAGATACGGTACAGTAGATAGATACAGTACGGTAGATACAGTACAGTAGGTACAGTAGATACAGTACAGTAGATACAATAGATACAGTATGGTAGATACAGTACAGTAGGTACAGTACAGTAGGTACAGTAGATACAGTACAGTAGATACAATAGATACAGTATGGTAGATACAGTACAGTAGGTACAATAGATAGATACAGTATGGTAGATACAGTACAGTAGATACAGTACAGTAGATACAGTACAGTAGGTACAGTAGATACAGTACAGTAGATACAGTACAGTAGATACAGTAGATACAGTACAGTAGATACAGTAGGTACAGTACGGTAGATACAGTACAGTATGTACAGTACAGTAGATACAGTAGATACAGTACGGTAGATACAGTACAGTATGTACAGTACAGTAGATACAGTACAGTAGATACAGTACAGTAGATACAGTAGATACAGTACAGTAGATACAGTACAGTAGATACAGTAGATACAGTACAGTAGATACAGTACAGTAGGTACAGTAGATACAGTACAGTAGGTACAGTAGATACAGTACAGTAGATACAGTACAGTAGATACAGTAGGTACAGTACGGTAGATACAGTACGGTAGATACAGTACAGTAGGTACAGTAGATACAGTACAGTAGATACAGTACAGTAGATACAGTACAGTAGATACAGTACAGTAGATACAGTAGGTACAGTACGGTAGATACAGTACAGTAGATACAGTACAGTAGGTACAGTAGATACAGTACGGTAGATACATTTACATTTACATTTAAGTAATTTAGCAGACGCTCTTATCCAGAGCGACTTACACAGTACAGTAGATACAGTACAGTAGGTACAGTAGATACAGTACAGTAGGTACGGTAGATACAGTACAGTATGTACAGTACAGTATGTACAGTAGATAGATACAGTATGGTAGATACAGTACAGTAGATACAGTACAGTAGGTACAGTACGGTAGATACAGTACAGTAGATACAGTACAGTAGGTACAGTACAGTAGTACGGTAGATACAGTACAGTATGTACAGTACAGTATGTACAGTAGATAGATACAGTATGGTAGATACAGTATGGTAGATACAGTACAGTAGATACAGTACAGTAGATACAGTACAGTAGGTACAGTAGATACAGTACAGTAGATAGATACAGTACAGTAGATACAGTACAGTAGATACAGTAGATACAGTACAGTAGATACAGTACAGTAGATACAGTACAGTATGTACAGTACAGTAGATACATTACAGTAGATACAGTACAGTAGATACAGTACAGTAGATACAGTACAGTATGTACAGTACAGTAGATACAGTACAGTAGATACAGTACAGTAGGTACAGTAGATACAGTACAGTAGGTACGGTAGATACAGTACAGTATGTACAGTACAGTAGATAGATACAGTACGGTAGATACAGTACGTTAGATACAGTACGGTAGATACAGTACAGTAGATACAGTACAGTAGGTACAGTAGATACAGTACAGTAGGTACAGTAGATACAGTACAGTAGATACAGTACAGTAGATACAGTACAGTAGATACAGTAGGTACAGTACGGTAGATACAGTACAGTAGGTACAGTAGATACAGTACAGTAGATACAGTACAGTAGATACAGTACAGTAGATACAGTAGGTACAGTACGGTAGATACAGTACAGTAGATACAGTACATTATGTACAGTAGATACAGTACAGTAGATACAGTAGGTACAGTACGGTAGATACAGTACAGTAGATACAGTACAGTAGGTACAGTAGATACAGTACAGTAGATACGGTAGATACAGTACAGTATGTACAGTACAGTATGTACAGTAGATAGATACAGTACGGTAGATACAGTATGGTAGATACAGTAGATACAGTACAGTAGATACAGTAGATACAGTACGGTAGATACAGTACAGTAGATACAGTAGATACAGTACGGTAGATACAGTACAGTAGGTACAGTAGATACAGTACAGTAGATACAGTACGGTAGATACAGTAGATACAGTACGGTAGATACAGTAGATACAGTACAGTAGATACAGTATGGTAGATACAGTACGGTAGATACAGTAGATACAGTACAGTAGATACAGTACAGTAGGTACAGTACGGTGGATACAGTAGATACAGTACGGTAGATACAGTAGATACAGTACAGTAGGTACAGTACGGTGGATACAGTAGATACAGTACGGTAGATACAGTAGATACAGTACAGTAGATACAGTACAGTAGGTACAGTACGGTGGATACGGTAGATACAGTACAGTAGATACAGTACAGTAGATACAGTACAGTAGGTACAGTACGGTGGATACAGTAGATACAGTACGGTAGATACAGTACAGTAGATACAGTACGGTTGATACAGTAGATACAGTACAGTAGGTACAGTACAGTAGATACAGTAGATACAGTACAGTAGATACAGTACAGTAGGTACAGTACGGTAGATACAGTATGGTAGATACAGTACAGTAGATACAGTAGATACAGTACAGTAGATACAGCACAGTTGATACAGTACGGTAGATACAGTAGGTACAGTACGGTAGATACAGTATGGTAGATACAGTACAGTAGATACAGTAGATACAGTACAGTAGATACAGCACAGTAGGTACAGTGCGGTAGATACAGTAGGTACAGTACGGTAGATACAGTATGGTAGATACAGTACGGTAGATACAGTATATTAGGTACAGTAGATACAGTAGATACAGTACAGTAGATACAGTAGATACAGTACAGTAGATACAGTACAGTAGATACAGTACAGTAGGTACAGTACAGTAGATACAGTACAGTATATACAGTACAGTAGATACAGTACAGTAGCTACAGTACAGGGTACAGTAGATACAGTACAGTACAGTAGATACAGTATATTAGGTACAGTAGATACAGTACAGTAGGTACAGTAGTACAGTAGATACAGTACTGTAGATACAGTACAGTAGTACAGTACAGTAGATACAGTACAGTAGATACAGTACAGTAGATACAGTATATTAGGTACAGTAGATACAGTACAGTAGATACAGTACAGTAGCTACAGTACAGTAGCTACAGTACAGTAGGTACAGTAGATACAGTACCGTAGATACAGTAGATACAGTACAGTAGATACAGTACAGTAAATACAGTACAGTAGATACAGTCGATACAGTACAGTAGATACAGTACAGTAGATACAGTACAGTAGATACAGTACAGTAGATACAGTACAGTAGATAGATACAGTACGGTAGATACAGTACAGTAGATACAGTATGGTAGATATAGTACAGTAGATACAGTACAGTAGATACAGTACAGTAGATGCAGTAGATACAGTACAGTAGATACAGTACAGTAGATACAGTAGATACAGTACAGTAGGTACAGTACAGTAGATACAGTACGGTAGATACAGTAGGTACAGTGCGGCAGATACAGTACAGTAGGTACAGTACGGTAGATACAGTACAGTAGGAACAGTACGGTAGATACAGTACAGTAGGTACAGTACGGTAGATACAGTACAGTAGGTACAGTAGATACAGTACAGTATGTACAGTACAGTAGATACAGTACAGTAGGTACAGTAGATACAGTACAGTATGTACAGTACAGTAGATACAGTACAGTAGGTACAGTAGATACAGTACAGTAGGTACAGTAGATACAGTACAGTAGGTACAGTAGATACAGTACAGTAGGTACAGTAGATACAGTAGATACAGTACAGTAGGTACAGTACGGTAGGTACAGTACAGTAGATACAGTACGGTAGATACAGTACAGTAGATACAGTACAGTAGGTACAGTACAGTAGGTAGAGGAGATACAGTACGGTAGATACAGTACAGTAGGTACAGTAGATACGGTACAGTAGATAGATACAGTACGGTAGATACAGTACAGTAGATACAGTACAGTAGGTACAGTAGATACAGTACAGTAGATACAATAGATACAGTATGGTAGATACAGTACAGTAGGTACAGTACAGTAGGTACAGTAGATACAGTACAGTAGATACAATAGATACAGTATGGTAGATACAGTACAGTAGATACAGTACAGTAGCTACAGTACAGTAGGTACAGTAGATACAGTACAGTAGATACAGTACAGTAGATACAGTAGATACAGTACAGTAGATACAGTAGATACAGTACAGTAGATACAGTACAGTATGTACAGTACAGTAGATACAGTAGATACAGTACAGTATGTACAGTACAGTATGTACAGTACAGTAGATACAGTACAGTAGATACAGTACAGTAGATACAGTAGATACAGTACAGTAGATACAGTACAGTAGATACAGTAGATACAGTACAGTAGATACAGTACAGTAGGTACAGTAGATACAGTACAGTAGGTACAGTAGATACAGTACAGTAGGTACGGTAGATACAGTACAGTATGTACAGTACAGTATGTACAGTAGATAGATACAGTATGGTAGATACAGTACAGTAGATACAGTACAGTAGGTACAGTACGGTAGATACAGTACAGTAGATACAGTAGGTACAGTACGGTAGATACAGTACGGTAGATACAGTACAGTAGGTACAGTAGATACAGTACAGTAGATACAGTACAGTAGATACAGTACAGTAGATACAGTACAGTAGATACAGTAGGTACAGTACGGTAGATACAGTACAGTAGATACAGTACAGTAGGTACAGTAGATACAGTACGGTAGATACATTTACATTTACATTTAAGTAATTTAGCAGACGCTCTTATCCAGAGCGACTTACACAGTACAGTAGATACAGTACAGTAGGTACAGTAGATACAGTACAGTAGGTACAGTAGATACAGTACAGTATGTACAGTACAGTATGTACAGTAGATAGATACAGTATGGTAGATACAGTACAGTAGATACAGTACAGTAGGATACGGTAGATACAGTACAGTAGATACAGTACAGTAGGTACAGTACAGTAGACGGTAGATACAGTACAGTATGTACAGTACAGTATGTACAGTAGATAGATACAGTATGGTAGATACAGTATGGTAGATACAGTACAGTAGATACAGTAGATACAGTACAGTAGATACAGTACAGTAGGTACAGTAGATACAGTACAGTAGATAGATACAGTATGGTAGATACAGTACAGTAGATACAGTAGATACAGTACAGTAGATACAGTACAGTAGATACAGTACAGTATGTACAGTACAGTAGATACAGTACAGTAGATACAGTACAGTAGATACAGTACAGTAGATACAGTACAGTAGATACAGTACAGTATGTACAGTACAGTAGATACAGTACAGTAGATACAGTACAGTAGGTACAGTAGATACAGTACAGTAGGTACGGTAGATACAGTACAGTATGTACAGTACAGTAGATAGATACAGTACGGTAGATACAGTACGGTAGATACAGTACGGTAGATACAGTACAGTAGATACAGTACAGTAGGTAGAGTAGATACAGTACAGTAGGTACAGTAGATACAGTACAGTAGATACAGTACAGTAGATACAGTACAGTAGATACAGTAGGTACAGTACGGTAGATACAGTACAGTAGGTACAGTAGATACAGTACAGTAGATACAGTACAGTAGATACAGTACAGTAGATACAGTAGGTACAGTACGGTAGATACAGTACAGTAGATACAGTACATTATGTACAGTAGATACAGTACAGTAGATACAGTAGGTACAGTACGGTAGATACAGTACAGTAGATACAGTACAGTAGGTACAGTAGATACAGTACAGTAGATACGGTAGATACAGTACAGTATGTACAGTACAGTATGTACAGTAGATAGATACAGTACGGTAGATACAGTATGGTAGATACAGTAGATACAGTACAGTAGATACAGTAGATACAGTACGGTAGATACAGTACAGTAGATACAGTAGATACAGTACGGTAGATACAGTACAGTAGGTACAGTAGATACAGTACAGTAGATACATACGGTAGATACAGTAGATACAGTACAGTAGATACAGTAGATACAGTACAGTAGATACAGTATGGTAGATACAGTACGGTAGATACAGTAGATACAGTACAGTAGATACAGTACAGTCGGTACATGCACGGTGGATACAGTAGATACAGTACGGTAGATACAGTAGATACAGTACAGTAGGTACAGTATGGTGGATACAGTAGATACAGTACGGTAGATACAGTAGATACAGTACAGTAGATACAGTACAGTAGGTACAGTACGGTGGATACGGTAGATACAGTACAGTAGATACAGTACAGTAGATACAGTACAGTAGGTACAGTACGGTGGATACAGTAGATACAGTACGGTAGATACAGTACAGTAGATACAGTACGGTTGATACAGTAGATACAGTACAGTAGGTACAGTACAGTAGATACAGTAGATACAGTACAGTAGATACAGTACAGTAGGTACAGTACGGTAGATACAGTATGGTAGATACAGTACAGTAGATACAGTAGATACAGTACAGTAGATACAGCACAGTTGATACAGTACGGTAGATACAGTAGGTACAGTACGGTAGATACAGTACGGTAGATACAGTACAGTAGATACAGTAGATACAGTACAGTAGATACAGTATATTAGGTACAGTAGATACAGTACAGTAGATACAGTAGGTACAGTACAGTAGATACAGTATATTATGTACAGTAGATACAGTATGGTAGATACAGTACAGTAGATACAGTAGATACAGTACAGTAGATACAGTACAGTAGGTACAGTAGATACAGTACAGTAGATAGATACAGTATGGTAGATACAGTACAGTAGATACAGTAGATACAGTACAGTAGATACAGTACAGTAGATACAGTACAGTATGTACAGTACAGTAGATACATTACAGTAGGTACAGTAGATACAGTACAGTAGGTACAGTACGGTAGATACAGTACAGTAGGTACAGTAGATACAGTACAGTATGTACAGTACAGTAGATACAGTACAGTAGGTACAGTAGATACAGTACAGTAGGTACAGTAGATACAGTACAGTAGGTACAGTAGATACGGTACAGTAGATACAGTAGATACAGTACAGTAGGTACAGTACGGTAGGTACAGTACAGTAGATACAGTACAGTAGATACAGTACAGTAGGTACAGTACAGTAGGTAGAGGAGATACAGTACGGTAGATACAGTACAGTAGGTACAGTAGATACGGTACAGTAGATAGATACAGTACGGTAGATACAGTACAGTAGGTACAGTAGATACAGTACAGTAGATACAATAGATACAGTATGGTAGATACAGTACAGTAGGTACAGTACAGTAGGTACAGTAGATACAGTACAGTAGATACAATAGATACAGTATGGTAGATACAGTACAGTAGGTACAATAGATAGATACAGTATGGTAGATACAGTACAGTAGATACAGTACAGTAGATACAGTACAGTAGGTACAGTAGATACAGTACAGTAGATACAGTACAGTAGATACAGTAGATACAGTACAGTAGATACAGTAGGTACAGTACGGTAGATACAGTACAGTATGTACAGTACAGTAGATACAGTAGATACAGTACGGTAGATACAGTACAGTATGTACAGTACAGTAGATACAGTACAGTAGATACAGTACAGTAGATACAGTAGATACAGTACAGTAGATACAGTACAGTAGATACAGTAGATACAGTACAGTAGATACAGTACAGTAGGTACAGTAGATACAGTACAGTAGGTACAGTAGATACAGTACAGTAGATACAGTACAGTAGATACAGTAGGTACAGTACGGTAGATACAGTACAGTAGATACAGTACAGTAGGTACAGTAGATACAGTACAGTAGATACAGTACAGTAGATACAGTACAGTAGATACAGTACAGTAGATACAGTAGGTACAGTACGGTAGATACAGTACAGTAGATACAGTACAGTAGGTACAGTAGATACAGTACAGTAGATACATTTACATTTACATTTAAGTAATTTAGCAGACGCTCTTATCCAGAGCGACTTACACAGTACAGTAGATACAGTACAGTAGGTACAGTAGATACAGTACAGTAGGTACGGTAGATACAGTACAGTATGTACAGTACAGTATGTACAGTAGATAGATACAGTATGGTAGATACAGTACAGTAGATACAGTACAGTAGGTACAGTACGGTAGATACAGTACAGTAGATACAGTACAGTAGGTACAGTACAGTAGGTACGGTAGATACAGTACAGTATGTACAGTACAGTATGTACAGTAGATAGATACAGTATGGTAGATACAGTATGGTAGATACAGTACAGTAGATACAGTACAGTAGATACAGTACAGTAGGTACAGTAGATACAGTACAGTAGATAGATACAGTATGGTAGATACAGTACAGTAGATACAGTAGATACAGTACAGTAGATACAGTACAGTAGATACAGTACAGTATGTACAGTACAGTAGATACATTACAGTAGATACAGTACAGTAGATACAGTACAGTAGATACAGTACAGTATGTACAGTACAGTAGATACAGTACAGTAGATACAGTACAGTAGGTACAGTAGATACAGTACAGTAGGTACGGTAGATACAGTACAGTATGTACAGTACAGTAGATAGATACAGTACGGTAGATACAGTACGTTAGATACAGTACGGTAGATACAGTACAGTAGATACAGTACAGTAGGTACAGTAGATACAGTACAGTAGGTACAGTAGATACAGTACAGTAGATACAGTACAGTAGATACAGTACAGTAGATACAGTAGGTACAGTACGGTAGATACAGTACAGTAGGTACAGTAGATACAGTACAGTAGATACAGTACAGTAGATACAGTACAGTAGATACAGTAGGTACAGTACGGTAGATACAGTACAGTAGATACAGTACATTATGTACAGTAGATACAGTACAGTAGATACAGTAGGTACAGTACGGTAGATACAGTACAGTAGATACAGTACAGTAGGTACAGTAGATACAGTACAGTAGGTACGGTAGATACAGTACAGTATGTACAGTACAGTATGTACAGTAGATAGATACAGTACGGTAGATACAGTATGGTAGATACAGTAGATACAGTACAGTAGATACAGTAGATACAGTACGGTAGATACAGTACAGTAGATACAGTAGATACAGTACGGTAGATACAGTACAGTAGGTACAGTAGATACAGTACAGTAGATACAGTACGGTAGATACAGTAGATACAGTACGGTAGATACAGTAGATACAGTACAGTAGATACAGTATGGTAGATACAGTACGGTAGATACAGTAGATACAGTACAGTAGATACAGTACAGTAGGTACAGTACGGTGGATACAGTAGATACAGTACGGTAGATACAGTAGATACAGTACAGTAGGTACAGTACGGTGGATACAGTAGATACAGTACGGTAGATACAGTAGATACAGTACAGTAGATACAGTACAGTAGGTACAGTACGGTGGATACGGTAGATACAGTACAGTAGATACAGTACAGTAGATACAGTACAGTAGGTACAGTACGGTGGATACAGTAGATACAGATGGTAGATACAGTACAGTAGATACAGTACGGTTGATACAGTAGATACAGTACAGTAGGTACAGTACAGTAGATACAGTAGATACAGTACAGTAGATACAGTACAGTAGGTACAGTACGGTAGATACAGTATGGTAGATACAGTACAGTAGATACAGTAGATACAGTACAGTAGATACAGCACAGTTGATACAGTACGGTAGATACAGTAGGTACAGTACGGTAGATACAGTATGGTAGATACAGTACAGTAGATACAGTAGATACAGTACAGTAGATACAGCACAGTAGGTACAGTGCGGTAGATACAGTAGGTACAGTACGGTAGATACAGTATGGTAGATACAGTACGGTAGATACAGTATATTAGGTACAGTAGATACAGTAGATACAGTACAGTAGATACAGTAGATACAGTACAGTAGATACAGTACAGTAGATACAGTACAGTAGGTACAGTACAGTAGATACAGTACAGTATATACAGTACAGTAGATACAGTATATTAGGTACAGTAGATACAGTACAGTAGGTACAGTAGATACAGTATATTAGGTACTGTAGATACAGTACAGTAGGTACAGTACAGTAGATACAGTACAGTAGATACAGTACAGTAGATACAGTATATTAGGTACAGTAGATACAGTACAGTAGATACAGTACAGTAGCTACAGTACAGTAGCTACAGTACAGTAGCTACAGTACAGTAGGTACAGTAGATACAGTACCGTAGATACAGTAGATACAGTACAGTAGATACAGTACAGTAAATACAGTACAGTAGATACAGTCGATACAGTACAGTAGATACAGTACAGTAGATACAGTACAGTAGATACAGTACAGTAGATACAGTACAGTAGATAGATACAGTACGGTAGATACAGTACAGTAGATACAGTATGGTAGATACAGTACAGTAGATACAGTACAGTAGATACAGTACAGTAGATGCAGTAGATACAGTACAGTAGATACAGTACAGTAGATACAGTAGATACAGTACAGTAGGTACAGTACAGTAGATACAATGCGGTAGATACAGTAGGTACAGTGCGGCAGATACAGTACAGTAGGTACAGTACGGTAGATACAGTACAGTAGGAACAGTACGGTAGATACAGTACAGTAGGTACAGTACGGTAGATACAGTACAGTAGGTACAGTAGATACAGTACAGTATGTACAGTACAGTAGATACAGTACAGTAGGTACAGTAGATACAGTACAGTATGTACAGTACAGTAGATACAGTACAGTAGGTACAGTAGATACAGTACAGTAGGTACAGTAGATACAGTACAGTAGGTACAGTAGATACAGTACAGTAGGTACAGTAGATACAGTAGATACAGTACAGTAGGTACAGTACGGTAGGTACAGTACAGTAGATACAGTACGGTAGATACAGTACAGTAGATACAGTACAGTAGGTACAGTACAGTAGGTAGAGGAGATACAGTACGGTAGATACAGTACAGTAGGTACAGTAGATACGGTACAGTAGATAGATACAGTACGGTAGATACAGTACAGTAGATACAGTACAGTAGGTACAGTAGATACAGTACAGTAGATACAATAGATACAGTATGGTAGATACAGTACAGTAGGTACAGTACAGTAGGTACAGTAGATACAGTACAGTAGATACAATAGATACAGTATGGTAGATACAGTACAGTAGGTACAATAGATAGATACAGTATGGTAGATACAGTACAGTAGATACAGTACAGTAGCTACAGTACAGTAGGTACAGTAGATACAGTACAGTAGATACAGTACAGTAGATACAGTAGATACAGTACAGTAGATACAGTAGATACAGTACAGTAGATACAGTACAGTATGTACAGTACAGTAGATACAGTAGATACAGTACAGTATGTACAGTACAGTATGTACAGTACAGTAGATACAGTACAGTAGATACAGTACAGTAGATACAGTAGATACAGTACAGTAGATACAGTACAGTAGATACAGTAGATACAGTACAGTAGATACAGTACAGTAGGTACAGTAGATACAGTACAGTAGGTACAGTAGATACAGTACAGTAGGTACGGTAGATACAGTACAGTATGTACAGTACAGTATGTACAGTAGATAGATACAGTATGGTAGATACAGTACAGTAGATACAGTACAGTAGGTACAGTACGGTAGATACAGTACAGTAGATACAGTAGGTACAGTACGGTAGATACAGTACGGTAGATACAGTACAGTAGGTACAGTAGATACAGTACAGTAGATACAGTACAGTAGATACAGTACAGTAGATACAGTACAGTAGATACAGTAGGTACAGTACGGTAGATACAGTACAGTAGATACAGTACAGTAGGTACAGTAGATACAGTACGGTAGATACATTTACATTTACATTTAAGTAATTTAGCAGACGCTCTTATCCAGAGCGACTTACACAGTACAGTAGATACAGTACAGTAGGTACAGTAGATACAGTACAGTAGGTACGGTAGATACAGTACAGTATGTACAGTACAGTATGTACAGTAGATAGATACAGTATGGTAGATACAGTACAGTAGATACAGTACAGTAGGTACAGTACGGTAGATACAGTACAGTAGATACAGTACAGTAGGTACAGTACAGTAGGTACGGTAGATACAGTACAGTATGTACAGTACAGTATGTACAGTAGATAGATACAGTATGGTAGATACAGTATGGTAGATACAGTACAGTAGATACAGTAGATACAGTACAGTAGATACAGTACAGTAGGTACAGTAGATACAGTACAGTAGATAGATACAGTATGGTAGATACAGTACAGTAGATACAGTAGATACAGTACAGTAGATACAGTACAGTAGATACAGTACAGTATGTACAGTACAGTAGATACAGTACAGTAGATACAGTACAGTAGATACAGTACAGTAGATACAGTACAGTAGATACAGTACAGTATGTACAGTACAGTAGATACAGTACAGTAGATACAGTACAGTAGGTACAGTAGATACAGTACGGTACGGTAGATACAGTACAGTATGTACAGTACAGTAGATAGATACAGTACGGTAGATACAGTACGGTAGATACAGTACGGTAGATACAGTACAGTAGATACAGTACAGTAGGTACAGTAGATACAGTACAGTAGGTACAGTAGATACAGTACAGTAGATACAGTACAGTAGATACAGTACAGTAGATACAGTAGGTACAGTACGGTAGATACAGTACAGTAGGTACAGTAGATACAGTACAGTAGATACAGTACAGTAGATACAGTACAGTAGATACAGTAGGTACAGTACGGTAGATACAGTACAGTAGATACAGTACATTATGTACAGTAGATACAGTACAGTAGATACAGTAGGTACAGTACGGTAGATACAGTACAGTAGATACAGTACAGTAGGTACAGTAGATACAGTACAGTAGGTACGGTAGATACAGTACAGTATGTACAGTACAGTATGTACAGTAGATAGATACAGTACGGTAGATACAGTATGGTAGATACAGTAGATACAGTACAGTAGATACAGTAGATACAGTACGGTAGATACAGTACAGTAGATACAGTAGATACAGTACGGTAGATACAGTACAGTAGGTACAGTAGATACAGTACAGTAGATACAGTACGGTAGATACAGTAGATACAGTACGGTAGATACAGTAGATACAGTACAGTAGATACAGTATGGTAGATACAGTACGGTAGATACAGTAGATACAGTACAGTAGATACAGTACAGTCGGTACAGTACGGTGGATACAGTAGATACAGTACGGTAGATACAGTAGATACAGTACAGTAGGTACAGTATGGTGGATACAGTAGATACAGTACGGTAGATACAGTAGATACAGTACAGTAGATACAGTACAGTAGGTACAGTACGGTGGATACGGTAGATACAGTACAGTAGATACAGTACAGTAGATACAGTACAGTAGGTACAGTACGGTGGATACAGTAGATACAGTACGGTAGATACAGTACAGTAGATACAGTACGGTTGATACAGTAGATACAGTACAGTAGGTACAGTACAGTAGATACAGTAGATACAGTACAGTAGATACAGTACAGTAGGTACAGTACGGTAGATACAGTATGGTAGATACAGTACAGTAGATACAGTAGATACAGTACAGTAGATACAGCACAGTTGATACAGTACGGTAGATACAGTAGGTACAGTACGGTAGATACAGTACGGTAGATACAGTACAGTAGATACAGTAGATACAGTACAGTAGATACAGTATATTAGGTACAGTAGATACAGTACAGTAGATACAGTAGGTACAGTACAGTAGATACAGTATATTATGTACAGTAGATACAGTATGGTAGATACAGTACAGTAGATACAGTAGATACAGTACAGTAGATACAGTACAGTAGGTACAGTAGATACAGTACAGTAGATAGATACAGTATGGTAGATACAGTACAGTAGATACAGTAGATACAGTACAGTAGATACAGTACAGTAGATACAGTACAGTATGTACAGTACAGTAGATACATTACAGTAGATACAGTACAGTAGATACAGTACAGTAGATACAGTACAGTAGATACAGTACAGTATGTACAGTAGATACAGTACAGTAGATACAGTACAGTAGGTACAGTAGATACAGTACAGTAGGTACGGTAGATACAGTACAGTATGTACAGTACAGTAGATAGATACAGTACGGTAGATACAGTACGGTAGATACAGTACGGTAGATACAGTACAGTAGATACAGTACAGTAGGTACAGTAGATACAGTACAGTAGATACAGTACAGTAGATACAGTACAGTAGATACAGTAGGTACAGTACGGTAGATACAGTACAGTAGGTACAGTAGATACAGTACAGTAGATACAGTACAGTAGATACAGTACAGTAGATACAGTAGGTACAGTACGGTAGATACAGTATAGTAGATACAGTACATTATGTACAGTAGATACAGTACAGTAGATACAGTAGGTACAGTACGGTAGATACAGTACAGTAGATACAGTACAGTAGGTACAGTAGATACAGTACAGTAGGTACGGTAGATACAGTACAGTATGTACAGTACAGTATGTACAGTAGATAGATACAGTACGGTAGATACAGTATGGTAGATACAGTAGATACAGTACAGTAGATACAGTAGATACAGTACGGTAGATACAGTACAGTAGATACAGTAGATACAGTACGGTAGATACAGTACAGTAGGTACAGTAGATACAGTACAGTAGATACAGTACGGTAGATACAGTAGATACAGTACGGTAGATACAGTAGATACAGTACAGTAGATACAGTATGGTAGATACAGTACGGTAGATACAGTAGATACAGTACAGTAGATACAGTACAGTAGGTACAGTACGGTGGATACAGTAGATACAGTACGGTAGATACAGTAGATACAGTACAGTAGGTACAGTACGGTGGATACAGTAGATACAGTACGGTAGATACAGTAGATACAGTACAGTAGATACAGTACAGTAGGTACAGTACGGTGGATACGGTAGATACAGTACAGTAGATACAGTACAGTAGATACAGTACAGTAGATACAGTACAGTAGGTACAGTACAGTGGATACAGTAGATACAGTACGGTAGATACAGTACAGTAGATACAGTACGGTTGATACAGTAGATACAGTACAGTAGGTACAGTACAGTAGATACAGTAGATACAGTACAGTAGATACAGTACAGTAGGTACAGTACAGTAGATACAGTACAGTAGATACAGTACAGTAGATACAGTATATTAGGTACAGTAGATACAGTACAGTAGATACAGTATATTAGGTACGGTAGATACAGTACGGTAGATACAGTACAGTAGATACAGTAGATACAGTACAGTAGATACAGTATATTAGGTACAGTAGATACAGTACAGTAGATACAGTAGGTACAGTACAGTAGATACAGTATATTATGTACAGTAGATACAGTACAGTAGATACAGTAGGTACAGTACAGTAGATACAGTATATTAGGTACAGTAGATACAGTAGGTACAGTACAGTAGATACAGTATATTAGGTACAGTAGATACAGTACAGTAGATACAGTACGGTAGATACAGTACGGTAGATACAGTACAGTAGATACAGTAGATACAGTACAGTAGATACAGTACAGTAGATACAGTATAGTAGGTACAGTAGATACAGTACAGTAGGTACAGTACGGTAGATACAGCACAGTAGATACAGTACAGTAGGTACAGTACGGTAGATACAGTAGGTACAGTACAGTAGATACAGTACAGTAGGTACAGTACGGTAGATACAGTAGGTACAGTACGGTAGATACAGTACGGTAGATACAGTACAGTAGGTACAGTACGGTAGATACAGTACAGTAGATACAGTACAGTAGATACAGTACAGTAGATACAGTACAGTAGGTACAGTACGGTAGATACAGTAGATACAGTACAGTAGATACAGCACAGTAGATACAGTACAGTAGGTACAGTACAGTAGATACAGTACAGTAGGTACAGTACGGTAGATACAGTAGGTACAGTACGGTAGATACAGTACGGTAGATACAGTACAGTAGATACAGTACAGTAGATACAGTAGATACAGTACAGTAGATACAGTACAGTAGGTACAGTACGGTAGATACAGTAGATACAGTACAGTAGATACAGTACAGTAGGTACAGTATGGTAGATACAGTACAGTAGATACAGTACAGTAGATACAGGACAGTAGGTACAGTACGGTAGATACAGTACAGTAGATACAGTAGATACAGTACAGTAGGTACAGTATGGTAGATACAGTACAGTAGATACAGTACAGTAGATACAGGACAGTAGGTACAGTACGGTAGATACAGTAGATACAGTACAGTAGATACAGTACAGTAGGTACAGTACGGTAGATACAGTAGATACAGTACAGTAGGTACAGTACAGTAGGTACAGTACGGTAGATACAGTAGGTACAGTACGGTAGATACAGTACGGTAGATACAGTACAGTAGATACAGTAGATACAGTACAGTAGATACAGTACATTTACATTTACATTTAAGTCATTTAGCAGACGCTCTTATCCAGAGCGACTTACAAATTGGTGCATTCACCTTATGACATCCAGTGGAACAGTCACTTTACAATAGTGCATCTAAATCTTAAGGGGGGGGGTGAGAGGGATTACTTATCCTATCCTAGGTATTCCTTAAAGAGGTGGGGTTTCAGGTGTCTCCGGAAGGTGGTGATTGACTCCGCTGTCCTGGCGTCGTGAGGGAGTTTGTTCCACCATTGGGGGGCCAGGGCAGCGAACAGTTTTGACTGGGCTGAGCGGGAGCTGTACTTCCTCAGTGGTAGGGAGGCGAGCAGGCCAGAGGTGGATGAACGCAGTGCCCTTGTTTGGGTGTAGGGCCTGATCAGAGCCTGGAGGTACTGAGGTGCCGTTCCCCTCACAGCTCCGTAGGCAAGCACCATGGTCTTGTAGCGGATGCGAGCTTCAACTGGAAGCCACTTCCTGTGTGAGGCAGGGTCGTACTCTGCGGATGTTGTAGAGCATGAACCTACAGGAACGGGCCACCGCCTTGATGTTGGTTGAGAACGACAGGGTGTTGTCCAGGATCACGCCAAGGTTCTTGGCGCTCTGGGAGGAGGACACAATGGAGTTGTCAACCATGATGGCAAGATCATGGAACGGGCAGTCCTTCCCCGGGAGGAAGAGCAGCTCCGTCTTGCCGAGGTTCAGCTTGAGGTGGTGATCCGTCATCCACACTGATATGTCTGCCAGACATGCAGAGATGCGATTCGCCACCTGGTCATCAGAAGGGGGAAAGGAGAAGATTAATTGTGTGTCGTCTGCATAGCAATGATAAGAGAGACCATGTGAGTTATGACAGAGCCAAGTGACTTGGTGTATAGCGAGAATAGGAGAGGGCCAAGAACAGAGCCCTGGGGGACACCAGTGGTGAGAGCGCGTGGTGAGGAGACAGATTCTCGCCACGCCACCTGGTAGGAGCGACCTGTCAGGTAGGACGCAATCCAAGCGTGGGCCGCGCCGGAGATGCCCAACTCGGAGAGGGTGGAGAGGACGATCTGATGGTTCACAGTATCGAAGGCAGCCGATAGATCTAGAAGGATGAGAGCAGAGGAGAGAGAGTTAGCTTTAGCAGTGCGGAGCGCCTCCGTGATACACAGGAGAGCAGTCTCAGTTGAATGACTAGTCTTGAAACCTGACTGATTTGGATCAAGAAGGTCATTCAGAGAGAGATAGCGGGAGAGCTGGCCAAGGATGGCACGTTCAAGAGTTTTGGAGAGAAAAGAAAAAAGGGATACTGGTCTGTAATTGTTGACATCGGAGGGATCAGTGTAGGTTTTTTCAGAAGGGTGCAACTCTCGCTCTCTTGAAGACGGAAGGGACGTAGCCAGCAGTCAGGGATGAGTTGATGAGCGAGGTGAGGTAGGGAGAAGGTCTCCGGAAATGGTCTGGAGAAGAGAGGAGGGGATAGGGTCAAGCGGGCAGGTTGTTGGGCGGCCGGCCGTCACGAGACGCGAGACTTCATCTGGAGAGAGAGGGAGAAAGAGGTCAGAGCACAGGGTAGGGCAGTGTGAGCAGAACCAGCGGTGTCGTTTGACTTAGCAAACGAGGATCGGATGTCGTCGACCTTCTTTTCAAAATGGTTGACGAAGTCATCTGCAGAGAGGGAGGAGGGGGGGGGGGAGGAGGATTCAGGAGGGAGGAGAAGGTGGCAAAGAGCTTCCTAGGGTTAGAGGCAGATGCTTGGAATTTAGCGTGGTAGAAAGTGGCTTTAGCAGCAGAGACAGAGGAGGAAAATGTAGAGAGGAGGGAGTGAAAAGGATGCCAGGTCGCAGGGGCGACGGCAGTTTTCCTCCATTTCCGCTCGGCTGCCCGGAGCCCTGTTCTGTGAGCTCGCAATGAGTCATCGAGCCACGGAGCGGGAGGGGAGGACCGAGCCGGCCTGGAGGATAGGGGACATAGAGAGTCAAGGGATGCAGAGAGGGAGGAGAGGAGGGTTGAGGAGGCAGAATCAGGAGATAGGTGGGAGAAGGTTTGAGCGGAGGGAAGAGATGACAGTAGTACAGTAGATACAGTACAGTAGGTACAGTACGGTAGGTACAGTAGATACAGTACAGTAGATACAGTACAGTAGATACAGTACAGTAGGTACAGTAGATACAGTACAGTAGGTACAGTACGGTAGATACAGTACGGTAGATACAGTAGATACAGTACAGTAGATACAGTACAGTAGGTACAGTACGGTAGGTACAGTAGATACAGTACAGTAGACACAGTACAGTAGATACAGTACAGTAGGTACAGTAGATACAGTACAGTAGATACAGTACGGTAGATACAGTACAGTAGATACAGTACAGTAGATACAGTACAGTAGGTACAGTAGATACAGTACAGTAGATACAGTACGGTAGATACAGTAGGTACAGTACGGTAGATACAGTACAGTAGATACAGTACAGTAGGTACAGTAGATACAGTACAGTAGATACAGTACAGTAGATACAGTACAGTAGATACAGTAGGTACAGTACGGTGGATACAGTACAGTAGATACAGTACAGTAGGTACAGTAGATACAGTAGGTACAGTACGGTAGATACAGTACAGTAGATACAGTACAGTAGGTACGGTAGATACAGTACGGTAGATACAGTACAGTAGATACAGTACAGTAGGTACAGTAGATACAGTACAGTAGGTACAGTAGATACAGTACAGTAGGTACAGTAGATACAGTACAGTAGGTACAGTAGATACAGTACAGTAGATACAGTACAGTAGATACAGTACAGTAGATACAGTACAGTAGGTACAGTAGATACAGTACAGTAGATACAGTACAGTAGATACAGTACAGTAGATACAGTACAGTAGATACAGTACAGTAGATACAGTAGGTACAGTAGTACAGTAGATACAGTAGATACAGTAGATACAGTAGGTACAGTACGGTAGATACAGTACAGTAGATACAGTACAGTAGATACAGTAGATACAGTACAGTAGATACAGTACAGTAGATACAGTAGATACAGTATGGTAGATACAGTACAGTAGATACAGTACAGTAGATACAGTAGATACAGTATGGTAGATACAGTACAGTAGATACATTACAGTAGATACAGTACAGTAGATACAGTACAGTAGGTACAGTAGATACAGTACAGTAGATACAGTACAGTAGATACAGTAGATACAGTACAGTAGATACAGTAGATACAGTACAGTAGATACAGTATAGTAGGTACAGTAGACACCATCACTTCAAATGTATGTAGTTCTGTCCTTGAGCTGCTCTTGTCTAATGATGTTCTGTATTATGTAATTCTGTATTAGGTTTCGTGTTATGTATGGACCCCAGGAAGAGTAGCTGCTACTTTTGTAACAGCTAATGGGGATCCTAATAAAATACCCCCAAAAATACCAATACTTAGATCTAGACGTTTGGACTCAATCACATTGTTGTTCAGTCAATTCCAGTTATTTATCTCCTTCTTTTTATGAGAAGAAATTGAGGAGATTTCAAAAGAGCTTCAGATGAATGTTGAAGAGGGAGGCTCCCAAAGCAGGTATCCTCAAGCCCAGAAATCATATAACAATATGTCATTTGGCAGATGCTTTTTATCCAAAGTGACTTACATTAAAGTGAATACATACATCTTCAGTATGTTTGTGATCCCTGTAAGAATTAAATCCACAATCGTGACATTGCTAGCACCAGGCTGTTATCAGCTTTGCCACAAACGACCACAATCAAAGCTGTCATTGATAATCTAACCGGATACTTGACATCTAACCTCTGTGTTTGGGTTCAGGCTGTTGGAGGAGCATGCTGAGGAGGTGGAGAGGGAGAATAAGGAAGTGGAGAGAGAGAAGCAGGAAGTGGAGAGGGAGAAGGAGGAGGTGAAGAGGGAGAAGGAGGAGGTGGAGAGAGAGAAGGAGGAAGTGGAGAGAGAGAAGGAGGAGGTGGAGAGAAGAGAAGGAGGAGGTGGAGAGGGAGAAGGAGGTGGTGAAGACAGAGAAGGAGGAGGTGGAGAGGGAGAGGAGGAGGAGGTGGAGAGGGAAAAGGAGGAGGTGAAGAGAGAGAGAGGGAGAAGGAGGAGAGGTGAAGAGGGAGAAGGAGGAGGTGGAGAGGGAGGAGGTGGAGAGGGAAGACAGGAAGGAAGTGGAGAGAAGGAGGAGGAGGTGGAGAGGGAGAAGGAGGAGGTGAGAGAGAAGGAGGAGGTGGAGAGGGAGAAGGAGGAAGTGGAGAGGGAGAAGGAGGAAGTGGAGAGGAGAGAAGGAGGAAGTGAGAGAGAGAGAAGGAGGAGGTGGAGAGGGAGAAGGAGGAGGTGAAGACAGAGAGAAGGAGGAGGTGGAGAGGGAGAAGGAGGAGGTGAAGAGGGAGAAGGAGGAGGTGAAGACAGAGAAGGAGGAGGTGAAGACAGAGAAGGAGGAAGTGGAGAGAGAGAAGGAGGAAGTGGAGAGGGAGAAGGAGGAGGTGGAGAGGGAGAAGGAGGAGGTGAAGACAGAGAAGGAGGAGGTGGAGAGGGAGAAGGAGGAGGTGGAGAGGGAGAAGGAGGAGGTGGAGAGGGAGAAGGAGGAGGTGAAGACAGAGAAGGAGGAGGTGGAGAGGGAGAAGGAGGAGGTGAAGAGGGAGAAGGAGGAGGTGGAGAGGGAGAAGGAGGAGGTGAAGACAGAGAAGGAGGAGGTGAAGACAGAGAAGGAGGAAGTGGAGAGAGAGAAGGAGGAGGTGGAGAGGGAGAAGGAGGAGGTGAAGACAGAGAAGGAGGAGGTGGAGAGGGAGAAGGAGGAGGTGAAGAGGGAGAAGGAGGAGGTGGAGAGGGAGAGGGAGGAAGTGGAGAGGGAGAAGGAGGAAGTGGAGAGGGAGAAGGAGGAAGTGGAGAGGGAGAAGGAAGAAGTGGGGAGGGAGAAGGAGAAGGTGGAGAGGGAGAAGGAGGAAGTGGAGAGGGAGAAGGAGGAGGTGAAGAGGGAGAAGGAGGAGGTGAAGACAGAGAAGGGGGAGGTGGAGATGGAGAAGGAAGAAGAAGTGGGGAGGGAGAAGGAGAAGGTGGAGAGGGAGAAGGAGGAGGTGGAGAGAGAAAAGGAGGAAGTGGAGAGAGAGAAGGAGGAGGTGAAGAGAGAGAAGGAGAAGGTGAGAGAGAGAAGGAGAAGGTGGAGAGAGAGAAGGAGGAGGTGAAGAGGAGAAGGTGGAATGGAGGAGGTGCTCAGGAAGCAGAAGAACACAGAGAACGAGGCCAAGGCCAGATTCAGTCAGGAGGCATCACGACTCACTGCAGAGAACATGGTGAGTGTGTGTGTGTGGGGGGTGCGGTCGTGCGCCCCAATGTGTGTGCGTTTAATTCACTTGCAATTCACTCCTTATGATACTTAAATGTTATTCCAGGACTTTGAAGAGCAGCTCGACATGAAGGACAGGTTGATAAGGAAGCTGCGAAACCAAATGAAGAGCCTTCAAACATCAGAGGAAGGTAACATGATTGCAACAAGTCATCTACATTTTATCACAGTTGATTCTCAGCTCTCCACTCATTTCCTGTATTTCATTTCATGTGTTATCTTCCTCAGCCAATCAAACACCAGCGCCCACTATTACCAACGAATACCTTGGCATGTTGGAATACAAGAGGGAGGATGAAGCCAAGCTCATTCAATACGTCATTCTGGGTACAACTGTTGTTGTTGGGAGTTATTAGTGCTGGTGTTTTTACTGTTGGAGTTGACACGGTTTGTATTGCTGTCACATGACCACACAAGACTACATGGCCTAAGAAAATAGAACTTCGATGACCAAACAACTAGCTCTCTCGACGATAGTGTGCAGCCCCCTCCACATCTCTATGATTCAGAGGGGTTGGGTTAAATACGGAAGACACATTTCGCTTGAATGCATTCAGTTGTACAACTGACTAGGTACCCTCCTTTCCCTGGCCCATGTTTGGCTCATGTCTAGACCTGAAGTTATGTTCATTATCCACCAAATGGAAGCTCAGACTCTCTTCATGTGGTCCATTAAACTGGCTATCTGGACTTGTCTAGTAAAAAAACACAAATGTTAATTTTCATGGTTGTAAAAGCGTTTTCCGTTGTGTTCATTAAACTGGAACATGTTTGTAACTGTCCTATCCTCCTGTCAGACCTGAAGCCCAGAGGGGTTAACATGATCCCCAACATGGCTGCTCAGCTTCTCTTCATGTGTGTCCATTAAACTGGCTCATGTTTGTAACTGACCTCTACTCTCCTGTCAGACCTGAAGCCCAGAGGAGTTAACATGATCCCCAACATGGCTGCTCAGCTTCTCTTCATGTGTGTCCATTAAACTGGCTCATGTTTGTAACTGACCTCTACTCTCCTGTCAGACCTGAAGCCCAGAGGAGTTAACATGATCCCCAACATGGCTGCTCAGCTTCTCTTCATGTGTGTCCATTAAACTGGCTCATGTTTGTAACTGACCTCTACTCTCCTGTCAGACCTGAAGCCCAGAGGAGTTAACATGATCCCCAACATGGCTGCTCAGCTTCTCTTCATGTGTGTCCATTAAACTGGCTCATGTTTGTAACTGACCTCTACTCTCCTGTCAGACCTGAAGCCCAGAGGAGTTAACATGATCCCCAACATGGCTGCTCAGCTTCTCTTCATGTGTGTCCCTGGCTCATGTTTGACTACCTTACTCTCCTGGAGCCAAGCTCAGAAGTTAACATGATCCCCATCATCAGTCAGGGGTTAAAAAGGTCATCACGGTAAGCTGTGGCAATGTTTTGACAATCCTACTGTCTGTGCTGACATCTTGAAATCTCTACAAATACTAAACAGAGTTTCTTCTTCTTTTTCTACTTGTTCTTCTTCCTCCCTTGGAGGAATGATCGACCTTGTTTATAATGACATGCTCATTCTCTCAGCGCTCACACTCTCAACGTTATTGTGGTTGTTAATAGTGTTGTCGTTGTTGTTGTTTGTTACCTGTCTCAGGATCACCAAGAAGACTTTGAGTTGCTATCGTTCTGGCTGTCCAACATGGAGCCAATCACAGTCTCTCAACATTATTGTGGTTGTTAATAGTGTTGTTGTTGTTTTGTTGTTTGTTACCTGTCTCAGGATCACCAAGAAGACTTTGAGTTGCTATCGTTCTGGCTGTCCAACATGTATCACACTCTCAACGTTATTGTGGTTGTTAATAGTGTTGTTGTTGTTGTTGTATGTTACCTGTCTCAGGATCACCAAGAAGACTTTGAGTTGCTATCGTTCTGGCTGTCCAACATGTATCACACTCTCAACATTATTGTGGTTGTTAATAGTGTTGTTGTTGTTGTTGTTTGTTACCTGTCTCAGGATCACCAAGAAGACTTTGAGTTGCTATCGTTCTGGCTGTCCAACATGTATCACATTCTCAGCTGCCTGAAACAGTACAGTGGAGAAGAGGTGGGTTGTTTCTAGCATCACACCATCACCATCCACAGAGATCCTTATTGTTTTGTGTTCGACACAGAGATTGTAATTGAGATTAAGGAGCCAATTCTATTCCACTCATTTATTTTGTACAGTGTTTTTATTTTAATATATATATTTTTTTAGTTAAGAACAAATTCTTATTTACAAAGTCAGTGTTTAAATTTTTTTTTTTAATTTTTTATTTCACTAGGCAAGTCAGTTAAGAGTAAAATCTTATTTTCAACGACGGCCTACCGGGGAACAGTGGGTTAACTGCCTTGTTCAGGGGGCAGAACGACAGATTTTTACCTTGTCAGCTCGGGGGGATTCTACCTTGCAACCGTTTCGGTTACAAATCCAACACTCTATCCACTAGGCTACGCTGCCGCCCCTGTGAAGTAAATATATCAATTCTTCTTCTTCTCCATCTTCCCATTCTGTAACTGATGTTATTTCTTCTTCTTCTTTGTACATTCTGTCGTAGGAGTTTATGAAACAGAACACTCCGCGTCAGAAGAAGAACTGCTTGCAGAATTTTGACTTGTCTGAACACAGACAGATCTTCAGTGATCTGGCCATCCGTATCTACCACCAGTTTATATCTGTTATGGAGAAGGCTCTTATGCCCATGATCGGTAAGGTTTTCTCTCATAAGATAACATGATATACATTGATGTGTAGTCACTTTCCAATCCATTAAATATCTGTTTACAATAAATTATTTCTATCCTCAAGATTATTATATTTAAAGGTAATAAATAAAGTGTTTCAATCATTTGTCTATTCGTACCTGTTCTATGTAACGAGTGTGTTTACTTGTCTCTGGTTTCCTCCAGTTCCCTGTATGCTGGAGCACGAGAGTCTCCAGGACGTGTCTAGTATGAAACCTACAGGTTTCCGTAAGCGTTCCAGCAGCATCTATGAGGACCAGGAGATCTACACCATCTACTCTCTCCTCCAGCAGCTCAGTCTGTACCACAGCACTATGAGTCAGCACGGCATGGAGGAGGGGCTGGTCAGACAGGTAGGGGGGGGGGGGTCAGACCTAGGTGTCGAAGGTCAGATGGGGATGGGGTCAGACAGGTGGGGAAAGGGGGGTCTGAGGTAGGTGGGGGGGGGCAGACTAGTGGTGATGGGGGTCAGACAAAGTAGGGGTGGGGGGTCAGTGTGTGTGTGTGTGTGTGTGTGTGTGTGTGTGTGTGTGTGTGTGTGTGTGTGTGTGTGTGTGTGTGTGTGTGTGTGTGTGTGTGTGTGTGTGTGTGTGTGTGTGTGTGTGTGTGTGTGTGTGTGTGTGTGTGTGTGTGTGTGTGTGTGTGTGTGTGTATTTGGAAAGGAAAGGAAAGGAGTAAACTCCCTCTTGGGATCAATTGTGGTGTTTCACAGGGATTGATTCTTGGACCTGTGTCATTTCCAGTTTATATTAAACTCATCTAACTGTGTGTATGTGTGTTGTCCAACAGGCTGTGAAACAGACCTTCTTCCTGGTGGGTGCGGACACACTCAACAACATCCTGCTACGCAAAGACATGTGCTCCTGTAGGAAGGGCATGCAGATCAGGTAGGGGACAGAGTGTGTGTGTATCCGCGTGTGTGTGTGTGTTGAACAAGAAGAGAGGAAGGAAAGAGAGAACCAGTAAGGAAGAGAGAACCAGGGAGGAAGAGAGAACCGGAGAGGAAGAGAGAACCGGAGAAGAAGAGAGAACCGGAGAAGAAGAGAGAACCAGGGAGGAAGAGAGAACCAGAGAGGGAGAGAGAACCAGGAAGGAAGAAAGAACCAGAGAGGGAGAGAGAACCAGAGAGGGAGAGAGAACCAGGGAGGGAGAGAGAACCAGGGAGGGAGAGAGAACCAGAGAGGGAGAGAACCAGGGAGGGAGAGAGAACCGGAGAAGAAGAGAGAACCAGGGAGGGAGAGAGAACCAGGGAGGGAGAGAGAACCAGAGAGGGAGACAACCAGGGAGGGAGAGAGAACCAGGAGGGAGAGAGAACCAGGGAGCGAGAGAGAACCAGAGAGGAAGAGAGAACCAGGGAGCGAGAGAGAACGAGAGAAGAGAGAACCAGGGAGGGAGAGAGAACCGGAGAAGAAGAGAGAACCAGGGAGGGAGAGAGAACCATGAAGGAAGAGAGAACCGGAGAAGAAGAGAGAACCAGGGAGCGAGAGAGAACCAGGAAGGGAGAGAGAACCAGGAAGGGAGAGAGAACCATGAAGGAAGAGAGAACCAGGGAGCGAGAGAGAACCAGGGAGCGAGAGACGCCTCCAACTCAATCATCAAGTTTGCGGACGACACAACAGTGGTAGGCTTGATTACCAACAACGACGAGACGGCCTACAGGGAGGAGGTGAGGGCCCTCGGAGTGTGGTGTCAGGAAAATAACCTCACACTCAACGTCAACAAAACTAAGGAGATGATTGTGGACTTCAGGAAACAGCAGAGGGAACACCCCCCTATCCACATCGATGGAACAGTAGTGGAGAGGGTAGCTAGTTTTAAGTTCCTCGGCATACACATCACAGACAAACTGAATTGGTCCACTCACACTGACAGCGTCGTGAAGAAGGCGCAGCAGCGCCTATTCAACCTCAGGAGGCTGAAGAAATTCGGCTTGTCACCAAAAGCACTCACAAACTTCTACAGATGCACAATCGAGAGCATCCTGGCGGGCTGTATCACCGCCTGGTACGGCAACTGCTCCGCCCTCAACCGTAAGGCTCTCCAGAGGGTAGTGAGGACTGCACAACGCATCACCGGGGCAAACTACCTGCCCTCCAGGACACCTACACCACCCGTTGTTACAGGAAGGCCATAAAGATCATCAAGGACATCAACCACCCGAACCACTGCCTGTTCACCCCGCTATCATCCAGAAGGCGAGGTCAGTACAGGTGCATCAAAGCTGGGACCGAGAGACTGAAAAACAGCTTCTATCTCAAGGCCATCAGACTGTTAAACAGCCACCACTAACACTGAGTGGCTGCTGCCAACACACTGTCATTGACACTGACCCAACTCCAGCCATTTTAATAATGGGAATTGATGGGAAATGATGTAAATATATCACTAGCCACTTTAAACAATGCTACCTTATATAATGTTACTTACCCTACATTATTAATCTCATATGCATATGTATATACTGTAATCTACATCATTGACTGCATCCTTATGTAACACATGTATCACTAGCCACTTTAACTATGCCACTTTGTTTACTTTGTCTACACACTCATCTCATATGTATATACTGTACTCAATACCATCTACTGTATGCTGCTCTGTACCATCACTCATTCATATATCCTTATGTACATGTTCCTTATCCCCTTACACTGTGTATAAGACAGTAGTTTTGGAATTGTTAGTTAGATTACTTGTTGGTTATCACTGCATTGTCGGAACTAGAAGCACAAGCATTTCGCTACACTCGCATTAACATCTGCTAACCATGTGTATGTGACAAATAAATTTGATTTGATTTGATTTGAGAGAACCATGAAGGAAGAGAGAACCAGGAAGGGAGAGAGAACCAGGAAGGGAGAGAGAACCAGGAAGGGAGAGAGAACCAGGAAGGGAGAGAGAACCAGGAAGGGAGAGAGAACCAGGAAGGGAGAGAGAACCAGGAAGGGAGAGAGAACCAGGAAGGGAGAGAGAACCAGGAAGGGAGAGAGAACCAGGAAGGGAGAGAGAACCAGGAAGGGAGAGAGAACCAGGAAGGAGAGAGAACCAGGAAGGGAGAGAGAACCAGGAAGGGAGAGAGAACCAGGAAGGGAGAGATGGAAAGCTAAATCCTACTCAACAAACAGTGAAAGTTCCTACAATATGTGTTAGGTAACATAATAACAACGTTTCAGTTACCTGTCTGTGTGTTAGGTAACATAATAACAACGTTTCAGTTACCTGTCTGTGTGTTAGGTAACATAATAACAACGTTTCAGTTACCTGTCTGTGTTTTAGGTAACATAATAACAACGTTTCAGTTACCTGTCTGTGTGTTAGGTAACATAATAACAACGTTTCAGTTACCTGTCTGTGTGTTAGGTAACATAATAACAACGTTTCAGTTACCTGTCTGTGTTTTAGGTAACATAATAACAACGTTTCAGTTACCTGTCTGTGTGTTAGGTAACATAATAACAACGTTTCAGTTACCTGTCTGTGTGTTAGGTAACATAATAACAACGTTTCAGTTACCTGTCTGTGTTTTAGGTAACATAATAACAACGTTTCAGTTACCTGTCTGTGTTTTAGGTAACATAATAACAACGTTTCAGTTACCTGTCTGTGTGTTAGGTAACATAATAACAACGTTTCAGTTACCTGTCTGTGTGTTAGGTAACATAATAACAACGTTTCAGTTACCTGTCTGTGTGTTAGGTAACATAATAACAACGTTACCTGTTCAGTAACATTACCTTTCAGTTACCTGTCTGTGTTTTAGGTAACATAATAACAACGTTTCGTTACCTTCAGGTAACATAATAACAACGTTTCAGTTACCTGTCTGTGTGTTAGGTAACATAATAACAACGTTTCAGTTACCTGTCTGTGTGTTAGGTAACATAATAACAACGTTTCAGTTACCTGTCTGTGTGTTAGGTAACATAATAACAACGTTTCAGTTACCTGTCTGTGTGTTAGGTAACATAATAACAACGTTTCAGTTACCTGTCTGTGTGTTAGGTAACATAATAACAACGTTTCAGTTACCTGTCTGTGTGTTAGGTAACATAATAACAACGTTTCAGTTACCTGTCTGTGTGTTAGGTAACATAATAACAACGTTTCAGTTACCTGTCAGTTACCTGTCTGTGTTTTAGGTAACATAATAACAACGTTTCAGTTACCTGTCTGTGTGTTAGGTAACATAATAACAACGTTTCAGTTACCTGTCTGTGTGTTAGGTAACATAATAACAACGTTTCAGTTACCTGTCTTTGTGTTAGGTAACATAATAACAACGTTTCAGTTACCTGTCTGTGTGTTAGGTAACATAATAACAACGTTTCAGTTACCTGTCTGTGTTTTAGGTAACATAATAACAACGTTTCAGTTACCTGTCTGTGTGTTAGGTAACATAATAACAACGTTTCAGTTACCTGTCTGTGTGTTAGGTAACATCAGTTATAACAACGTTTCAGTTACCTGTCTGTGTTTTAGGTAACATAATAACAACGTTTCAGTTACCTGTCTGTGTGTTAGGTAACATAATAACAACGTTTCAGTTACCTGTCTGTGTGTTAGGTAACATAATAACAACGTTTCAGTTACCTGTCTGTGTTTTAGGTAACATAATAACAACGTTTCAGTTACCTGTCTGTGTTTTAGGTGTAACATAGTTAACTGTCGTTTTTTAACATCAGTTACCTGTCTGTGTTTTAGGTAACATAATAACAACGTTTCAGTTACCTGTCTGTGTTTTAGGTAACATAATAACAACGTTTCAGTTACCTGTCTGTGTGTTAGGTAACATAATAACAACGTTTCAGTTACCTGTCTGTGTTTTAGGTAACATAATAACAACGTTTCAGTTACCTGTCTGTGTTTTAGGTAACATAATAACAACGTTTCAGTTACCTGTCTGTGTGTTAGGTAACATAATAACAACGTTTCAGTTACCTGTCTGTGTTTTAGGTAACATAATAACTGTCGTTTCAGTTACCTGTCTGTGTTTTAGGTAACATAATAACCGTTGTCAGGTTAACATCAGTCACCTGTGTGTTAGGTAACATAATAACAACGTTTCAGTTACCTGTCTGTGTTTTAGGTAACATAATAACAACGTTTCAGTTACCTGTCAATGTGTTTTAGGTAACATAATAACAACGTTTCAGTTACCTGTCTGTGTGTTAGGTAACATAATAACAACGTTTCAGTTACCTGTCTGTGTTTTAGGTAACATAATAACAACTAATTTCAGTTACCTTGTTTCTGTGTTGTTTAGGTAACATAATAACAATTTTTTCAGTTACCTGTCTGTGTGTTAGGTAACATAATAACAAGTTTCAGTTACCTGTCTGTGTTTCCATTTGAATTAGGTAACATAATAACAACGTTTCAGTTACCTGTCTGTAACATAATTTTAGGTAACATAATAACAACGTTTCAGTTACCTGTCTGTGTGTTAGGTAACATCAACAGGTTTCAGTTACCTGTCTGTGTGTTCCAGGTAACATAATAACAACGTTTCAGTTACCTGTCTTTGTGTTGCAGGTACCACAGTAATAAACAACAGGTTTCAGTTACCTGTCTGTGTGTTCAGGTAACATAATAAACAACGTTTCAGTTACCTGTTTGTGTTTTCCAGGTGTAACATCAGTTACCTGTCTGTGTTTTCCAGGTGTAACATCAGTTACCTGTCTGTGTTTTCCAGGTGTAACATCAGTTACCTGTCTGTGTTTTCCAGGTGTAACATCAGTTACCTGTCTGTGTTTTCCAGGTGTAACATCAGTTACCTGTCTGTGTTTTCCAGGTGTAACATCAGTTACCTGTCTGTGTTTTCCAGGTGTAACATCAGTTACCTGTCTGTGTTTTCCAGGTGTAACATCAGTTACCTGTCTGTGTTTTCCAGGTGTAACATCAGTTACCTGTCTGTGTTTTCCAGGTGTAACATCAGTTACGTGTCTGTGTTTTCCAGGTGTAACATCAGTTACCTGTCTGTGTTTTCCAGGTGTAACATCAGTTACCTGTCTTTGTTTTCCAGGTGTAACATCAGTTACGTGTCTGTGTTTTCCAGGTGTAACATCAGTTACCTGTCTGTGTTTTCCAGGTGTAACATCAGTTACCTGTCTGTGTTTTCCAGGTGTAACATCAGTTACCTGTCTGTGTTTTCCAGGTGTAACATCAGTTACCTGTCTGTGTTTTCCAGGTGTAACATCAGTTACCTGTCTGTGTTTTCCAGGTGTAACATCAGTCACCTGGAGGCGTGGCTAAAGGAGAAAGACCTAGAGCAGGGTACTATGGCTACTCTGAAGCCTCTGTGTCAGGCTGCCTGGCTACTGCAGGTCAACAAGACCACTGATGACGACATCAAAGACATCACAGAGCAATGCTCAGAACTCAGCCCTGTACAGGTACCGAAGCGGCAGGTAGCCTGGCGGTGACGTGCGTTGTGCCAGATCGCTGGTTCAAATCCCCTAGAAAAAAATCTGCCGATGTGCCCTTGAGCAAGGCACTTAACCCTAATTGCTCCTGTAAGTCGTGGTCCTTCTGTAGCTCAGTTGGTAGAGCATGGCGCTTGTAACGCCAGGGTAGTGGGTTCGATCCCGGGATGACGTAGAATGTATGCACACATGACATCTTTGGATGCGTCTGCTAAATGGCATATATTATTATTATTATTAAGTCGCTCTGGATAAGAGCATCTGCTGAAATGTAATCGAAAGCTTGTTTAAATGAATCTTGTTTACCGCCCTGTTCTAGATTGTCAAGATTTTGAACTCTTACACGCCCACTGATGATTTTGAGAAAAGGGTAGCACCGTCGTTCGTCCGCAAAATTCAGGTAAATCTCGATCCTATGACAAGGATCAGGAGCACCTGCTTTTTACACAGTTTGAATTATTATTACATTTGAATTACTAGAAATGATATCATTTTAATCACAACGTCTCCATGAACTACATCTATGAAAGTAATTTATTTCCCTTGTCCCCAGGGCTTGCTCCAAGACCGTGAGGGGGGATCCTCCCAGCTGATGCTGGATACCCAGTATCATTTCCAAGTCACCTTCCCCTTCACCCCGTCCTCTCAGGCCCTGGAGCTACTGGAGATACCATCTAGCCTCAGACTGGGCTTCCTCACCAGGATATAACCTCTAACCCCTGACCTCTGACCCCTTCACCCTGTCCTCTCAGGCCCTGGAGCTACTGCAGATACCATCCTGATCTAAGGTCATTCTCAGACTGGGCTTACCTCACCGGAGGGAGGATCTAACCTCTGACCCCTGACTAGAGAAGCGGTCCAGTAACCTAAAGGTGGCTGGTTTTTAATCCCAGTGATGACAGGGGAAAAGCTGTCAGAAGAGGAAGTTGCCGCTTTCTACTAGAGTCTAAGGTGGTTCCGACTGCCATTGTGTCCTTGAGCAAGGCACTCCTAACCAACCAATCAATCAATCAATTAATCAAATGTATTTATGAAGCTCTTTTACATCAGCCGATGTCACAAAGTGCTGTACAGAAACCCAGCCTAAAACCCCCAAACAGCAAAAGCAATGCAGATGTAGAAGCACGGTGGCTCCATTCATCGAGCCACGGAGCGGGAGGGAGGACCCGCCTCGGCTGTCAAAGGGATGCCGGGTTCCTCCATGCTGCTCTAAAACCAACCTTTTACAATCATCACAGTAATTATGGATTCAAATACAGTTTGATAGAAATATTAAGATGACTCCTGACGAATGTCTGATGTACAGCAAAAAATGCAGATGCTGTGATTTGCAGACGGAGTGATTTTCTAAAGCTTGGCAGTATAACGAGAAACCTTACTTTCTCAGTTCAGATGAGATGACGAATGTGAACTGTGTTGTTTTTAAAAATATTGTCTGTGTAAATTGAGAATGTGACCACTCAATGTTATTGAGTATCATGCACAGTAAATAAAACATGGCTTGTTTTTTGTTTTTAAGATACTTTTTTGTTTAGATAAATGGGGGGTGTTATGCCACATATAAGTATTTCATATTTAAATGATAAAAACATGTGCCTAAAATGAATTCTATGGATGAAATATTGTATTAGTTGTTAATGATTCTATTTGTAAGGATTTATTTTTTTACACAACTGCAAATTTATATACAGGAGCACTTTAGACCTGCAAATGATACAGTAGGACCAGGGTTAGTCCAAACCTCTCTTTGATACAGTAGGACCAGGGTTGGTCCAAACCTCTCTTTGATACAGTAGGACCAGGGTTAGTCCAAACCTCTCATTTGATACAGTAGGACCAGGGTTGGTCCAAACCTCTCTTTGATACAGTAGGACCAGGGTTAGTCCAAACCTCTCTTTGATACAGTAGGACCAGGGTTAGTCCAAACCTCTCTTTGATACAGTAGGACCAGGGTTGGTCCAAACCTCTCTTTGATACAGTAGGACCAGGGTTAGTCCAAACTTCTATTTTTTAACTTCATTTACAACATTAATGGTCATGGCTGTTTAGAGGCAGCTTCCCTACTAGAGGCAGCTTCCCTACTAGAACCGCTTTCCTACTAGAGGCAGCTTCCCTACTACTAGAGGCAGCTTCCCTACTACTAGAGGCAGCTTCCCTACTAATAGAGGCAGCTTCCCTACTAGAGGCAGCTTCCCTACTAGAGGCAGCTTCCCTACTAGAGGTAGCTTCTCTACTAGAGGCAGCTTCCCTACTACTAGAGGCAGCTTCTCCAAAGCTTCCTCTTTAGAGGCATACAGAGGCAGACTACAGAGGCAGTCCTAAAGAGGCAGCTTCCCTTAGAGGAATACAGAGGCACCAGAGGTTAGCTTCTCCAAAGGCCTCCCTACTAGAGGTAGCTTCCACTAGGCACCAGAGGTTGGTCCAAGAGGCAGCTTCTTTGACTACGGTAGAGGCAGCTTCCCTACTAATAGAGGCAGCTTCCCTACTAGAGGCAGCTTCATTTACTAGAGGCATTAATGCTTCTCTACTAGAGGCAGCTTCCCTACTACTAGAGGCAGCTTCTCTAATAGAGGCAGCTTCCCTACTAGAGGCAGCTTCTCTACTAGAGGCAGCTTCCCTACTACTAGAGGCAGCTTCTCTAATAGAGGCAGCTTCCCTACTAGAGGAAGCTTCCCTATTAGAGGCAGCTTCCCTACTAGAGGTAGCTTCTCTACTAGAGGCAGCTTCCCTACTAGAGGTAGCTTCCCTACTAGAGGCAGCTTCCCTACTAGAGGCAATTTCCCTACTAGAGGCAGCTTCCCTACTAGAGGCAGCTTCCCTACTAGAGGCAGCTTCCCTACTAGAGGCAGCTTCCCTACTAGAGGCAGCTTCCCTACTACTAGAGGCAGCTTCCCTACTAGAGGCAGCTTCCCCTACTAGAGGCAATTTCCCTACTAGAGGCAGCTTCCCTACTACTAGAGGCAGATTCCCTACTACTAGAGGCAGCTTCCCTATTAGAGGCAGCTTCCCTACTAGAGGCAACTTCCCTACTAGAGGCAACTTCCCTACTAGAGACAGCTTCCCTACTAGAGGCAGCTTCCCTACTAGAAAACTGAGAGATCATCTTTTATCTGACGTCATGACAGCTGAATCAGCTGCGAGCCTTCAGTTTGCAAAGAGCCTTTTTGCCGCCCCGACGCTGCTCTGACAACGTGAATATATGAGATTTTCCATAAACCCTGAAATGGCTACACAGGAGGTTCAACCGAATGAGACTCTCACTAACCTAAAAGCAGAATCGGATACGTTGAAAACGAAGCTGGAGGACGAAAGAGCGAAACTGCACGATGTCGAACGTGAGTGGTGCTGAAAATGAGAGAGGAGATGGGAAGGGAAGGCCCCGCAAATGAAAACATAATCTGCCTTCCAAATACGATTGCATGACACATGTAAACACGACCATAATATTAGAATGTATATATATAATAGATATATATTGTGAATTTGTCATATTGCTATTATTTGGCCACAGTGCATTGAATCGGTCATTTGAAGAAAATGCATTATTTTTTTGCATAATTTGTAAATGGTTTATTTGTAGCCATTTGCTCGTCCAAGTTTTATTTTTTGTACTTGTCGGATTTGTTCAGATGACAAGATGAATAGAATGGCTATGTGTCTATTTCCATCTGCAATTGCACATATAGCCTAGGCTGTGGTTGAGATTCCCCTGTATCTACCATAGACACTCACACGCACCGTTTTATTATAGCCCAGCCCAGATGGCGGTTTGTACCATTATTCATATTCATCCGTGATTTATGCTTGGCTGGTCGATCTGGTTGAGATCAGAGAGATTAATGTAACATCTCTAACCGTTTACTGCACTTTCATCCCCAACACGATGAGATGGATTACGGTAACCACAGGCAAACGTCGGGATTTTTGTCCCTATAACAACAGTACACTAACGATAGCTAATGCTAGTCCCCTATAATGTACCACTCTAGATTAGTTAGATTGATCCCTGCAACTTTTGATTGATCCCCTGCAACATTAGATTGATACAACAATGCCCTAATGTCGGATATTGGTCCATAATGTACCACTTTAAAGTAGGATCTTGGTCCCTACAACAGTACACTAATGTATGATATTGCTCCCTACTCCCTACTACAGTACACTAATTTAGGATCTTGGTCCCTAATACCTACAACAGTACACTAATTTAGAATCTTGGTCCCTACAACAGTACACTAACGTAGGATATTGGTCCCTACTACAGTACACTAATTTAGGATCTTGGTCCCTACAACAGTACACTAACGTAGGATATTGGTCCCTACTACAGTACACTAACCTAGGATCTTGGTCCCTAATCCCTACAACAGTACACTAACCTAGGATCTTGGTCCCTACTACAGTACACTAACATAGGATCTTGGTCCCTACAACAGTACACTAACCTAGGATCTTGGTCCCTACTACAGTACACTAACGTAGGATATTGGTCCCTACTACAGTACACTAACGTAGGATATTGGTCCCTACTACAGTACACTAACGTAGGATCTTGGTCCCTACTACAGTACACTAACCTAGGATCTTGGTCCCTACTACAGTACACTAACCTAGGATCTTGGTCCCTACTACAGTACACTAACGTAGGATCTTGGTCCCTACTACAGTACACTAACGTAGGATATTGGTCCCTACTACAGTACACTAACGTCGGATCTTGGTCCCTACAACAGTACACTAACGTAGGATCTTGGTCCCTACTACAGTTCACTAACGTAGGATCTTGGTCCCTACTACAGTACAGTAACATAGGATCTTGGTCCATAATCCCTACTACAGTACAGTAACATAGGATCTTGGTCCCTACTACAGTCCACCAGGTGGCAGAGAAAGTGGATGGACTGGGCCAATTTATCATGAAGACCCGGCGTACTCTGAAGGGACATGGCAACAAAGTTCTCTGCATGGACTGGTGTAAGGACAAGAGGAGGATCGTCAGCTCATCACAGGTGAGTGTTGGATTATTGTACAATTTTCCTCAAATCCTAAACAGATGCATTCATGCCAGTCATCACTCTAGGCGGTCACTGTCCATGGTGCTGAAATGGATTGTAAAGCTTGTCATCAGGGAATTTGAGGTTTGGTAAGGTCCTCCTAAACAGATGCATTCATGCCAGTCGTCACCCTTGATATACTTATGGTCCATAGCGCAGATTGTTTTGGGGGGTGGGTGGGGGGGTTGTTTCAGCTAATATGCACTGCTTTCAGTGGTTCAAATGAATGCCATATTTTGTTGGAAATGTAGAGAATCTTACGCTTGTGTGCTACTTCTAATGTTTTTATCTTTTTTAACTTATCTTCAGGATGGGAAAGTGATTGTATGGGATGCCTTCACCACTAACAAGGTAGGGGATCTTTCTTCTCCCTCCATAAACAGTACGGCAGGGTAGCCTGGGGTGACAGGGTAGCCTAGTGGTTAGAGCGTTGGACTAGTAACCGGAAACCCCCAAGCTGACAAAGTACAAATCTATCATTCTGCCCCTGAACAAAGCAGTTAACCCACTGTTCCTAGGCCGTCATTGAAAATAAGAATTTGTTCTTAACTGACTTGACTAGTTAAATAAAAGTAAAATAAAAAATAAAATAAAGGCTATAGAATTGACTGGTTGGAGAAATAGTAACACTTCTGTAGTTCTTTGAGCTGATATTTAGTGTACGTTCCTAATGGCGCCCTATTCCCTACATAGTGCACTACTTTTTGACTAGTGCCCTATTGACCCTAGTCAAAAGTAGTGCACTATATTTGTATTTATTTGACCTTTGAGTCCCATTTAAACCAAGGTCTCTTTTGCGAGGGAGTCCTGCATCTTACATAACAAACACAGTCCCGGAAGTACATTTGTTATCGGTTTTTATAGCAAGTTTTATTTTAAGCCTTTCCTTAGAAGCGTGCCAACATTGGGAATAAGAAGACACAATATTTCCTTGGCAGATTTGAATTCTGTTGTTGTTGTTGTTGTGGTTGCTTATTTCTGTAAGCAGGAAGTTTCCCCACTGAGTTTGATGATGTCATGGTGTTGAAGTCTCCCTCGTGTATTTGAGATGGATAACATTGCAGTTGTGCAGAATCACTGATCAAATCACCTTGCATACAAAACAACTATTGTGTGATCAAGATCAGAGATTCAGCGCCTCGTCGCCTTGATAAATACTTATGCCCTCAAACATGCCAATTCTTTTCTAGGAGCACGCGGTGACCATGCCATGCACCTGGGTGATGGCCTGTGCCTACGCCCCCTCTGGATGTGCAGTAGCCTGTGGGTAAGTCCCTATACTCCTGGGTGTGCAGTAGCCTGTGTGTAAGTCCCTATACTCCTGGGTGTGCAGTAGCCTGTGGGTAAGTCCCTATACTCCTGGGTGTGCAGTAGCCTGTGGGTAAGTCCCTATACACCTGGGTGTGCAGTAGCCTGTGGGTAAGTCCCTATACTCCTGGGTGTGCAGTAGCCTGTGGGTAAGTCCCTATACTCCTGGGTGTGCAGTAGCCTGTGGGTAAGTCCCTATACTCCTGGGTGTGCAGTAGCCTGTGGGTAAGTCCCTATACTCCTGGGTGTGCAGTAGCCTGTGGGTAAGTCCCTATACTCCTGGGTGTGCAGTAGCCTGTGGGTAAGTCCCTATACTCCTGGGTGTGCAGTAGCCTGTAGGTAAGTCCCTATACTCCTGGGTGTGCAGTAGCCTGTAGGTAAGTCCCTGAACTCCACCCAGATGCTCAGTTTCTCCACTGTGCCACTGTGCTTCTCCTCCCCTTTGGGGTCTATGCCCGGTTACTGTAACACACAACTGTTGACGTTAAAAACGTTATAAATAACATTTGATTGATCGATTGATTGGATTTCAGTGGTCTGGACAACAAGTGCTCTGTGTACCCTCTGTCCTTGGACAAGAATGAGAACCTGGCAGCGAAGAAGAAGTCTGTCGCCATGCACACCAACTACTTATCTGCCTGTAGCTTCACTAACTCAGACATGCAGGTTAGACGAGACACCTCTTCATCTTCTTCCTTCGTCTGATGTAATGATTATTTGTTGTACATTTGTAGATTTTGTTATCGTCTTTATCAAGGTTTCTGTATTCGTTCCTTTCTATAACTCATTGAGTTACTTGAATACTGCTAAATCAGTTGACTTTCCTATAGCAGATAAATGATGGGGAATCACAGCCTGTCATACTGTACTGTACTTCTACGCATGTTTAATAATTCACAACAGTCAAATGTTCCCCATTGGATATAGTTAGTCACATGCTTTAGCCTCGGCCAAGACTCTTCTATTTATGGGTCCGTGTCAGAGAATTCTGAATTCTGAATTCTGAACAATGGTTTTACTCTGACCCTGCTATTGGTAGTAGTGTGGTTGTACTTTGCTCTCTGGGAGCCGTTTTCCCTGACGTATTCAATATAGAACCTGCAGTGACAATTATTTTTAGTCCTGAAATTAGACTAATATAGGGTTTGTGAAACCAGTCCTGGATGTAGATTTATGGGGTGAATCATAATAATAATAATAATAATAATAATATCCTAACCTTAAGTCTAATTTTCATTGAAATTCAATGGATGACTCAGTGGCAGTTAGTATTGTGTTGCGATCCCAAGATGCAGTTTGTGACGAACCCCTTGTCTTCCAGATCCTGACGTCGAGCGGAGACGGAACCTGTGCATTATGGGATGTGGAGAGTGGTCAGCTGTTACAGAGTTTCCATGGACACGCCGCCGATGTTCTATGTCTCGACCTAGCTCCTTCTGAGACCGGCAACACCTTCGTCTCTGGAGTGAGGAGACAACTAGTAGTATTTCACTTAGTCTCACAATGACAAATTGTGAGAGAAAAAAAAAACCCAGCATGACTGCTCCTATAAGTCTTCTTTCTCCCTCCTCTTTTCACTTAAAAAAATATATATATAAACAAAAAAATATATACAACATTCCTTTCATATTTTTATTTTATTTTATTCCAAGAGATAGATTTTAAATGATAAACAGAAACAGATGAAAGGACACCATAGTGATGAAATAGTTGCGGGCTTGAGATTCCCTCCCTTGCCTCTAGGGGGCATGTGTGGTCCAGACGGCAGAGAGACTGTGTTGCATTTGACATAATGTTGATTGGTTTTCTACTTTTATTTAACCCTGAAATGCCCTTGAGGTTAAACCCTCTTTTGTGAGGGCGACCTGTTAAAAAAAGGTCAGCATTAATGTGTGAATCCAGAATCCTCTTATGTGTGTCTCATGCAGGGCTGTGACAAGAAGGCCAACGTATGGGACATGCGCTCAGGCCAGTGCATCCAGTCCTTCGAAACCCACGAATCAGACATCAACAGCGTCAGGTGAGGTCACAAGATATGACTTTATTCAAAGCGACTTATAGCACTTGTCAACACTGGCAGTGACGTGTATGAAATGTTAAGTGGGAGTACTATTATTATTATATTATATTATATATTACTCTACCCTCCCGTTTGCGTGGGTTTCTTATATTACCTGGCGTTTGTCTCCTGCCTTGGCACCAGGTACTACCCCAGTGGAGATGCATTTGCCTCAGGCTCCGATGACGCTACAGTAAGGCATCATCCATATAATTTACTGCTTGATCACATGTTGATCGCATGTTGATCACATGTTAATCGCATGTTGATCGCATGTTGATCACATGTTAATCGCATGTTGATCACATGTTGATCGCATGTTGATCACATGTTGCCTTTCTATGTCAAAGTTCACAAAGTCATTTCTTCGTAGAAAATAATAATAATAATTTACCCCATTTGCGGAAAAAAAGACATCTAAACATTAACAAGCATTGTTTGTTTCAGTGTCGTCTCTATGACCTGAGGGCAGACAGAGAAGTGGCCATTTATTCCAAAGAGAGCATCATATTTGGTGCCTCCAGTGTTGACTTCTCTCTCAGTGGTAAGACGCAAAACCCTTAGGGATCGAGTCAATCCATAGCGAATAAAGCCCTTATTCTACTCGCCACATAAAACATATGATTTCACTGATCAATTCCACTAATTAAACCCATAATGATTTGCACTAAATTAAATTCATGTTATTTGCTGTTGAATAACAATAGCTTCCTTTCACATGAACCTTGTCATCAAAAATTATGTGTTACGTTTCTATTGGTTGAAAGAGGACATGTTTTCTCTTCTCCAGGCCGGCTACTGTTCGGTGGCTACAACGACTACACCATCAACGTGTGGGATGTCTTGAAGGGGACGAGGGTGTCCATCCTGTTTGGACACGAGAACCGTGTCAGCACTCTGCGTCTGTCTCCTGACGGAACAGCCTTCTGCTCGGGGTCATGGGACCACACTCTCAGGGTGAGGGATAGGGGTTATCACCTGGGTTACCTTCCCAAAAGGACCACACTCTCAGGGTGAGGGATAGGGGTTATCACCTGGGTTACCTTCCCAAAAGGACCACACTCTCAGGGTGAGGGATAGGGGTTATCACCTGGGTTACCTTCCCAAAAGGACCACACTCTCAGGGTGAGGGATAGGGGTTATCACCTGGGTTACCTTCCCAAAAGGACCACACTCTCCGGGTGAGGGATAGGGGTTATCACCTGAGTTACCTTCCCAAAAGGACCACACTCTCCGGGTGAGGGATAGGGGTTATCACCTGGGTTACCTTCCCAAAAGGACCACACTCTCCGGGTGAGGGATAGGGGTTATCACCTGGGTTATATTCCCAAAAGGACCACACACAAAATGTTGCACATTCACAGAAAGTCACTTTCACATCTAAAACAGAAATAGATTTCAAAAGGGGTTCTGAAAGACACCCACCGAAAGTTGGCAAGCAACTAATAAGAGGGTTATAAGAGACACACAATGAATACGCACAACATTTACCTCAGAGGTAAAACTAAAGGAAAGCAACCCACTCCAATTTAGGATAGGGAGTAAAATGAATATGGAGCCAAACAAACAAGGGGAAAAAACAAAACTATTTTTGGCTAACTAAAGTGGAAGCGCTAATCTGAGGGTGTAGCTTTACCAACATATCCTCTCTAGCTGATGCACTGGGCCAGCGGGTCCTAACGACCTGCTGGTTCCAGCACAGGTGAAACTCATCCTGACTAACGAGATCACTCTATGGGCCAGCACAGGTGAAACACATCCTGACTAACGAGGTGACTCCAATCAGTGTGCTAAAGCTAACATGCTAACCAACCTAGAACCTGTAACACCTGCTAATGTTTGTCTTATCCTAGTTTCTTCTTCTTCGTCTTTTTGTCTTTCACTGATGCCCGTGCCCTCTCCATTCTATTTCATTAGAACAGCATCATTTATTACTTTTGGTCCATAATTTATATAATTGTCAATTTTTTTTTTTAAACATTTCAGTAATTTTATATTTCTATTTTTCAATTTTAGATCTGGGCTTAAAGAAGAGGAAAATGACACAGAAGAGGGGGAAAAACAGTGAAAAGTGAATTCCGTGGTAGATAGATCGAGCCAGTTGTACATAAAAGACAGACATGTTCCACTCTGCTTGAGTACAATCATAGACGTCATAAACTATGGCGACAGATTTTTCAATGCGAATATTCTAAAAATCCGCATGAAGAAAATAGAAAATATACATTTTCCCCACCAGGGGGGATTCCGCCAAATTGACTTGGATGGATAAAAAATAAAATAAATTAGTGCGTGATGACGTAGTGCACACTATGTACTTTTTAGCTTAAGTTTTCATGTACTGAATAAATGAAATCTACAGTTCAATGTGTTTCCGTCTTATTTTCAACTCTACTGATTTGTTTTGTTACAACAACAAATGAAACTTGCGTTAAATAGCAAATGTGTCTCCTCAGATCGCGGATACAGTGCGGTTAGGCTAGTTTACGGGATGAGATTATTATGGATAAGAGCGAGAATATTTTAACATGTCATCATGTCTCCAGAATAAGACCCTCGATATTTATTGGAAAGTAGCATCAAGCTCATCACCGTGCACTTTCACGAGACAGTGAAGTTATTTTATTTAATCTGTAGCCTAATAAACTACCTAGCTAACATGATGCTCAGATGACAGACACTAGATAACACCTAGCTAACATGATGTTCACATGACAGACACTAGATAACACCTAGCTAACATGATGTTCAGATGACAGACACTAGATAACACCTAGCTAACATGATGTTCAGATGACAGACACTAGATAACACCTAGCTAACATGATGTTCAGATGACAGACACTAGATAACACCTAGCTAGGTGTTCAAAATGTTTTGTACACGCAGTGTATGTGTGTACATTGTACAGTCAAGTAGTGAGAGAGAGAGGGCATCAAATCACAGTAAATTGTACATATTCACTGTATACACTAATTTCGGAAAAGTTGGTTCCTGTTTCAGTCACGTCTTTGTCACATTCACCTGGGTCAAACAATAGAGCCTCACAATGCAGGCGATCACAGTTTATTGGTCACGTACACAGATGGTATCACAGTTTATTGGTCACATACACAGATGGTATCACAGTTTATTGGTCGCGTACACAGATGGTATCACAGTTTATTGGTCACGTACACAGATGGTATCACAGTTTATTGGTCGCGTACACAGATGGTATCACAGTTTATTGGTCACATACACAGATGGTATCACAGTTTATTGGTCACATACACAGATGGTATCACAGTTTATTGGTCACGTACACAGATGGTATCACAGTTTATTGGTCACGTACACAGATGGTATCAGTTTATTGGTCACGTACACAGATGGTATCACAGTTTATTGGTCACGTACACAGATGGTATCACAGTTGAGGCAGAATGTTTGTTTCTAGCGCTGACAGTGCAGTAATACCTAGCAATAACAAAAGCAATACACACATAATCCAGAAAATAAATTAAGAAATATCAGAACGAGCCCGAGGTCAGAGGTCGGTATATAAATATATATACAGTGTCTTCAGAAAGTGTTCATACCCTTTGACTTATTCCACATTTTGTTGTGTTACAGCCTGAATTAAAAATTGATTAAATATATCCCCCCCCACCTTCCATCTACACACAATACACCATTATGAAAAAGTGAAAACATGTTTAGAAATTTTTGCAAATATATAGAAAATTAAATACAGAATCTAATTTACTTAAGTATTCACAAAGAAGAAGTTCATGTCAAGAGCAGAAACTATACCATGAAGTCCAAGGAACTGTCTGTTGATCTCAGAGATAGAATTGTGATGAGTCAGATATCTGGGGAATTTCTAGAGTGTTGAACGTCTCCAAGAGCACAGTGGTCTCCATCATTTGGGAAATGGAAGAAACATGGAACTAACCAGATTCTGCCTAAAGCTGGCCGTCCGATCAAACTGAGCAACCGGCCAAGAATGATCTTGGTCAGGGAGGTGACCAAGAACCAAATGATCACTCTTAACAGAACTTCAGCGTTCCTTGGCTGAAATAGGAGAACCTGCCAGAAAAAACAAGTCTCTATCAGCAATTCACCAATCTGGGCTTAATGGGAGAGTCGCCAGACAGAATCCCCACTTGAGAAAAAGGCACATGACAGCACAACTGGAGTTTGCAGAAAGGCATGTGAAAGACTGAGTGCATAAGCCAAAAGATTCTGTGATCTGATGAGACAAAAATGTAACTCTTTGGCCTTTAATGCCTAGCGCTATGTCTGGAGAAAAGCAGGCACAACCCATCACACGTCTAACCACATCCCTATTGTGAAGCATGGTGGTGGCAGCCTCATTCTATGGGGATGCTTTTCAGCAGCTGGGACAGGGAGACTGGTAAGGATAGAGGGAGCAATGAAAGGAGCCAAATACAGGCAATTCCTTGATGAGAACCTGTTTCAGAGTGCAAACGACCTTAGACTGGGGTGAAGATTTATTTTCCAACAGGACAATGACCCTAAGCATACAGCCAAAGGAACGCTGGAATGGCTGCAAAACAAGAATGTGTAAGTCCTTGAGTGGCCCAGCCAAAGCCCAGACTTGAACCCCATTGAAAATCTGTGGAATGACTTGAAGATTGCTACCTACTGTACGGAATGGTAAAAAATACCTCAAAAACAAAATATGTTTTGGATGAACAAATTCATACTAATTACCAGAAACAATAACGAAATTCACACTACTACCCTGAATTTCAAACAAAAACAAGGAAACACAGAGTTGAGATGCCTGATCTGAAATGTGAAGTCCACCTTCTTCACTGTCAGTGTGTCAGGATCCTACTAGCTGAACAGCAGACTGTGGGACATCTACCACCATCCCCTCTACTTACTCCTTCAGATATTTTCACTGCCTCTACATCACAGGAGGGGAGAACAGCTCATAATAATGTCTGGAACGGAGCAAATGGAATGGCATCAAACACCTGGAAACCATGGAAACCATGTGTGTTTGATGCATTTGATACCATTCCACTAATGACGCTCCAGTCATTACCTTGAGTCCGTTCTCCCCAATTTAGCTGCCACCAACCTCCTGTGTTCCACATATGAGATCTGCTAGATAGCCCTAATCCCAGCTACTACATCTCCTTCATCCTTACAGGGAACTCCGGGAACTCCTGGAACGTGATTCCCATCACCATTACAGCAACATGCTTCATCCGACTCTTCAACTACCACATATTTATTCCTTCGACAAACACTTACCACGTTGTCCAAACTTTTTACAGCGGCTTCTGTACAATATACGGTCTCACCTCATATCTCACATACCCAAGTTTTACACAAGACAGGAGAACCACTTCATCAAACAGTAAAACCGATAGACTTCCCTCCTTCTTTCCGTCCATCATTCAATTCAAGCGACGTGCATTTACCATTTACCACTCTTGGAATGATATCCCTAAACCACACAGATGACACATTTAACCACACAGCCTATGTGTCCAACGAGACACCAGCGATGACACATTTAACCACAGCCTGTGTCCAACGAGACACCAGAGATGACACATTTAACCACAGCCTGTGACCAACGAGACACCAGAGATGACACATTTAACCACAGCCTGTGACCAACGAGACACCAGAGATGACACATTTAACCACAGCCTGTGACCAACGAGACACCAGAGATGACACATTTAAACACAGCCTGTGACCAACGAGACACCAGAGATGACACATTTAACCACAGCCTGTGTCCAACAAGACACCAGAGATGACACAATTAACCGGTACCCTACTCATAGCTTTCCACATCATACGTCAACATTTTGTAGAGCCACAGAGCTTTCTCCTTTTGCGCTTTTAACACACAACATCAGGGTAGCCTAGTGGTTAGAGCATTGGACTAGTAACCCAAAGGTTGCAAGTTCTAATCCCCAAGCTGACAAGGTACAAATCTGTCGTTCTGCCCCTGAACAGGCAGTTGACCCACTGTTCCTAGGCCGTCATTGAAAATAAGAATTTGTTCTTAACTGACTTGCCTAGTAAAATAAAGGTAAAATTAAATACCTCCCCTGGTCGCTCTGACCGATTCCACTTTACCCAATTTGTCCTTCACCATCTTCGAGACTGCAAACAGGACATCCAAAAGAACAAACATCCTTGTCTATGAATTGCACTCCAACCATAAACTGCTGTTCATTTCCAATCTTAGCCCTTTTTTTACTCAATTTTTCTTCACCATCGTCCACTCATTCTCACCAACAGTCCTCACACCGAGAGAATTGCACAAAACTTCCACCATTACTTCCAAGGCTCTTTCGTCTCTGACATGAACTGTCATCTGTGGGACCTTATATAGACAGGTGTGTGCTCCGATCAATTTGTAGAAACATCTCAAGGATGATCAAAGGCAACAGGATGCACCTGAGCTCAATTTCAAGTCTCATAGCAAAGGGTCTGAATACTTATGTAAATAAGGTATTTCCTGTTTATTTTATTTTTAAGAAATTTGCAAAAAAATCTAAAAAACTATTTTCGCTTTGTCCAAAGGGGGCGTTGTGTGTAGATTGATGAGGAACATGTTTTTTAAATCAATTTTTAGAGAAAGCTAAAATGTGAAAACAGTCAAGGGGTCTGAATACTTTCCCAAATGCACTGTATAAAGTGGGTGAAACAATGTGTAAAAGTTATTAAAGTGTTCCAGTGACTCTATGTACATAGGGCAGCAGTCTCTTAGGTGCAGGGTACTGGGCCGAGGCTGGCTAGTGGGGACTACTGTCAGTCTAATGGCCTGGATATAGAAGCAGTCTCTTAGGTGCAGGGTAGGGTACTGGGCCGAGGCTGGCTAGTGGGGACTACTGTCAGTCTAATGGCCTGGATATAGAAGCAGTCTCTTAGGTGCAGGGTAGGGTACTGGGCCGAGGCTGGCTAGTGGGTACTACTGTCAGTCTAATGGCCTGGATATAGAAGCAGTCTCTTAGGTGCAGGTACTGGGCTGAGGCTGGCTAGTGGGGACTACTGTCAGTCTAATGGCCTGGATATAGAAGCAGTCTCTTAGGTGCAGGGTAGGGTACTGGGCCGAGGCTGGCTAGTGGGGACTACTGTCAGTCTAATGGCCTTATAGAAGCAGTCTCTTAGGTGCAGGGTCCAAGACTGGGCCGAGGCAGGCTAGTGGGGACTACTGTCAGTCTAATGGCCTGGATATAGAAGCAGTCTCTTAGGTGCAGGGTAGGGTACTGGGCCGAGGCTGGCTAGTGGGGACTACTGTCAGTCTAATGGCCTGGATATAGAAGCAGTCTCTTAGGTGCAGGGTAGGGTACTGGGCCGAGGCTGGCTAGTGGGGACTACTGTCAGTCTAATGGCCTGGATATAGAAGCAGTCTCTTAGGTGCAGGGTAGGGTACTGGGCCGAGGCTGGCTAGTGGGTACTACTGTCAGTCTAATGGCCTGGATATAGAAGCAGTCTCTTAGGTGCAGGTACTGGGCTGAGGCTGGCTAGTGGGGACTACTGTCAGTCTAATGGCCTGGATATAGAAGCAGTCTCTTAGGTGCAGGGTAGGGTACTGGGCCGAGGCTGGCTAGTGGGGACTACTGTCAGTCTAATGGCCTGGATATAGAAGCAGTCTCTTAGGTGCAGGGTACTGGGCCGAGGCAGGCTAGTGGGGACTACTGTCAGTCTAATGGCCTGGATATAGAAGCAGTCTCTTAGGTGCAGGGTAGGGTACTGGGCCGAGGCTGGCTAGTGGGGACTACTGTCAGTCTAATGGCCTGGATATAGAAGCAGTCTCTTAGGTGCAGGGTAGGGTACTGGGCCGAGGCTGGCTAGTGGGGACTACTGTCAGTCTAATGGCCTGGATATAGAAGCAGTCTCTTAGGTGCAGGGTACTGGGCCGAGGCTGGCTAGTGGGGACTACTGTCAGTCTAATGGCCTGGATATAGAAGCAGTCTCTTAGGGGCAGGGTACTGGGCCGAGGCTGGCTAGTGGGGACTACTGTCAGTCTAATGGCCTAGATATAGAAGCAGTCTCTTAGGTGCAGAGTAGGGTACTGGGCCGAGGCTGGCTAGTGGGGACTACTGTCAGTCTAATGGCCTGGATATAGAAGCAGTCTCTTAGGTGCAGGGTACTGGGCCGAGGCTGGCTAGTGGGGACTACTGTCAGTCTAATGGCCTGGATATAGAAGCAGTCTCTTAGGTGCAGGGTACTGGGCCGAGGCTGGCTAGTGGGGACTACTGTCAGTCTAATGGCCTGGATATAGAAGCAGTCTCTTAGGTGCAGAGTAGGGTACTGGGCCGAGGCTGGCTAGTGGGGACTACTGTCAGTCTAATGGCCTGGATATAGAAGCAGTCTCTTAGGTGCAGGGTACTGGGCCGAGGCTGGCTAGTGGGGACTACTGTCAGTCTAATGGCCTGGATATAGAAGCAGTCTCTTAGGTGCAGGGTAGGGAACTGGGCCGAGGCTGGCTAGTGGGGACTACTGTCAGTCTAATGGCCTGGATATAGAAGCAGTCTCTTAGGTGCAGAGTAGGGTACTGGGCCGAGGCTGGCTAGTGGGGACTACTGTCAGTCTAATGGCCTGGATATAGAAGTTGTTTCTCAGTCTCTCAGCTTTGATGCACCTGTACTGTCTCTACTTTCTAGATGGTAGCGGGGTGAACAGTCCGTGGGTCAGGGGGGCCAAGCCAAATTGCTTCAGCCTCCTGAGGTTGAAGAGGTGTCCTTCTGGTCCTTCTGTAGCTCAGTTGGTAGAGCATGGCGCTTGTAACGCCAGGGTAGTGGGTTCGATCCCCGGGACCACCCATACGTAGAATGTATGCACACATGACTGTAAGTCGCTTTGGATAAAAGCGTCTGCTAAATGGCATATATTATTATTATTATATTAGGTGTTATTGCGTCTTCTTCACCATGCTGTCTGTGTGAAGGGAACATTGCAAGCTGTCAGTGATGTGCTGGTCCGAGGAACTTGAAGATTTTGACCCTCTCCACTGTGGCCTCGTCGATGTCTGCATGAAGTTGGTGAAAGGGAAAAGGGGATACCTAATCAGTTGTACAACTGAATGCTTTCAACTGAAAGGTGCCTTTTGCATTTAACCCAACCCCTCTGAATCAGAGAGGTGGGGGGGGGGGCTGCTGTAATCGACATCCACGGCATCAACGCCCAGGGAACAATGGCTTAACTGCCTTGCTCAGGGGGCAGAACAAAATATGTTTTACCTTGTCAGCTATGGGATTCAATCCAGCAATCTTTCAGTTACTGGCCCAATGCTCCTACCCTGCCAGGCTACCTGCCACCCCCAAGAGCAACTGCAAATTTGCAGTGACTGCAGTAAAACCTTTATGACCTTTGATTACATTATTTCTGTAAGTTCATGGAGTCGACATGCAAGTCGGACAATTTTTTATCACCACAAAGCAACACAATTTGAAAGGCAGTGAACAACGATGGTCACAAACTTGACTAAACTGATGCACTCGAACTTGCCATTTCCTGAAGGTAGGCGGTTATTGGCGCTTCGGTCGACTCCAATAAAACATTTTTTTATAAAAAGACCGGAAGTGACATCACCAAACGGAACTTGCTGAATCAAAACAATGGCCGACTGGCGCTAGCTAACGTTACGTTACAAAACAAAAACATGAGTGCTAGTTTCAACTGTAGTTAAACAGGCGCGCATTGTTGTTTTTTTTAAAGACGATGTCAGTGTTATGAGCAAATGATTCACTAGGTGTACTTTACGAGCAAGAAGCTAGCTGTTTGCGGCCTGCTTTGAGCGTCGCCATGAGTGATGTTGTCGAGAAGACTCTGTCTGCTCTCCCGAGCCTCCTTTCGCTAGACTCGCAGGCAGGAGCTGGGAAACTTTCTCCCTCCTCCAAATTAGGGAATCTGATCAAAGGAATCACCGAATTGACATCCAAACATGTGAGTACCGTAGCCAGCTCTCTGGCCGGTTGTCTTACACATTATGGTCAGCATCGATGCTGACAGCAGTAGCATAGCTCAAATTAGGTGGCTCGCTATCTGTACACTTTCGCTACAATTGGTGGTGTATTAACTAGTGTCCACAGCTACCTGTCTAGCCACAATTAACCACTCTGAAACGAAACTGTAATTATTTACTAGTGTCCACTGATCCCCCAAATTCTATTCAACGTCAAGCCTATGCTGTATGCTTTAGACACTAATTGATGTTGATTTATTAGGATCCCCACTTTAGCTGACGCTAATACTTGGGTCTGACAACGAAAAAGACATTGCAGACAAAATACTTTACAATTTATATTAAACACATTGTGTGTCAGTCAGTTACACAAACATGTCTTTGCAGCACTTGACCACATGACTGGACAATAATCAAGATTAGATAAAACTAGATTCTGCAGGACTTGACCACATGACTGGACAATAATCAAAATTAGATAAAACTAGATTCTGCAGGACTTTCTTTGTGGAGTGTGGTGTCAAAAAAGCTGAGCATCTCTTTATTACAGACAAACCTCTCCCCATCTCTTTATTACGGACAGACCTCTCCCCGTCTTTACAACCATTGACTCTATATGTTTTGACCATGACAGTTTACATTTACATTACATTTAAGTCATTTAGCAGACGCTCTTATCCAGAGCGACTTACAAATTGGTGCATTCACCTTATGACATCCAGTGGGACAGTCACTTAACAATAGTGCATCTAAAACTTAGGGGGGGGTGGGGTGAGAGGGATTACTTAACCTATCCTAGGTATTCCTTAAAGAGGTGGGGTTTCAGGTGTCTCCGGAAGGTGGTGATTGACTCCGCTGTCCTGGCGTCGTGAGGGAGTTTGTTCCACCATTGGGGGGCCAGGGCAGCGAACAGTTTTGACTGGGCTGAGCGGGAGCTGTACTTCCTCAGTGGTAGGGAGGCGAGCAGGCCAGAGGTGGATGAACGCAATCTCATTTAGTCATTTAGTCTCCTCAACTTATTCAACAGCCACACCGTACATTACCAGATTCAGCTGAGGTCTAGCACTTAAGGAATGATTTGTACTAAATACAATGCTCTTAGTTTTAGAGATGTTCAGGACCAGTTTATTACTGGCCACCCATTCCAAAACAGACTGCAACTATTTGTTAAGGGTTTCAGTGACCTCATTAGCTGTGGTTGATGATGCGTATGTGGTTGAATCATCAGCATACATGGACACACATGCTTTGTTTAATGCCAATGGAAAAATAGAAAAGAGTAGAACGCCTAGAGAGCTGCCCTGCGGTACACCAGACTTTACATGTTTGACATTAGAGAAGCTTCCATTAAAGAAAACCCTTTGAGTTCTATTAGATTGCCATATTGTGAATTCAGAGCTGAGGTTGGAAAGCCATAACGCGTACATTTTCTCAACAACAGGTTATGGTCAGTAATATCAAAGGCTGCAATGAAATTGGTACAGCTCCCACAATCTTTTTATACATTTCTTTCAACAAATCATCAGTCATTTGTGACAGTGCAGTACATGTTGAGTGCCCTTCTCTGAAAGTCTATTAATTTGTTGACAGAAATAGCATTATATTTGGTCAACACACATTTTTTTCCAACAGTTTGCTAAGAGGGGAGGCAGGGTAGCCTAGTGGTTAGAGCGTTGGACTAGTAACCGGAAGGTTGCAAGTTCAAACCCCCGAGCTGACAAGGTACAAATCTGTCGTTCTGCCCCTGAACAGGCAGTTAACCCGCTGTTCCTAGGCCATCATTGAAAATAAGAATTTGTTCTTAACTGACTTGCCTGGTTAAATAAAGGTAAAATTAAAATAAAACAGTAAAGGCAGCTTTACCACTCTTGGGTAAAGGAATGACTTTAGATTCCATCCAGGCCTGAGGACAAAGACTTTCCTCTAGGCTCAGATTAAAGATATGACAGATATGAGTGGCTATAGAGTCAGCTACCATCTTCAGTAGCTTTCCATCTAAGTTGTCAATGCCAGGAGGTTTGTCATTATTCATTGATAACAATACATTTTCCACCTCTCACACTAACTTAACAAAATTCAAACTTGGAATGCTTTTCTTTCATATCTTTTTTTTTATGCTGGAGTACGATGGCTCACTGTTCATTGTTGGCATTTCCTGCCTAAGTTTGCACACTTGTTTGTGCATGTTTATCAATAATTGGAAGTAGAAATTCCATAAATTGATCAAGTGCCGTGTCTGGAAGCATCTCATTAATCACATCAGCCCAACAAATATGTTTAACATCATCCACATGAGCGAAATCTATTGTATGATCTCTTATACATTATTTTAAGGCCAGCTTTTGGAACTTTGTCTTTCCTGGATATAGCCACTATATTGTGATCACTGCATCCAATGGGTACGGATACAACTTCAGAACAAAGTTCTACTGTATTAGTTAAAATGTGGACGATTATGTTCCTGTAGTGTTTGTAAACTCCCTGGTAGGTTGATTTAATAACCTGATAACCAGAATACAGATTACAGGCACTGGTTACAGTGAGAAGCTTCCTCTTGATGAAAACCAGACCATATTCAGGTCCCCAAGAAAGTAGACCTCTCTGTCACATACACTGTCAAGCATTTCACACATTATGTAGATACTGACTGTTAGCACTTGGTGTCCTACATCAACACCCTAAAAGAAAAGGCTTTAGATGTGCCAAGTGAACCTGCAACCACAACATTTCAATAACACTTGACATAAGATTTTCTCTAAGCATTACAGGGATATGGCTCTGGATATATACAGCAACACCTCCCCCCCATAAGCCTTAGTGTCTCTTCTATAGATGCTATATCCTTGTATTGCTACTGCTGTATCATCAAATTAATTATCTAAGTGAGTCTCAGAAATGGCTAATATATGAATGTTATCTGATGTTAGCAAGTTATTGATTTCATAAACCTTATTTCTAAGGATGCATATATTAATATGGGCTATTTTTTTCAGCCCTTTCCTGTGTAGCTTATCAGAGATCATATGGAAAAGAGCAAACAAAGACCAGAGCCTATGCAGGCACCACTACACCTGACCCTCAACTCTATACAAACATTCCCCTTGTCTTTATTTCCAGGAGGAGGAAAAACTTATGAAAAAGGAACTGGAGTCTATCAAGGAGCAGGTAGCGTCTCCCAACACCACCATGGTAAGTCTCACTTTGTCTCCCCTTCACACAGAACAACACAAAGAGAGAGAGAGAGGCATTGCAATGTGTCCGTAAAAACGCTGACACTCACTTTGTTTTCAACGACATGAATCTGTCATCACTGAGGCAGATTTATAGATGTGTTTACTTGTATTATATGTGTAGTGTGTTACCCTGGCAACGGCTTTCTTAAGAATTGCACCAGAGGGGAACCAAAACACGGTATTTTAACACCTGTGTTGAATATTTGGACATTCTTCTCAGTCGAATGGTTGCCACCGGAAGTAACCATAGACACACATATACAGGATGGGTACGTTCCATAGACACACACATTTATAATCATGTCATTTCAGCGTCAGATGAAGGAAATAATGGTGAGAGCCATCTACTGTGAGATGCTGGGTTACCAGGCGTCCTTCAGTTACATTCACGCCATCAAGCTGGCCCAGCAGGGCAGTGTCCTGGAGAAGAGAGTGGGTACGTTCCATACACACACACATTCATAGGATGGGTACGTCCCATAGACACACACATTCATAGGATGGGTACGTTCCATAGACACAGACATTCATAGGATGGGTACGTTCCATAGACATTCATAGGATGGGTACGTTCCATAGACAATACATATTCATAGGATGGGTACGTTCCATAGACATTCATGGGATGGGTACGTTCCATAGACTCACACATTCATAGGATGGGTACGTTCCATAGACTCACACATTCATAGGATGGGTACGTTCCATAGACTCACATATTCATAGGATGGGTACGTTCCATAGAGACACACATTCATAGGATGGGTACGTTCCATAGACATTCATAGGATGGGTACGTTCCATAGACATTCATAGGATGGGTACGTTCCATAGACATTCATAGGATGGGTACGTTCCATAGACATTCATAGGATGGGTACGTTCCATAGACATTCATGGGATGGGTACGTTCCATAGACATTCATAGGATGGGTACGTTCCATAGACATTCATAGGATGGGTACGTTCCATAGACACACACATTCATAGGATGGGTACGTTCCATAGACATTCATAGGATGGGTACGTTCCATAGACATACAGTACCAGTCATAAGTTTGGACATGCTGACTTATTCAAGGGTTTTTCTTTATTTTTTACTATTTTCTACATTGTAGAACAATAGTGAAGACATCAAAACTATGAAATAACACATATGGAATCATGTAGTAACCAAAAAAGTGTTAAACAAATATATTAAATATACTAAATATATTTTATATTTCAAGATTATTCAAAGTAGCCACCCTTTGCCTTGATGACAGCTTTGCACACTCTTGGCATTCTCTCAACTAGCTTCACCTTAAATGCTTTTCCAACAGTCTTGAAGGAGTTCCCACATATGCTGAGCACGTGTTGGCTGCTGTCGTTTCTCCTTGCTTATTTGAACTGTTCTTGTCATAATATGGACTTGGTTGTTTACCAAATAGGGCTATCTTCTGCATACCATCCTTACTGTGTCACCTCACAACTGATTGGCTCAAACACATTAAGAAGGAAAGAAATTCCACAAATTAACTTTGGAAATGGCACACGTGTTAATTGAAATGCATTCCAGGTGACTACCTCATGAAGCTGGTTGAGAGAATGTCAAGAGTGTGCAAATCTGTCATTTAAGGCAAAGGGTGGCTACTTTGAAGAATCTCAAATATAAAATATATTTTGATTTGGTTAACACTTTTTTGGTTACTACATGATTCCATATGTGTTATTTCATAGTTTTAATGTCTTCACTATTCTACAATGTAGAACATTTGTAAAACAATAAGGAAAAGCCCCTTGAATGAGTAGGTGTGTCCAAACCTTTTACTGGTATTGTACATATTCATAGGATGGGTACGTTCCATAGACATACATATTCATAGGATGGGTACGTTCCATAGACATACATATTCATAGGATGGGTACGTTCCATAGACATACATATTCATAGGATGGGTACGTTCCATAGACATACATATTCATAGGATGGGTACGTTCCATAGACATACATAGGATGGGACATACATATTCATAGGATGGGTACGTTCCATAGACATACATATTCATAGGATGGGTACGTTCCATAGACATACATATTCATAGGATGGGTACGTTCCATAGACATACATATTCATAGGATGGGTATGTTCCATAGACATACATATTCATAGGATGGGTACGTTCCATAGACATACATATTCATAGGATGTTATCTGTTCATATGATATTTATATAAATAATCGGTATGATATATTCTCCTGGAATGATCATTTTGATTTGGTAACGATTCAGAAAGCCTAGCTTTACTGTAACACATTTTGATTGAAATTCAAACTATTTAATTTTTTTCTCCTAATGTGTCCAATAGTTCTGTTGATTTAATCTGTGTCTCCAGGTTACCTCGCTGTATCCTTGTTCCTTAATGAAACCGATGAGTTTCTGCTACTCCTGGTGAACACAGTCCTAAAGGTGCATTTTCAACCCTGATTTTGTTGTCCTTGGGTTTCCGCATGCAGTAGTTGAATGAATATTGCAAGACGTTGTTGTTGTTGTTGTTTTATAGACTTGGTGGTGTTGTTGTTGTTGTTTTATAGACTTGGTGGTGTTGTTGTTGTTGTTTTATAGACTTGGTGGTGTTGTTGTTGTTGTTTTATAGACTTGGTGGTGTTGTGTTGTTGTTTTATAGACTTGGTGGTGTTGTTGTTGTTGTTTTATAGACTTGGTGGTGTTGTTGTTGTTGTTTTATAGACTTGGTGGTGTTGTTGTTGTTTTATAGACTTGGCGGTGTTGTTGTTTTGACAGGATCTGCAGAGTACCAACCTGATCGAGGTGTGCATGGCTCTAACTGTCGTCAGTCAGATGTTTCCCAAAGATATGATACCTGCCATTCTACCGGTGGTGGAGGAGAAACTCACACATCCAAAGTAAGGACTTGAATATTACATACAGATCCTTATACTTTGCTCAGTCTCACTTTATGGGCAAATGTGACTTAAAGTGCAGGTGAGTGAGTCATTCGGTTTGGTGTGTAATCTCTGTAGGCATTGAACCCACAACATCGCTGTTGCTTGTGTTATGACAATGCTCCGATGTAGGGCCTTTTACCCATTTTCAGAAACCTTCTGTTCCGGTTCTGAAACTCAATGTCCTCAGAGAGGCAATACATCTTGCAGCAGTCATAAAACATATCACATCTAAAAAATGTTAAATAAATAGCAAAGGATATTTACAATCAAATAGGTTGGTAGGGTAAGTGCAGTTTCACAGTGCTGTGAGCAATTAGGACCAACTTTTATCTGTCCACAGGGAGATCATCCGGAGGAAAGCAGTCCTGGCTCTGTACAAGTTCTACCTGATCGCACCTAATCAGGTGCAACACATCCACAGCAAGTTTAGGAAGGCCCTGTGTGACAAAGACCCCGGAGTCATGACAGCCTCTCTACACATCTACCTACAGCTCATCAAGGTACTTCCTGTCATAATGGCATAATTTCTTTATCCATATCACTGGGGAAAAAAACACTTGAGATAACTAGGCTCCCGAGTGGCGCAGCGGTCTAAGGCACTGCATTTCAGTGCAAGAGGTCATCACTACAGTCCCTGGTTTGAATCCAGGCTGTATCACATCTGGCTGTGATTGGGAGTCCCATAGGGCCGCGCACAATTGGCCCAGCGGGTTTGGCCGGGGTAGGCTGTCATTTGTAAATAAGAATGTGTTCTTACATGTTCTTAACTGACTTGCCTAGTTAAATTTAAAAACTAAAAACTTGGGTAATCAAATAGACTAACAGTGGAATTGTTCTACCAATTCATTTTCACATTGATTACATAGTTGTGTCACGTAAGTACAGACTACACTAGCCAATGTGGTATCCTATAAGACTATAAGCATCTTGCTGTTTCCCCAACGTCTCCAGGAGAACCCAGAGAGTTATAAGGATCTGACCGGGAGCATGGTGACCATCCTGAGGCAGGTGGTTGGAGGTAAACTCCCTCTGGACTTCAACTACCACAGTGTTCCTGCTCCCTGGCTTCAGATACAGCTGCTCAGGATACTGGCCTACCTGGGGAAGGAAGACCAGGGGTACAGTAATATATCATATCATTCTAGATATGTCTGTCCACACCCCACCCCTTCACATTCTGGTGTCACCTGATTGAGTAGAACTCTGGGCCTGTTAGCCCTGGAATAAGAAGCACTTGGTATGGAGATTGTCCATTAAGCTTTTTAGTTCAGCTGTTTTCTGGGAGACTGGCCCTATAATCGTTGTCTATTTAGGTGAGAGTTTGTCGTAGTCTCAGATGGGCAACTCCGTTTTCTAACTTAAGATGTTCCTCTGGGTTATTACAGCACTAGTGAGATGATGTATGATGTACTGGAGGAGTCGTTAAGAAGAGCAGAGATGAATCACAACATTACTTACGGTACAGTATTACTTAAGGTGACCTCTACGAGAGTTGTCAGAACACATCTGCACAGACATTGTTGCACCCCCCCCCCCCCCATTATTTTGTTTTAACTACCTTGTTATTTTTCAGCCATTTTATTTGAGTGTGTGAAGACCATCTATACAGTTCATCCAAAGTCACAACTGTTGGAGAAAGCAGCAGAATGTATCGGGAACTTTGTCCTATCGCCTAAGATCAACCTCAAGTATCTGGGTAAGATCCCACCCTGTTCAGTGTGGTCAGAAGTTGGGCCTAATCCTTTTTTTTTTACATGATGTTAATAGTGATCATAGGACATCCATTAAAACCAGTTTACAAACCACAACTGTTTTGTACTTCAGTTGTATTGACGTAATTGAAAGAACTTGCCTGCTGGACACTCCTATGGTAAGTAATACGCGTGTGCGTGTGCGTGCGTGTGTGCGTGCGTGCGTGTGTGCGTGTGTGCGTGTGCGTGTGTGTGTGTGTGTGTGTGTGTGTGTGTGTGTGTGTGTGTGTGTGTGTGTGTGTGTGTGTGTGTGTGTGTGTGTGTGTGTGTGTGTGTGTGTGTGTGTGTGTGTGTGTGTGTGTGTGATCTCAGGTCTGAAGGCTCTGACGTACGTGGTGCAGCAGGATGCTAACCTGGCCCTGCCTCACCAGATGACCATCATAGAGTGTCTGGACCACTCTGATGTCATCATTAAGCGTGAGGTGAGTCATCATGGTTTCTGGACCACTCTGACGTCATCATTAAGCGCGAGGTCAGTCATCATAGTGTATGGACCACTCTGATGTCATCATTAAGCGCGAGGTGAATCATCATAGTGTATGGACCACTCTGATGTCATCATTAAGCGCGAGGTGAATCATCATAGTGTATGGACCACTCTGATGTCATCATTAAGCGCGAGGTGAATCATCATAGTGTATGGACCACTCTGATGTCATCATTAAGCGCGAGGTGAATCATCATAGTGTATGGACCACTCTGACATCATCATTAAGCGCGAGGTCAGTCATAGTGTATGGACCACTCTGACATAATCATTAAATGCAAGATCAGTCAACATAGTGTCTGGACCACTCTGACATCATTAAGCTCAAGGTGAGTCATCATATGTCTGGGCCATTCTGACATCATCTTTAAGCGCGAGGTCCGTCGTCATAGTGTCTGGACCACTCTGACATCATCATTAAGTGCGAGGTGAGTGAGGCAGGAGATGCCATGGTGTGGCAGGGCTTTGGCATTTACTGTACTCATAGGTGGGGTTGCAAAATTCTAAACGTTTTTCCCAAAGTTCCAAGGTTTTCAATAGATCTCAGTTGGAGGATTCCCGGAATAAGTAGTGAGTGAACTTGGAATCCTCCTACTGGGATTTATGGGAAAAAAAACCTGGGAACTTTGGTAACGTTTCCAGAATTTAACAACCCTTCTTGACGTGTCAATCAATATGCCCCCCCCCCCTCCCTTCCCCTCCTCTCCCCAACAGACACTAGAGTTACTCTTCCGCATCACCAATGCCCAGAACGTTACAGTGATCGTCGAGAAGATGCTTGAGTTCCTCAGGCTGACCTGTGACGACTACAGCACTATAGACCTCGTGGGGAAAGTAGCAGAACTAGCTGAAAAATATCCTTTCATTATTGAGTCTTGACCGTGGGAACTGACCGTGGAAACGACATGCTATGGAAATGGGTTTTACGTAGAACTAGCTAGTAGCTACAATCAAAGGCGTTCATGATATTTCTGTGGGGTTTCTCTCTGTTGATTGCAGGCCTGGCTAACAAGTGCATCAGTGAGATCTGGAGAAACCCAGAACTGCTGGACCTGAGACTATGATGATGATAATGGGACAGACAGTTTTGTATCTGATCTTTTTTTGTGTGTAATTGTTCCCCATTTTTCTCCCCGATTTCACGATATCCAATTGCGATCTTGTTTCATCTCCCGGGCAACGGGAGAGGCGAAGGTGGAGTCCTGCGTCATCCAAAAACAGAACTCTCAAGCTGCTCTTCTTAACACCCTGTCACTTAACCCGGAAGCCAGCCTCCCCAATTTGTTAGAGGGAACACCGTTCCCTCCTCCTGGGATCGAACCGCAGGCTGTAGTGACGTCCCAAGCCCTGAGCCACTTGGGAGGCCAGCTTGTATCTGTTCTGTTGTTGCTCTTTTATTCGTGGCCCCAATCCCAATGGTCTGTTGTTCCTATAAACACTCTACGTATGCCCCAGACAATGTCTGGTTCATCCAGACTATGAACTCTGTGTTCTCTCTGGGGGGAGACGTGATGCAGCCTGACATCCCTAACAACTTCCTGAGACTACTGGCTGAAGGTAAATCAACCAATGGACACGCTGAACCTGGTTCGTTGTGGTTTCAGGTGGTACTAGTGATTGACATTAATTCCATTTGTGTCAGGTTGCGGTCTTGTCCATTTCAATTCAGGAAGCAAACTGACATTTACGTTTTTCACTTTAAAAAATGTAGGAAAATTAGAATTGAAATGTGAGTTTACTTCCCAAATTAATTGAATGGAATTGACCCCATTCATGGTTTACATGCCGTAATTGATTCCAGGTGTTAATGCCTGCCTCTGCTGCTCCAGGTGTTGATAATGTGGAGGACAGGCAGCTGAGGCTATTTGCTGTGGACTCCTACGTGTCCTTACTACAGGGGGAGACGGCCAAGCTGCCCCAACGCTTCCTACAGGTCATCAGCTGGGTCAGTACACTGTCCTGTCCTGGATACTGCTAAAATGATTTAACTCTGTTTCCAGTTTCAATGGATGACATTTAAAGAGCCATTTTATTTAGATTGTTTCTTAAATGAAGCAGGGTTGTGATTTATTCCTGACAAATAATTAATTCATACTTTCTGATATCAACATTCAAATAGACTTACCCCAAACCACAGAAATGTAACTTCCTGATCACCTCTGTGATTTTCTCTGGTCCCTACTATAGGTGCTGGGTGAGTATTCCTACCTGAGAGAGGAGGAATCAGACCCGGGCAGCGTGATGAGACTGCTGGCCAGACTACTGGACCAGAGACACACCTCCACTGAGACCAGGAGCTGGGTACTGGGGGCCATGACCAAGCTGTGCTCCAGCCCAGTGTCTGTGGCCCTGGCCAGGGATGTTTGTGAGAGGTACTTGTCTTCCCTATGTCCTAACATTCCACTCGGTGTCACATTTTGAGATTTTAGTCATTTAGCAGACGCTCTTATCCAGAGCGACTTACATGATTAATTAGGATCACATGCCTTGCTCAAGGGCACATCGGCATTTTTGTGTGTGTGTGTTTTTTTTACCTTGTCGGCTCAGGGATTCGAACCAGCGACCTTTCGGTTACTGGCCCAACGCTCTAATTTCTAGGCTACCTGCCACCTCTATATGACACAGAGTGGGATGTTAACACAAAACCGGGCTTAATTTCAGGCTTATTTCCTACACTCACACTTCTCACTAGTTGGTTTTGCTTGTAGTGGATCTTCTGAAGATGTCAGAAGATTCTTGTAATGTGATGTGTGTTTTTGACCTGCTTTAGATGAATGCACAGACTAAGTCACTCTGTAATGTGATGTGTGTTTTTGACCTGCTTTAGATGAATGCACAGACTAAGTCACTCTGTAATTTGCTGTAAATGCAGGTACTCTGGGTCTCTGAATACGGTGCTCCGGCAAAAGGCCCAGGAACTGATGATCCTTAGCCAGGATACAAAGCTCCGAGCCAGGGTACTGCCAGCCGAGGGCAGGCTAGAAATGCCTGGAGGTACACCGCCATCTATTGGCAAAACTTGCCCTGCTACCCCACGGAACGTCATTGGCTCTATAAAACAAAATGTTTATCCTCTTTATTTAAGCTTTATTCAACCAGGTTGTCTCTCTGGCCAAGAGCAAACATCTTAATATTTGAAGTTGATCTAATCATTTCCTGTCTGAGTGGTGCATCATTTCCTGTCTGAGTTGGCTGTGGTGTTGTTTCATTCCTCAGGTAGACTCGTCCCTGTCCTTCCTGGATGGCTATGTGTCGGAGGCGTTGGCTGCTGGGGCAGCCCTTACAAATCTCCTCATCAGAGGCAGGAGGACCTGGTCCAGGAGAAAGGTAACAAGTTGACATCCTCCACTTTTATTGTTTTACTATGAAAAATTTGTAATTATTTATAATTTTTATAATTACTTCCTGTGATCACATGTTGGTAAAATAGCTGACTGACTGGCTGACTGGCTGACTGTGACTGGCTGACTGCTGACTGGCTGGCTGCTGGCTGTGACTGACTGGCTGGCTGTGACTGTGACTGGCTGGCTGGCTGTGACTGGCTGGCTGGCTGGCTGTGACTGACTGGCTGGCTGACTGTGACTGGCTGGCTGGCTGGCTGGCTGTGACAGACTGGCTGGCTGACTGTGGCTGGCTGGCTGGCTGGCTGACTGGTGACTGATTGTGACTGGCTGACTGTGACTGACTGGCTGGCTGACTGTGACTGGCTGACTGACTGACTGGCTGTGACTGGCTGGCTGTGACTGACTGGCTGGCTGGCTGACTGGCTGGCTGACTGACTGTGGCTGGCTGACTGTGACTGGCTGACTGTGACTGGCTGGCTGGCTGACTGGAAAAAGTGGCTGGCTAAATGGGCTGGTGTATATCAATAGTTTCATGCTGTTGACTTTTTGACACTGTGACTGGATGACTGGCTGACACATCAAATCCAGTCCATTTAACCCTCTACATATTCGTTGTTATTGTCTGGTGTTTTTTAACATGGCTGCTTGTAACACTGGCTGGCTGTAACAATGGCTACTGGAAAAAGTGTCTGCAACAATGGCTGCTGTGTATATCAATAGTTTCATGCTGTTTGGCAACAATGGCTACTGGTAACACTGGCTGCAGTCCATTTAACCCTCTACAATGGCTGTTGGTCTGGCTACTGGCAACAATGGCTACTGGCAACACTGGCTGCTGGTAACAATGGCTACTGGTAACACTGGCTGCTGGTAACAATGGCTGCTGGTAACAATGGCTGCTGGTAACAATGGCTACTGGTAACAATGGCTACTGGTAACAATGGCTGCTGGTAACAATGGCTACTGGTAACAATGGCTGCTGGCAACAATGGCTGCTGGCAACAATGGCTACTGGCAACAATGGCTACTGGCAACAATGGCTACTGGTAACCATGGCTGCTGGCAACCATGGCTGCTGGCAACCATGGCTGCTGGCAACCATGGCTGCTGGCAACCATGGCTGCTGGCAACAATGGCCGCCGGCAACAATGGCCGCCGGCAACAATGGCCGCCGGCAACAATGGCCGCCGGCAACATTGGCCGCCGGCAACAATGGCCGCCGGTAAAAATGGCTGCTGTATGACAAATGACTTCTCTTGAGGATACATAGTGTCTTCCCATCTCTTTCTCAGCTCTGAGCCTGGAGCCCTATGGTCTGTCCCTGCCGGTCAGTCTGTCGTCCTGCAGCATCACAGACAGACTGTCTCCTACTCTGCTCTCCATGAGCTCCGGCCTGTCTGGAAACAGCACTGAGCTATCTCACCAAGAAGGGTATGTTCTCATCCCTCTCACAGTGTCCACTAATGATGATGAAATAAGACAACTGAATTTTGCTTCAACTATGCAAAAAAAAAAACCCCACAAAAACACAAGTCTCTATGGTTGTCAGTGTGTAGCTCAGACGGACTAACTCACCTTCGGGGCTTTGGGTTATATTAGTACCCCATGTTATTTTAACCAATAAGTAACATATACACTGAGTCTACAAAATATTAGGAACACCACCTTCCTAATATAGTGTTGCACCACCTTTTGGTCTCTGAACAGTCTCAATTTGTCGGTGTCATGAACTCTACAAGATGTCGAAAGCCACTGGGATAGTGGCCCATGTTGACTCCAGTGCTTCCCACAGTTGTGTCAAGTTGGCTGGATGTCCTCTGGTTTGGAGACCCATTCTTGATACACACGGAAAACTGTTGAGCGTGAAAAACCCCAGCAGCTTCGCAGTTCTTGACTATAGAATATTGATGATTTGTTAAAGTAGTAAAAAAAAAAAGCTTCCTTACCTCAGGCTGCACACCCTCTTCTCTCATCAAGTGATCATATTTACACCCGTCAGACTATTCTCAATTTAATCTTGTATGTAAAATTAGTTCCGATTTTTAGAATGGCCCATTTTTATCAAATGTACAGGAACAGGAACAGGAGGAAAAGCAATGTCGTCTTTATGAACATGAATAGCAAGTGGGGGCCTCGCTCTTTCCCACCGGTCCGTTTGTTGGCTACTTTGGTTTTATAGCGGAGCATGTGCTTAATATGAGCTGAGAAATAAATACAATAAAACCCTTATTTCACTCCACGACCCAACCCCCTTTTTGAAGAGGATGCTCTCGCTGGCGCGACAGGTGATATTTCGCCCCAAACTCTGTATGCCATGGGCTCTCAAACCTTATTCCTGCAGCTACCCAGTGCTTAACTTGAGAAACCCAAGTGAAATCTGTTCGAGAACATGTTTTCGCAAAACAAAACATGTTTCACTAAAATAAAACTGAGGAGCATGTGCTTAATATGAGCAGCTGAGAAAGAAATACAATAAAACCCTTATTTCACTCAACGACCCAACCCCCTTTTTATGAAGAGGATGCTCTCGCCGGCGCGCAACATGCTCAACCGTTTTATCTGACTAAACTGTTGACAGCCCGTCTGCGCGGTCTAGGAAGGAATGGAGGGGAGAGAGGAGGTGATTCAAAAGCATGGTGGTGAGGTATTCTGTAGCTAAAGGTAACGTGTCACCCAATTTAATTATAAAAACAATTAATTTTACCCGGCTATTCAACATCAAGTACAGAAATTCACTTTAATTGTAGGCTAACTCTGTAAACCGCCCTACACAATCAAAGAACCAACAGTATCGCTTTGTATGTATGTACAAGATACGTTCTACAATTTGTTTAATTTTGGATTATAGGCTAAACCAAGTACCAAAGACATCTTGAGTCAGTTTTGTGTAATATGCGCTTAGGCTATTCATGGTATAAAAGGCACAATCATAATATTTGGACTCAGGCTCTTAAGCCTATGCATCAGCTCTAATATGCTTGTTTTGAGTTAATCTATCACCTTTAGAAAGCGCTGTCCATTTCGTTGTTGTTAAGCTTTGAAACAACATCCACAATAACCATGTTTTACATTGTTTCAACCTGCTGTTGAACCTCTTTCTTCAAATTGATCATCACAGTGAGGTGAGTTTTAAAAGTAAGATAGGTCTACTGTTTTAATGATAAGTTTTAGATGTGATTTTCGATTGCATTTCCACTTATGTCAGAGTGGTTAGAGGGACAATAGAGCCCTGAGTACCAGGCCAGTATGACCTGATGGAGGGACAGTAGAGCCCTGAGTACCAGGCCAGTATGACCTGATGGAGGGACAGTAGAGCCCTGAGTACCAGGCCATTATGACCTGATGGAGGGACAGTAGATCCCTGAGTACCAGGCCATTATGACCTGATGGAGGGACAGTAGAGCCCTGAGTACCATGACCTGATGGTCATAATGGTCACCGCAACAGCCTTAGACTCAGTATATAATGAGAACAGTATTGGTCCAAGAACAGAGCCTTGAGTAATGTTGACATTTACCGTAGGTTGTCAGAGGAATTTAAACCTGACTGATGACATGTTCTTTGACATAATCTTGTAGAAGACCCAGGTTAGTATCCCAATGTTATTTCAGCTCTACCACTCTGAAGTTGGAGGGGGTGAAGAGGGTGTGGGGGAAGGACGGGTACCTGGCCCAGCAGCAGAGTGCAGGTGAGACCCCAACCCCCCTAGTGGAGCTGCCCAGTCCCCTGCTGTCCCCTCAGAGCCCACCCTCCCAGACACAGAAACCCTCCTCTGGACTTGAGCCTGACCAGGAGAAACGGCAGCTGGCCTCGTCGCTCTTTGTTGGCCTGGGGTCCCACAACTCTGTGTGTCTGGTGAGATTACCTTCTACTGTTTGGTTGTTCATTAAGCATTGCCATTGCCAATCAGCCAATCAATCAAACATATTTAAGGCTTTATTTAAGCCCTTTTACATCAATAGTTGTCAAAGTGCTTTACAGTAACCTGGCCTAGACTTCAAAGCAGAAACATACAGGTGCTTTAGCTATCAGCTCACGCTGGAGTACTGTGTTTTATTTATTTAACTAGGTAAGTCAGTTAAGAACAAATTCTTATTTGTTGCCTGAGTGCTGTCGGATGTCTGCCTGAGTGCTGTCGGATGTCTGCCTGAGTGCTGTCGGATGTCTGCCTGAGTGCTGTCGGATGTCTGCCTGAGTGCTGTCGGATGTCTGCCTGAGTGCTGTCGGATGTCTGCCTGAGTGCTGTCGGATGTCTGCCTGAGTGCTGTCGGATGTCTGCCTGAGTGCTGTCGGATGTCTGCCGAGTGCTGTCGGATGTCTGCCGAGTGCTGTCGGATGTCTGCCGAGTGCTGTCGGATGTCTGCCGAGTGCTGTCGGATGTCTGCCGAGTGCTGTCGGATGTTTGCCGAGTGCTGTTAAATATCGGCTGGTACTCTCCCCAACAGATGGGCCGAGCCGAGACGGCGCCCCGACACTTCAGAAGGAAACCCAGAGGGGAGTCATCATCAGGCGCCAGCGAAGGCTCCTCTGACTCCTCCCACTCGTCTCGCAGCGCTGCCGTTGACAACCTTCTGCTTAGCAACCTACTGGACTCGACCACTGTGGCCTCAGAGGGGGGTGCTGCTAGCACTACCACACCTCAACAGACCTCCCAGAGAACACTGGACCATACCACTAGCAACGGTAACCCCCATGTTGAGGGGAAGGAGCAGAGAGTAGAGGCAGGAGGACCTCTCTCTCTGATCAGGGGAAATGGCATGGTGGCTGTTGTACTGCCCACACACACACAGACAGACCCACAAACACAACAAGATCTACACACAGCTCCAGCACTAGAGAGACCCAGGGACCTCCCTCTCACCTCCCACCTGCCAGCAGAGCTCTCTGGGCTGGCCCGCTCTGAGTTCACCCCCCTCTGCTCGGACCAGGACTCCAGCCTGGCTCTGTCAGCCTGTAGAGTGTATAAAGAGGATGCCTTAGTGTTGCTGATCTTCATTTCCAACAACAATGACTCAGCGCTCCACCAGATGGCGCTGCAGCTCACCTGCAAAGAACTGGAGGTATATATTTTTCAGACTGGCCTTAACAACAAAGTTCCCTTGTCTTTTTCAGAAATCCTGGTTGGAAGATCCCGGAATCAAGACAGAAAAACCAGGGGATCCTCCAACCGGGATTTAGAAAAACCACGGATCTTTGTGAAAGTTTCAGGAATTTTTGCAGCCCGTAAATCATGTCAAACTGATTACTCTCATCATGTTGTTTTCCCCCTCAGATCTCCTGTATCTCAGGTAGTCCGTTGAAGGAGGTTAAGGGTCACAGTGTGTCGGTTTGTCTGCACACTGTTGTCATGAAGAGAGCCTCAGTCCAGGTGGAGCTGGCTGGGTTACTGTCCTACCAGAGACCACTGGGCCAGCCCCAGGCAGCACAGTTCTCAGTGAGCCTCTCTCTGAAACACTTCCTCAGGTAAAACTACTGCTATCTGTAACTATCAGCACTGTTTTACAGGTTACCCTGGACCCTAACCTCTCATGGACAGACTATGTGAACAGGAATGGTACTGTAGAGCTGTGTTTTACAGGTTACCCTGGATCCTAACCTCTCACGGACAGACTATGTGAACAGGAATGGTACTGTAGAGCTGTGTTTTACAGGTACTGTAGAGCTGTGTTTTACAGGTTACCCTGGACCCTAACCTCTCACGGACAGATGATGTGAACAGGAATGGTACTGTAGAGCTGTGTTTTACAGGTTACCCTGGATCCTAACCTCTCACGGACAGATGATGTGAACAGGAATGGAACTGTAGAGCTGTGTTTTACAGGTTACCCTGGATCCTAATCTCTCACGGACAGATGATGTGAACAGGAATGGTACTGTAGAGCTGTCATAATGCAAGAGCGAAGTAAGAAAACATTTTAGCGCTCAGTCACTACTCTTAAGTCGTTCTGGATAAGAGCGTCTGCTAAATGACTCGAATATAACGACAGGGATACGTGAGAACTAGCAGCATTAGTTCTGGTGCTTTGGACAAATCACGATTTCTCAGGTGTTGGCATCTTTTGAATTTCTGAAGCGGAGGGGACAGTTGGGCCCATAGACTTGTCCGTAACTTGTAAAGAGAGAGAGGTCGGAGCACTTTGTTCTGGTTCCGATCCTAGTTCTATCTCTCCTCTTAACACGTATGGACCCAGAACTTAATGGAGCATCTGACCAATAACATGAGACTTTTTAGTCCTGGGTTAACTGGTCAACAGGTCAACTCCTACTTTCACAGGTCAACTCCTACTTTCACAGGTCAACTCCTACTTTCACAGGTCAACTCCTACTTCACAGGTCAACTCCTGCCCCTACTTCACAGGTCAACTCCTGCCCCTACTTCACAGGTCAACTCCTGCCCCTACTTCACAGGTCAACTCCTGCCCCTACTTCACAGGTCAACTCCTGCCCCTACTTCACAGGTCAACTCCTTCCCCTACTTCACAGGTCAACTCCTTCCCCTACTTCACAGGTCAACTCCTGCCCCTACTTCACAGGTCAACTACTCCTACTTCACAGGTCAACTCCTACTTCACAGGTCAACTCCTTCCCCTACTTCACAGGTCAACTCCTTCCCCTACTTCACAGGTCAACTGCCCCTACTTCACAGGTCAACTCCTACTTCACAGGTCAACTCCTACTTCACAGGTCAACTCCTACTTCACAGGTCAACTCCTACTTCACAGGTCAACTTCTACTTCACAGGTCAACTCCTACTTCACAGGTCAACTCCTACTTCACAGGTCAACTCCTTCCCCTACTTCACAGGTCAACTCCTACTTCACAGGTCAACTCCTTTTCCTACTTCACAGGTCAACTCCTGCTTCACAGGTCAACTCCTACTCCTACTTCACAGGTCAACTCCTACTCCTACTTCACAGGTCAACTCCTACTCCTACTTCACAGGTCAACTCCTACTCCTGCTTCACAGGTCAACTCCTACTTCACAGGTCAACTCCTTCCCCTACTTCACAGGTCAACTCCTGCTTCACAGGTCAACTCCTTCCCCCTGTTTCACAGGTCAACTCCTTCCCCTACTTCACAGGTCAACTCCTTCCCCTACTTCACAGGTCAACTCCTTCCCCTGCTTCACAGGTCAACTCCTTCCCCTGCTTCACAGGTCAACTCCTTCCCCTGCTTCACAGGTCAACTCCTTCCCCTACTTCACAGGTCAACTCCTTCCCCTGCTTCACAGGTCAACTCCTTCCCCTGCTTCACAGGTCAACTCCTTCCCCTGCTTCACAGGTCAACTCCTTCCCCTGCTTCACAGGTCAACTCCTTCCCCTGCTTCACAGGTCAACTCCTTCCCCTGCTTCACAGGTCAACTCCATCCCCTGCTTCACAGGTCAACTCCTTCCCCTGCTTCACAGGTCAACTCCTACTCCTACTTCACATGTAAACTCCTTCCCCTGCTTCACAGGTAAACTCCTTCCCCTGCTTCACAGGTAAACTCCTTCCCCTGCTTCACAGGTCAACTCCTTCCCCTGCTTCACAGGTCAACTCCTTCCCCTGCTTCACAGGTCAACTCCTTCCCCTGCTTCACAGGTCAACTCCTTCCCCTGCTTCACAGGTCAACTCCTGCTCCTGCTTCACAGGTCAACTCCTTCCCCTGCTTCACAGGTCAACTCCTTCCCCTGCTTCACAGGTCAACTCCTTCCCCTGCTTCACAGGTCAACTCCTTCCCCTGCTTCACAGGTCAACTCCTTCCCCTGCTTCACAGGTCAACTCCTTCCCCTGCTTCACAGGTCAACTCCTGCCCCTGCTTCACAGGTCAACTCCTGCCCCTGCTTCACAGGTCAACTCCTGCCCCTGCTTCACAGGTCAACTCCTGCCCCTGCTTCACAGGTCAACTCCTTCCCCTGCTTCACAGGTCAACTCCCGCTCCTACTTCACAGGTCAACTCCTGCTCCTGCTTCACAGGTCAACTCCCGCCCCTGCTTCACAGGTCAACTCCCGCCCCTGCTTCACAGGTCAACTCCTTCCCCTGCTTCACAGGTCAACTCCCGCTCCTACTTCACAGGTAAACTCCTGTCCCTGCTTCACAGGTCAACTCCTTCCCCTGCTTCACAGGTCAACTCCTGCCCCTGCTTCACAGGTCAACTCCTGCCCCTGCTTCACAGGTCAACTCCTGCCCCTGCTTCACAGGTCAACTCCTGCCCCTGCTTCACAGGTCAACTCCTGCCCCTGCTTCACAGGTCAACTCCTGCCCCTGCTTCACAGGTCAACTCCTGCCCCTGCTTCACAGGTCAACTCCTGCCCCTGCTTCACAGGTCAACTCCTGCCCCTGCCTCACAGGTAAACTCCTTCCCCTGCTTCACAGGTCAACTCCCGCCCCTGCTTCACAGGTCAACTCCCGCCCCTGCTTCACAGGTCAACTCCCGCTCCTACTTCATAGGCACCATGGCAACAATTCCATCCGGCCTATCATAGGTCAAGATGGAGCTACCACCCTATTGCTTACATCTCAGATCTACACATAGTGCCTAGTGGGCCTCTGTTAGCCACTACTACTTCCTGTGTGTGCACACTGTTGACATTCTACTTCCTGTTTGTGTTTTATGCAGGCCGTTGACTGTGTCCACAGGGGATTATGGGAAAATGTGGTTGTCTTTCTCTCATGACTTGAAGCAGAACCTTCGACTGGTAACAACAGAACACCAAGACCCTCTGACTGCCACACTGGACGCGCTGAAGGGCAAACTACACCTCCACGTTGTCGACATTATAGGTCAGCAGGTGGCACGCTCTCGTCTTAATGTTTAAACCCCACCCTGACCAGTTTAGAAAATCTCATGCCCATCATAATACTGTTATTGTCTTACTGTCATACACTGTTGTTAATGCCACTTCATCATGAAGTAATGAGTAATGGAAGTTTATTACTTTTTCCCTTTTTTACCCTTTAGGGTCGGAGGGCATCGTGGCGTGCCGGCTGCTTCAGGGTCCAGGTCAGGGTCAGCCATGTCTGCTTCACTGTCGTGTCCACGCTGACTCTCTGGCCGTGTGGCTGCGCTCCCCTGTCCCTGAGCTGCCTGACTCCCTCCTCTACCACTGTCAGAAAGCCCTGACGGAGACCTGAGCCGGGCCGTGTCTCATTCCAGGAAGTTGTTCCCTTCCTTCTGCCTTCGTTCACCTCACTGATTATTTTAAAAAAAAAGTTATATGACAGCGACTAAGGATGCGCTTCAACAGGCAGCCCAATTCTGATTTAAAAAAATCACTGATTGGTCTAATCCAATCAGCTCTGAAGATCTGATGTGATTGGTCAAAAGACCAATTAGTGGAGAGAAGAAAAAAAGAGAATTGGACTGCCTGTCTTTGGTTTACACCTGACCAGTTGTTTGTCTCATCGGTAAAGGAGAGTCGACAAGGACGAAGGGGAGGAAACCACTTCATGGAATGAAGTGCAGCCCTGCGCTCACAGGCCCCAAGCACCACCACACGGAAGTACATAGAATCTCCTCATTGAAGCAATCACACAGAGACATACAGTGGAAAGCAGCTGATGTTATGTGTCCTTGTCTTTGCAGTACAGTGTTTGCTATATATTTTTCTCAACAGTGATTTCACGTGGTTTTATTTTTATGCTCATGTATTTAATGCGTTTTTAACGGGAACATCTAATTGTTCTTATCGCTTCACAGCTCTTTGTGAAAACGTGAGCTGTGAACCTCAGAACGAACTAGAAGGAAAGCGTGCTCTGTATTAGACGCCCTCTAGAAATAAACACTTATTAAATGAGGAGTTCAGTGGTCTCTCAGTTCTACCAGCTTTGACTTGACTTAATAAGCTTCACTATCTGTGTGAGAAGGAAGCCCAGGAAGTCTAGAAGTCATTGGATTCTTGGCCATGTTTCCCATTTGATCTTTTACCTGATCATTGGTCTTATTGGTCTCCTTGACTGTTTCCCTCACTCCCTCCTCTCGCTCTCTTTCTCCTCTCGCTCTCTTCCTCCTCTCTTCCTCCTTTCTTCCTCCTTTCTCCCTCCTCTCTTCCTCCTTTCTCCCTCCTCTCTTCCTCCTTTCTCCCTCCTCTCTTCCTCCTTTCTCCCTCCTCTCTTCCCCCTTTCTCCCTCCTTTCTCCCTCCTCTCTTCCTCCTCTCTCCCTCCTCTCTTCCTCCTTTCTCCCTCCTCTCTCCCTCCTCTCTCCCTCCTTTCTCCCTCCTCTCTCCCTCCTTTCTTCCTCCTTTCTCCTTCCTCCTTTCTCCCTCCTTTCTCCCTCCTTTCTCCCTCCTTTCTCCCTCCTCTCTTCCTCCTTTCTCCCTCCTCTCTTTCTCCTTTCTCCCTCCTCCCTTTCTCCCTCCTTTCTTCCTCTTTCTCCCTCTCTTCCTCCTTTCTCCCTCTTTTCCTCTTTTCTCCCTCCTTTCTCCCTCCTCTCTTCCTCCTTTCTCCCTCCTCTCTTCCTCCTTTCTTCCTCTTTCTCCCTTCTTTCTTCCTCTTTCTCCCTCCTTTCTCCCTCTCTTCCTCCTTTCTCCCTCTTTTCCTCTTTTCTCCCTCCTTTCTCCCTCCTTTCTCCCTCCTCTCTTCCTCCTTTCTCCTCCTCTCTTCCTCCTCTCTTCCTCCTTTCTCCCTCCTCTCTTTCTCCCTCCTTTCTTCCTCTTTCTCCCTCCTCGCTCTCTTCCTCCTCTCTCCCTCCTTTCTTCCTCTTTCTCCCTCCTCGCTCTCTTCCTCCTCTCTCCCTCCTTTCTTCCTCTTTCTCCCTCCTCCCTTTCTCCCTCCTCTCTTCCTCCTTTCTCCCTCCTCTCTTCCTCCTTTCTCCCTCTCTCTTCCTCCTTTCTTCCTCCTCTCTTCCTCCTTTCTTCCTCTTTCTTCCTCCTTTCTTCCTCTTTCTCCCTCCTCTCTTCCCCTTTCTCCCTCCTCTCTTCCTCTTTCTCCCTCCTCTCTTCCTCCTTTCTCCCTCCTCTCTTCCTCCTCGCTCTCTTCCTCCTCTCTTCCTCCTTTCTCCCTCCTCCCTTTCTCCCTCCTTTCTTCCTCTTTCTCCCTCCTTTCTTCCTCTTTCTCCCTCCTCTCTTCCTCCTCTCTCCCCCTATCTTGTAGTTATGGCACTAGTTGAGCCGCTGTCGAATGGCTCACAAAAGCTTCAGTAGTTAATTACATGATCAATATTCAGAAAGGTGTTATCAAGGCAGAAATGTTTCAGTTTAACAGTGCATGTTATACTGAACTGTCATTGTCCTGCATGTTACGTTCTCCAGACGCTGCATCTAATCTTTCATGATCTACTAACAGTATGCATTTGATTGATTTCCAATACACAGGCAAGAGCTGAAACCCAGGAGTCATCGATGATTATATTTTTATAACAATGCAGCATTTCAAACTTATTTATTAGATATTCTTATAGAATATATTTGGTTTATCTTGTAAAATACAAGATAAAAGAGCTTTAAGTCAAAAAATGTTTGCTTCATGTGTTCCCCTCAGATATCAGTTAGTTAGTCTGTTCCACGACACACGTCCTCCTCATGCTTGCTGTGCGCCATAGCCAGAGGACGAAGTTCATCTGTTAGTTTTCAATGATATTCAATGTGTGTTCAGATGCAAATTATTTTTTTTGCCTTTTCGTTTTGTAAAAGCTTGAAGTGCTAAAAGTGGATACATTTTTCTGTATGGAACTGAAGAATTGTATGTAACTTGAATGCTAACACAAAGATAACCAACCAAAAACACCTTATGTTCTGATGCCAAGGAGTTCATGTTGTGCCTGTAGTACAAAGAGACCAGTGTACTTTAGTGCCTGTCTGCAATTCTGCTTACTTTAGTTAATAAACCTGACATTTAACCTTTTACTCGTCTATTTAGGTAATCATTCATTACTTTGAACATGCAACACCAGTAGCCATGTGAAAAGAAGTTTAAGATTCGAGACTTGTATAAAGAATTGTTTGTATCGTGTGCATAACTACTGTAACCATTTACTCAGTAAAATAAGAATTGTGTATAAATATCTTTGTAAAAACTAGAAATTGTAAGTGTACAATAAAACGAGTGTATGCTTCAGCTGTGAACGTATTTTTATTGTAGTGGAAGGACTTTAAAAGTTTTTAAAAAGTTTAAAAAACCAACACAGACTAATGTTAAAATGTAGTCTAGTGTAGCAGTAATGTATTACAGTTGTAGGATAATAGCCTTTAAACAGGAGAAGTAGTGACTATTCATAGTTGTGGGATAGTATCTCTGCGTTACCTGGTTCCGTGTTTGTGTAAAATACTACATGTAGGCCTAATTTAATCAACCAACGACCTTGTTAAGAAAGTGAGAAGCAATTACTTTAATTTCACTCTTACTATCATTGCAACAGGTTGGCGATTGCTGTCATATGCTAAAAATCACACTTCCTGATTCCCTCAAAATGTTGGCTGGTAAAATCGCTTTTAGGAGTTCTGTATGGATAGCATAGAAGTTTCTCATCAACAATATCTCCATGACTTGTTCAACTCGGATTTCTTAACTTTGGATTTAGACTGACCTCCTGTGGCTATTCTAAAACTGCAGAGTTGCATGTAAGTTTCACGAGAAAGAGCACTAAATACACAAGCCCTCCCTTTACTGTGCTTTGTCATCTTTACTTTCGTAATGGTTCATACCAGTAAATGTATTTAACCTAGAAATAAACGATACAAGCCCAGGTGTTCTGACCATGTTCCCAACCCCCCCCCAGACTTCACACCTTAAGAAACGAAATGGATCTCTGGTGCCACCAGGTGGGCATTACAGGGTACTCCAGTTAATTTGTGGCAGCAGTGCTACCACATATATTTTATGTAAGGTAATAATTTCTGGCAATACAATTATTTCCAAATTTCACAGAATGTGTACTTATTTGATAGGTTATTCTTCCAACTTAGCTCTTAATCTGATTTTATTTATAATTTCCAATTGGCGACAGGATGACCAGGTTTCTAACCAGAAACCGTGGATTGATGGCAGCATTCGCGTGAAACTGAAAGCGCGAACCACTGCTTTTAATCAGGGCAAGGTGTCTGGCAACATGACTGAATACAAACAGTGCAGCTATTCCCTCCGTAAGGCTATCAAACAAGCTAAGCGTCAGTACAGAGACAAAGTGGAATCTCAATTCAATGGCTCAGACACAAGAGGCATGTGGCAGGGTCTACAGTCAATCACGGACTACAAGATGAAATCCAGCCCAGTCACGGACCAGGATGTCTTGCTCCCAGGCAGACTAAATAACTTTTTTGCCCGCTTTGAGGACAATACAGTGCCACTGACACGGCCTGCAACGGAAACATGCAGTCTCTCCTTCACTGCAGCCGAGGTGAGTAAGACATTTAAACGTGTTAACCCTCGCAAGGCTGCAGGCCCAGACGGCATCCCCAGCCGCGCCCTCCGAGCATGCGCAGACCAGCTGGCCGGTGTGTTTACGGACATATTCAATCAATCCCTATACCAGTCTGCTGTTCCCACATGCTTCAAGAGGGCCACCATTGTTCCTGTTCCCAAGAAAGCTAAGGTAACTGAGCTAAACGACTACCGCCCCGTAGCACTCACTTCCGTCATCATGAAGTGCTTTGAGAGACTAGTCAAGGACCATATCACCTCCACCCTACCTGACACCCTAGACCCACTCCAATTTGCTTACCGCCCAAATAGGTCCACAGACGATGCAATCTCAACCACACTGCACACTGCCCTAACCCACCTGGACAAGAGGAATACCTATGTGAGAATGCTGTTCATCGACTACAGCTCGGCATTCAACACCATAGTACCCTCCAAGCTCGTCATCAAGCTCGAGACCCTGGGTCTCGACCCCGCCCCTGTGCAACTGGGTACTGGACTTCCTGACGGGCCGCCCCAGGTGGTGAGGGTAGGCAACAACATCTCCTCCCCGCTGATCCTCAACACGGGGCCCCACAAGGGTGCGTTCTGAGCCCTCTCCTGTACTCCCTGTTCACCCACGACTGCGTGGCCACGCACGCTCCAACTCAATCATCAAGTTTGCGGACGACACAACAGTGGTAGGCTTGATTACCAACAACGACGAGACGGCCTACAGGGAGGAGGTGAGGGCCCTTGGAGTGTGGTGTCAGGAAAATAACCTCACACTCAACGTCAACAAAACTAAGGAGATGATTGTGGACTTCAGGAAACAGCAGAGGGAACACCCCTATCCACATCGATGGAACAGTAGTGGAGAGGGTAGCTAGTTTTAAGTTCCTCGGCATACACATCACAGACAAACTGAATTGGTCCACTCACACTGACAGCGTCGTGAAGAAGGCGCAGCAGCGCCTATTCAACCTCAGGAGGCTGAAAAAATTCGGCTTGTCACCAAAAGCACTCACAAACTTCTACAGATGCACAATCGAGAGCATCCTGGCGGGCTGTATCACCGCCTGGTACGGCAACTGCTCTGCCCTCAACCGTAAGGCTCTCCAGAGGGTAGTGAGGACTGCACAACGCATCACCGGGGGCAAACTACCTGCCCTCCAGGACACCTACACCACCCGTTGTTACAGGAAGGCCATAAAGATCATCAAGGACATCAACCACCCGAACCACTGCCTGTTCACCCCGCTATCATCCAGAAGGCGAGGTCAGTACAGGTGCATCAAAGCTGGGACCGAGAGACTGAAAAACAGCTTCTATCTCAAGGCCATCAGACTGTTAAATAGCCACCACTAACATTGAGTGGCTGCTGCCAACACACTGTCATTGACACTGACCCAACTCCAGCCATTTTAATAATGGGAATTGATGGAAATGATGTAAATATATATATATATATATATCACTAGCCACTTTAAACAATGCTACCTTATATAATGTTACTTACCCTACATTATTCATCTCATATGCATATGTATATACTGTACTCTACAACATCGACTGCATCCTTATGTAACACATGTATCACTAGCCACTTTAACTATGCCACTTTGTTTACTTTGTCTACACACTCATCTCATATGTATATACTGTACTCGATACCATCTACTGTATGCTGCTCTGTACCATCACTCATTCATATATCCTTATGTACATGTTCCTTATCCCCTTACACTGTGTATAATACAGTAGTTTTTTTTGGAATTGTTAGTTAGATTACTTGTTGGTTATCACTGCATTGTCGGAACTAGAAGCACAAGCATTTCGCTACACTCGCATTAACATCTGCTAACCATGTGTATGTGACAAATAAAATTTGATTTGATTTGAATTTGGTCGTTGGTTACCGTCAAAAGTGGTTATTTCCACCAATGTTTTGAAAACATTAGCTTTGCTATTTGGTGGAAAGCAAACAAAGCATATTATGGTGTACGGGGCAGGAGAGGATTTTGACTGACTGTTTTAAAACCCTGCATCCAAGAGAGGAGGGCTTCACCTGGACCAGTGGTGGCGGCACCAGAGCCTCTCGCATCGACTATCTGTTTACCCGGGACTGTCCCTCAACTGATGCTAGAATAACCCCTGCTTTCTTCTCAGATCACGCAATGCTGTACCCTTTCACTAACCTCGGGTGTCACTGTGGGAAGAGGGTCCTGGAAATGGAACTGCTCCCTTTTAGAAGAGAATAGAGTAGTTAGTCAGTACAGGAAGCAGTTCAGCCAGTGGAAGACGCTAGAGGACTTCTTTAGAGAGATAGGAACCCTTTTAGAAGATGATAGAGTAGTTAGTCAGTACAGGAAGCAGTTCAGCCAGTGGAAGACGCTAGAGGACTTCTTTGACACACGAGCACAGTGGTGGGAAATGATGAAAGGGAAGGACAAGGACCTTCTTTAGAGAGATAGGGGAAGAAGAAAAAAGCAAAGAAAAAGATAGACGCAGGGTGGGACTGCTGAGGCGACTGGAAAGTTATTTTAATCTATAAGGCCTTCATTTTTAACAAAGAAAATAAATAAGTTAAGAAATTGCATTTTTAGCAGAACAGAAGATCAAGGGGGTTATTTTAAGATGAGAAGGGATCAATGGTTCAGTGGGGTGAGTATCCCGGGGAGGGGGGTGACCTCCAAGTGTGTGTTTTACATGGAAGATGTTAACATTTTATGCACTAACCTTTTATCTGGCGACAGGCCCCTGGACTGGACTGGACTGGACAGGACAGGACAGACAGACAGACAGACAGACAGACAGACAGACAGACAGACAGACAGACAGACAGACAGACAGACAGACAGACAGACAGACAGACAGACAGACAGACAGACAGACAGACAGAGCTGTTGCCAGATCATTTAATGTTAATTTCTCTACCATAAGCCGCCTCTAACGTCATTTTTAAGAATTTGGCAGTACGTCCAACCAGCCTCACAACCACAGATCACATGTATGGTGTTGTGTGAGTGAGTGAGTGGTTTGTAAACAGGGTGCCCCATGGTGGCGGTGGGGTCATAAGCTACGGACAACAAACACAATTGCATTTTATCTATACCAATTTGAATGCTCAGAGATACCGTGATGAGATCCTGAGGCCCATTGTCGTGCCATTCATCCACCCGCCATCATCTTATGTTTCAGCATGATAATGCACGGCCCCATGTCTGAAGGATTTGTACACAATTCCTGGAAGCTGAAAATGTCTTAGTTCTTCCATGGCCTGCATACCACTAGACATGTAACCCATTGAGCATGCTTGGGATGCTCTGGGTCGACGTGTAAGACAGCGTGTTCCAGTTCCCACCAATATCCAGCAACTTCGCAAAGCCATTGAAGAGGCGTGGGACCACATTCCACAGGCCGCAATTTAACAGCCTGATCAATGCGAAGGAGATGTGTCACGCTGCATGAGGCAAATGGTGGTCACACCAGATACTGACTGGTTTTCTGTTCCACACCCCTACCTTTTTTAAGGTATCTGTGACCAACAGATGCATATCTCTATTCCCAGTCATGTGAAATCCATAGATTAGGGCCTAAGGAATTTATTTCAATTGACCGATTTTTAAAAAATGAACTGTAAATCAGTCAAATCTTTGAAGTTGCTTGTTGCATTGATATTTTTGTTCAGTCTATATGATCCTGTTGCATTTGAGTTTTCTGATGTTGTAAACTTAATGTCCCAATCTTAAACTATATTAGCTAGCTGGAAATTGTGCATGTCCTAAAATAAAACTCAGCCAGTTTACACACTCAGAAGACCAGCTGTCTCTCATAGACTCTAACTGAAATCGGGACAGACCATAATCTCTCACATACTGTAGCCTAACATAATATTAACTGTTGCAAAATTAAGCATTTTTTTTGTAGTAAAATTATACACAAATAGGAGTGGAGAAATACGATTGATTTATTTCTGCATATTGAGAGAAATTAGTGGTTATGGTATTAGTTATAGTATTTAAAGAGTCTACAGAAGAAGAGACGTCTGTCACCATCAAATCAAATGTTATTTGTCACGTGCAACAGGTGTAGGACTTACAGTTAAATGCTGAATACAACAGGTGTAGAACTTACAGTTAAATGCTGAATACAACAGGTGTAGAACTTACAGTTAAATGCTTACAGTATGGTGGTTCCAACTGTCTCGGATCTGAACACTCACCTGCTCCAGATGGTGGATCTGAACACTCACCTGCTCCAGATGGTGATTCTGAACACTCACCTGCTCCAGATGGTGATTCTGAACACTCACCTGCTCCAGATGGTGGATCTGAACACTCACCTGCTCCAGATGGTAGATCTGAACACTCACCTGCTCCAGATGGTAGATCTGAACACTCACCTGCTCCAGATGGTGGATCTGAACACTCACCTGCTCCAGATGGTGGATCTGAACACTCACCTGCTCCAGATGGTATATCTGAACACTCACCTGCTCCAGATGGTGATTCTGAACACTCACCTGCTCCAGATGGTGGATCTGAACACTCACCTGCTCCAGATGGTGGATCTGAACACTCACCTGCTCCAGATGGTGGATTGGAACACTCACCTGCTCAAGATGGTGGATCTGAACACTCACCTGCTCCAGATGGTGGAGTCAAGAAGCCAGTGCTGTTATGGGTGTAAGATGGCACAGTGATGCCATCTGTTGGTAAATGTTCATTACTGCAACTCTTGTGTTTTACCGGGGTGCTTGAGATACCTGGATGTGTTGTGATGTACTGAACAGGACTGGTTACTCGCATCAATGCCTCTGTCTCGTCATTTAACATTCAAACAAGTGCCACCTCTACTAAACAGATTCTCAGGAGTCTTTTGTGAGAAGGAAAATGGCCAAGGAGAGTGAGGGAGAGGAACCTTGTGGCCATGGCATGTACTTCCATCCTGGAGCCACAGTTTGGCCTCAGCTGGGTTGATCTAAATGTTACTAACAATGGGAATGCAGAAGAATGATCTGAAGAAGACACAAACGGATAAGTATGTTATTTTATCCCATGACTTTATATTGATTGTAGACTTATTTTGGGCCCTAGAAAATCAAAAACGTTCATCTCGAGTGGACAATCCCTTTAAATGTATTCAGCAGGAAGTCACTCATTTTCAGTAGTTAGATGCTGGACTCGTCTTCTGGGCTAAAAACAAAAAAACGATTCCCACAGGCACACACATTGTCAATGTTGGTCTCAGCAGAGATGTTTTTTAGCAGAGGGGGGCTCAACATGAGACCCCACCGATCTTGTTAAGGTCATAGAATGGTCACTGCACCTGCGTTTCTAAAATGCAGCCACGCCCTCTTGTAGTTGACCTCTGGAAAGAGCCACAAGCCCTCCATTCACTTTACTCAAGCAATTCAAATGATGGGCACGACAACTTGACCTGGTAGGAAATGACTTCATTGAAACTGGTGATGTGATTTGAAAAGCCAGCAGTAAGCCAGCAGTATGTATGTACCATGTAACAGTATAACTTCAGACCGTCCCCTCCCTCATACCCGGGCGTGAACCAGGGACCCTCTGCACACATCAACAACAGTCACCCACGAAGCATCGTTACCCATCGCTCCACAAAAGCCGCGGCCCTTGCAGAGCAAGGAGAACTACTACTTCAAGGTCTCAGAGCAAGTGACGTCACCGATTGAAACGTTATTTAGCGCGCACCGCTAACTAAGCTAGCCGTTTCACATCCGTTACATACAGTCCTGTGGAATGAATGAAAACATTGGCCTTATGACAAGATGATATGAGATCAATTGAATATTTTGAGTCGGTGTTGAAATAACTAATAATTAAATATTTTTCCACTTGTGTGTTTTATTAATCGTTAATGATAAGTCATACTAGTTCCTTATAAATCCCTTCTCCACTTTTACAATCAGCAATGTTTTGAAGTTGTGACAATAAGTATGTCCTGTGAAAGGAAAATATTGGATTTATGATTTGAATATATTACAAATGACATATTAGCTATTTATACCAGTAATATATACCACAAGCACTGGTTTTCACATTTTATAGCCTACATTGTAGTAGCCATTTTGGCTTGCCTGGCTATGTCATTTAATGTGTCGGGTATGTTGTCTAGGGATGTTTAAACTTGTTTTGTGCACTAGAGGGCGCTGTTGGGTCACTGGTCACGTGTATATAGGTCTGCGTTCACACAGGCGGACCAATTATGATATGTATTCCACTAATTGTTCAATCACATCAGATATTTTTCTGTGCTGATCTGATTGGTCAAAATACCAATTAGTGGGGTAAAAAAAAAAACGAATTGGGCTGCTTGTCGAAATGCAGCCTAGGTGACTTTTAACCACACATCAGGTGCCAATGGAGTCTCTGATGGGGACATGATATGAATGTACTGACACAGGTTGAGAGCAGGACATGATGCAAGTCAGTCACGAAATGCACTTAAAAAAAACAAACATTTTAGATAAAAGGATTGGCTTCTGTCATTTAGTAAATAATTCAGATTAAGGGGATTTAGTGTCTAAAGAATCCATATGTTTCAGATCTTTAGAGCTGCCCCCATTGGACCTCTAAGGTGTCTGAGACTCCGGGCCCCTTCATCAGCCACGGTGGATTCTACGGCTGGCTCGGGTCCACCGTGCCCCTCCTCCAATCGGTCATCGAGGGGGTCTTCTAAACCATGTAAGGCGAAAGACTGTCCGGACCTTCTAAGCCGTTTCACGAGCTGTCATCATCGACAGCTATATAATAAGAAACATCTTGGTTCGCAGGGCAAAAACCCTGTACTCTCCTGGAGCACGAGTACAGGATATTACACGGCTGCTTCCTGCCGTTCTACAACAGCTGCCGGGGCTGACGCTGTCGTAGTCCATGTGGGGTCAAACAACATTAGGAGGGCTGAAAATGTATTTTAAAGGACTGATTCTAGCTCTGAAAGATTCAAATTATTTCAGTCTTTTTGGTTTTTGCTCTGACATGCACTGTCAACTGTGGGACCTTATATAGACAGGTGTGTGCCTTTACAAATCATGTCCAATCAATTGAATTTACCACAGGTGGACTCCAATAAAGTTGTAGAAACATCTCAAGGGCGATGAACAGGATGCACTTTGAGCTTTAATTTCAAGTCTCATTGCAAAAGGGTCTGAATACTCATGTAAATAAGGTATTTCTGTTTTTATTTTTTATGAATTTACAAACATTTCTAAAAATCTGTTTTTGCTTTGTCATTATGGGGTATTGTGATGTCATTATGGGGTATTGTGATGTCATTATGGGGTATTGTGTGTAGATTGATGAGGATAAAACAATGTTATCCATTTTAGAATAAGGCTGTAACGTAACAAAATGCTGTAAAAGTGAAGGGGTCTGAGTACTTTCTGAATGCACTGTAAGTAACATAATTTATGACCCTCTTAACTCCTCTGTGAATCCTACAGCTATTCTATGCAGTAATCATGTGCCTAACCTGAGTTATATGGTTAGCACTGAGGCGGTTTCCCTATTAGGAAATGCACTGTGTGCAGCTCACCCTGCACTATGAGCTCAAACATAAATATCACTGCCATGCCTACTTTTTGATAAGCCTCCAAGTAAATCAATAAAAACATTCCCAGAAAAGTGCTAAAAATAGCCCACATGAACATATGTAGCCTAAGAAACAAGGTTCATGAAATCGATAACTTGCTGGCAACAGATAACATTCATATACTGACTATCTCTGAAAACTCCCTTACATAATACCATTGATGATACATTCGTAGCAATATATGGTTTCAACATCTTCAGAAGAGACAGGAATGCCATTGGTGCAGGTGTTGCCATTTATGTTCAGAGTCTCTCCAACATAATCCAGGTAGAGTCAGGCATTCCGCAGGGCAGCTGTTTAGGCCCTTTACTTTTTAAAATATTTACTAATGACCTGCGACTGGCTAGGAGTAAAGCCTGTGTGTATGTATGCTGATGACTCAACACTATGCACGTCAGCTACCACAGCAATTGTAATCACTGCAACTCAACGAGTTACAGGCAGTTTCAGAATGGGTAGTAAGAAATAAGTTAGTCCTAAATATTTTTTTAAAACTACAGTAAAAGCATTGTATTTGGGGCAAATCATAACCTAAACCTCAACTAAATCTTGTAATGAATAATGTGGAAATTGAGAAAGTTTAAGAGATTAAACTGCTTGGATAACCCTGGATTGTAAACTGTTGATGCAACAGTAGCTAAGATGGGGAGTGGTCTATCCGCAATAAAGCGCTGCTCTGCCTTCCTAATAACGCTATCAACAAGGCAGGTCCTACAGGCCCTGGTTTTGTCGCACTTGGACTGAGTGATTGAATTCATCACTTCATGTATTTGGGAGAAGTGTTGTGACATGTTGAATGCACCAAGCTGTCTGTTTTAAAATACTAGCACATAGCTCAGACACCTATTCATACCCCACCAGACAGCAGAGGTCTCGTCACAGTCTTCAATTCCAGAACAAACTATAGAGTACCACAATATGAGCCACAATACCCATGAAACCTAGTGGTCAAACAAGGAAATGGTTCCAATTGTTTTTCTACCAATCATTTTTCCCATAGGGGATTTTAGAAACACTTAAAATAAGGGCTGTGTTTCGTGTAGGTTTACCCTGGCGAGACGTTTTGATAGCCGTGTAAATCTCTCTAGGACTAGGTGACTTTTATCTATATATTTACTTGAATTGCTGGAGCTCAGGAAGGGTAAGCCTACAGGAAACACAGCCCTTATTTTAAGTGTTTCTAAAATCCCCTATGGGAAAAATGATTGGTAGAAAAACAATTGGAACCATTTCCCTGATTGACCGCTATGTTTCATGGGTATTATTACACTTCCATCGTGGGGCTCTATGGGAGGCACACAGTACTACATGGAGCCATATGTAGTACTATTCTACATCAAGTAACTCATGTAAGCAGTAAAATCTGATTTTTTTAACTGATAGACTGTTGTGAAATCTAATGTAACATTTTTAATTGTTTCCAACTGCCTTCATTTGTAATGTTTTCAATTGAATATAACTTCCTTAATTTTTGCCAGACCCGAGGAAGAGTAGCTGCTGCCTTGGTAGGAACTAATGGGGATCCATAATAAACCCCAGGAAGAGTAGCTGCTGCCTTGGTAGGAACTAATGGGGATCCATAATAAACCCCAGGAAGAGTAGCTGCTGCCTTGGTAGGAACTAATGGGGATCCATAATAAACCCCAGGAAGAGTGGCTGCTGCCTTGGTAGGAACTAATGGGGATCCATAATAAACCCCAGGAAGAGTAGCTGCTGCCTTGGTAGGAACTAATGGGGATCCATAATAAACCCCAGGAAGAGTAGCTGCTACCTTGGTAGGAACTAATGGGGATCCATAATAAACCCCAGGAAGAGTAGCTGCTGCCTTGGTAGGAACTAATGGGGATCCATAATAAACCCCAGGAAGAGTAGCTGCTGCCTTGGTAGGAACTAATGGGGATCCATAATAAACTCCAGGAAGAGTAGCTGCTGCCTTGGTAGGAACTAATGGGGATCCATAATAAACCCCAGGAAGAGTAGCTGCTGCCTTGGTAGGAACTAATGGGGATCCATAATAAACCCCAGGAAGAGTGGCTGCTGCCTTGGTAGGAACTAATGGGGATCCATAATAAACCCCAGGAAGAGTAGCTGCTGCCTTGGTAGGAACTAATGGGGATCCATAATAAACCCCAGGAAGAGTAGCTGCTGCCTTGGTAGGAACTAATGGGGATCCATAATAAACCCCAGGAAGAGTAGCTGCTGCCTTGGTAGGAACTAATGGGGATCCATAATAAATACAAGTGTTAGCTAACTCTGGAACTGACGTTAACGTGAGCTAGCTAATGTCAGTGGGCGGTAGTAAAATTAGCTTACCTTTGTTTCCATCGTCCAGAAATGGTGTGGATTGGTAGCTTAACGTTATATAGTACAACCTTCTACTTAAGTTAGTTAACTAACGTTAGCCTACAAGTATAACGTAACCTAACATTAAGTTAGCGTATCCTACACAGTTAAATTAAACTAGCTTAAGTCAGCTTAAAACTAGCTAGATAACTCTTATACCTACTATGTTAAACACTATATCAAAAGAATATATTTATATATACATTACAAATCCTAATATATACACTTGACAAAAAACTAAACAGGCTAACATCAGGTAGCTAGCTAACAGCTAATGTTAGCTAACTTAACCGAACCATAACCTAACAACACTAACAAATACTTACTTAACAAAAACAAACTATGCTAATTGACTATACTAAATTGGAAAAAATAAAGATAGTTGTAAATGACTAAAAAGGCAGTCCGAAGCTGAGGTGAAGACGTTGAAGAGGTGCAGCTAGTAACTGACACTGATACAGCCAGCTAGTTAATATGCTTGTTCGCACTGACAATTTGCATTGAATATGCACGGAAGTGTAGTGTCGTCTATATAGAATAGACAGACTGGGAAATGGTAACATTGCTGATGGATGACATGAATATTGCCATTGTATTAATGGTGATGTCTGATCATGTATTGAGTAAACCTGAAGTTAATCACTTTGTCACTGGAAGCCTGAATACAGGGCAATTCTCCAGAACAGGAGTTGGTGAGTCTTAGCATTAGATTACTGATCGTATGTAACTGTGTTTGTTTTGTGATTGGCAGGGACCGTGCTCCATTTGTGTTCACCTCCAGCCACACAGGGTCAGACGACCTCTTCAGTAAACAGGTCAGTGCCGTTGGAAAAATGTTCAGCATGACCGCACAGAGTACAGGCCATATGGATTTTCCAAAAGCTCTCACAAAGAGGCAGTCCGTCAACATTAAACTCCAGAGTATTGAGGTAACTGGATAACGATCCAGGGTTTCGACTAACTTCTTCAGCAGGTAGT
>NC_060178.1:8237239-8249739 GCF_021184085.1 Oncorhynchus gorbuscha | reverse complement strand
CACAGCTGCAACATGACAATAAGGTTGGCACCTAAAACACCGTAATGAGCTCGGGACAAAATCTCTGCAAGCACTAAAGATATACAAGTATTTATGAAATTTCTCCTTCCAGTTATTGATAAACATGACCCTATTAAGAAACGGACTGTTAGATCTGCCAAGGTGCCGTGGATTGATGAGGAACTGAAAAAAGCTGTATGGTTGAGAGAGATGACGCAAAAGGAGTGGCTAATAAATCTGTCTGCACATCTGCCAAACCTGTAAATTGAGAAATGATGTGACTAAACTGAACAAAAATAAGAATAAACTGTATTATGAATCTAAGATAAATTATAAAATAAATTATATAAAATATGATGGAAAAAATGCTTTGGAGAACTTTTTATTAACTCGCTATATAAGGGGTTCCGGTTCCGCCAAGAGAACCACACAGCACCACCGGGTGAGAGCGAAGGAGACACCGACAGAGACACACAGCACCACCGGGTGAGAGCGAAGGAGACACCGACAGAGACACACAGAGACTCACCCAACCTTCACCAGACTACTGATCCACACCTGCAGCCGGGCTGTCACTTTCAAGGCTCTTTCTCTTGGACTCCTCTTTCTCTCCATCTGTAATTCATCTGAAATTATGGGCAGAAAGACTAATTCAAAACCATCATTTATTGAATCAGATGACTCATTCATCACCAACCCCTTTGATGTGTCCAATTATTTCAACAATGACTTTATTGACAAAGTGTGCAAACTCAGGCATGAAATGTCCAACAATCTTTATTTTTATTTTTTATTTTACCTTTATTTAACCAGGCAAGTCAGTTAAGGACAAATTCTTATTTTCAATGACAGCCTAGGAACAGTGGGTTAACTGCCTGTTCAGGGGCAGAACAACATATTTGTACCTTGTCAGCTCGGGGATTTGAACTTGCAACCTTCCAGTTACCAGTCCAATGCTCTAACCACTAGGCTACCCTACCTAATTATGTAAGGAAATCAATGTCAATGCACAGTAATACTGTATACAGAGCCACGATAGCATGGAACTCCCTCCCATCTCAAATCACTCAAACAAGCAGCAACATTAGCTTTAAAAACAACTGATAAAACAGCACAATGCCTCTGACCTAAATAGCTGGAGCATCTCCCTCCCTCCCTCCCTCACATCAGGTGTTTGGGTTAAAGTTCAATATAAGGGGTTGCCATGGCAACGGGATATACCAAGGGGCCTGCTCAGAGAAAGCATTCGTAAGCAAAGCCTCCATAGAGTAAGTAGTATTGCTCCATATGATATGGTAGTCTGGTCATCTTACTTGATGTTAGTCAGTAGAACAAAGTGCTATTGAAGTGTATGAAAGTGTATTGTTATTGTGTGTGTGACTGGTGGATGCTTCTGGAGAGTGTGGTGTGGGAAATAATAATGGAAATGCAAAACAACTCCATAAGAGAACCGGACGAAATTCCATATCAAGGCGACATTTTTAATGTTATGAATAAGTCCAAAGGCCACACACTATACCTTAGCTAAACCGTTACACTTCACCGTAGCTAACCCTTTAAGGTTGATAGACTACAAACTGTTCAGGGCAGTTAACCCACTGTTCCCCGGTAGGCTGTCAATATAAGTACAATTTAACGAGGGGTGGAGTCCGGGAAGACGCTTCAGCATTTTCCTACCCATTCCCCGTTTCTTCGTAACAAAAACTGATGAAGCGCAAGCCCATGTTCGTTTCCAACAGGAATTCAGAGATGCCTGTATTTTGGCTCTCACGGAGACATGGTTTAAGAGTAGGGACTTGGACGCTGAGTTTATGATTGACGGTTTTTTGAGGCACCTATACGCTTGAACTGAGATGCCGAAGTTACTGGTGGAGTATGTGTCTATGTGAATGGTGCAAAGCTCCACCGGTTAGGTAAAGACTTTGCACGAAGGGTGTTGAACTGTTATCTGTGTCATTGTGCCCCCACTATCTACCTTGTAAATTTCCTCAAGTATTTGTCACTGTGTTTACGGCCATTTGCATTAGTTAGGGGTGTACTCAACTTTTGTTGCCAGCGGTTTAGACATTAATGGTTGTGTGTTGAGTTATTTTGAGGGGACAGCAAATTTACACTGTTATAAAAGCTGTACACTCACAACTTTACATTGTAGCAAAGTGTCATTTCTTCAGTGTTGCCACATGAAAAGATATACTCAAATATTTACAAAAATGTGAGGGGTGTACTCATTTGTGTGATATACTGTATACTCGGGACCGATATGGAGATGGTTTCAAAACGCTGTTCCGCGCCTACACATCCCTGATGAGCTGAAATGGTCAAATCATACAGACACCGTGGTGAAGAAGGCACAGCAGCGACTCTTCAACCTCAGGAAGCTGAAGAAATGTGTGCTGTCCCCGACAGCCCCCACAGTGTTTTACAGGAGCACCATTAAAGAGCATACTGTCGGGCTGCATCACGGCCTGGTACGGCAACTCCACCGCCGAGGAGGACCGCAAGGCTGTACAGAGGGTGGTACGTTCAGCCGAACGCACCATTGGGTGCTCACTGCCTACCCTTCAGGACACCTACACCACAGAGGTGTTGCAGAAATACCAATAAGATCACCAAGAAGCTCAGCCAACTGAGCTACGTCCTGTTCTCCCCACTTCCATCACTCAGACACAGAATTCTAGTATCATCGCAAAAACTCTCAGACTTATCAATAGCTTCTACCCCCCAGATCATCAGGCTTCTGAATAGCCACTAGGCAGCTACCTGGTCCTTGTGCCCACCTCCTTCTCCCTCCCCCCCACACACACACAGATACTTACCCTGCACCACCCCCACAACGAACATTTATCATGGCTACAGTTGTACATTTGCATATATATATATTTTAAATGTTATATATTTATTATTATCTCATTAACTGGACTGTTGGAGCTCGGAGCATAAGAATGTAACTGTAAGCTGCGATTTCATCTGTGCATGTGACCACTAAACTCATCTAATCTAAAAAATAAATTAAAAAACACTATCATCAAGGTCCAGGTGGTAGACACTGTCGACAACCCTCATGTATCTTGGCACAGCGACTGATAATAAATTGAACTTTGAGTGTAACTCTGACATATTGTGTAAGAAGTTACCAGCAACGCCTTTTTTCTGGTCTCCAGGTAGACAGGACCTTGATGACTCTGTTTTACATGTCCTACATAGAGTCTGTCTTAACAGTCTCTTTGATGTGTTGGTATGGCAACCTTTGTGTCGAAGCTAAAATAAAAATGTACTAGCTAGAACAGTGAACGTTGTCAGTAAAGATCACGGGAGTCCAGCAGAGTAGGCTGTCTGACCTGTACAACAGACGAGTGGTGAGGAGAGGTAGAATCCATCCTGTCTGACCTGTACAACAGACGAGTGGTGAGGAGAGGTAGAATCCATCCTGTCTGACCTGTACAACAGACGAGTGGTGAGGAGAGGTAGAATCCATCCTGTCTGACCTGTACAACAGACGAGTGGTGAGGAGAGGTAGAATCCATCCTGTCTGACCTGTACAACAGACGAGTGGTGAGGAGAGGTAGAATCCATCCTGTCTGACCTGTACAACAGACGAGTGGTGAGGAGAGGTAGAATCCATCCTGTCTGACCTGTACAACAGACGAGTGGTGAGGAGAGGTAGAATCCATCCTGTCTGACCTGTACAACAGACGAGTGGTGAGGAGAGGTAGAATCCATCCTGTCTGACCTGTACAACAGACGAGTGGTGAGGAGAGGTAGAATCCATCCTGTCTGACCTGTACAACAGACGAGTGGTGAGGAGAGGTAGAATCCATCCTGTCTGACCTGTACAACAGACGAGTGGTGAGGAGAGGTAGAATCCATCCTGTCTGGCCTGTACAACAGACGAGTGGTGAAGAGAGGTAGAATCCATCCTGTCTGACCTGTACAACAGACAAGTGGTGAGGAGAGGTAGAATCCATCCTGTCTGACCTGTACAACAGACAAGTGGTGAGGAGAGGTAGAATCCATCCTGTCTGACCTGTACAACAGACAAGTGGTGAAGAGAGGTAGAATCCATCCTGTCTGACCTGTACAACAGACAAGTGGTGAGGAGAGGTGAGGAGAGGTAGAATCCATCCTGTCTGACCTGTACAACAGACAAGTGGTGAGGAGAGGTGAGGAGAGGTAGAATCCATCCTGTCTGGCCAGTACAACAGACGAGTGGTGAGGAGAGGTAGAATCCATCCTGTCTGACCTGTACAACAGACGAGTGGTGAGGAGAGGTAGAATCCATCCTGTCTGACCTGTACAACAGACGAGTGGTGAAGAGAGGTAGAATCCATCCTGTCTGACCTGTACAACAGACAAGTGGTGAGGAGAGGTAGAATCCATCCTGTCTGGCCTGTACAACAGACGAGTGGTGAGGAGAGGTAGAATCGATCCTGTCTGACCTGTACAACAGACGAGTGGTGAAGAGAGGTAGAATCCATCCTGTCTGACCTGTACAACAGACAAATTGTGAGGAGAGGTGAGGAGAGGTAGAATCCATCCTGTCTGACCTGTAACAACAGACGACTGGTGAGGAGAGGTGAGGAGAGGTAGAATCCATCCTGTCTGACCTGTACAACAGACGTGTCACGTTTTGTCTTATATTGTCTTGTCATTTTGCTTTTCCTTCTGTTCGTTTTCCCCCTGCTGGTCTTTTTAGGTTCGTTCCCCTTTTTCTCTCTCCCTCTCTCTCTCTCTTCTCTCTATCGTTCCGTTCCTGCTCCCAGCTGTTCCTATTCCCCTAATCAATCATTTAGTCTTCCCACACCTGTTCCCTATCTTTTCCCCTGATTAGAGTCCCTATTTCTCCCCTTGTTTTCCGTTTCTGTCCTGTCGGATCCTTGTATATTGTTCACCGTGCTGTGTCTTTGTATCGCCCTGTCGTGTCGTGTTTCCCTCAGATGCTGCGTGGTGAGCAGGTGTCTGAGTCTGCTACGGTCAAGTGCCTTCCCGAGGCAACCTGCAGTTTATGATCGAGTCTCCAGTCTGTTCTCGTGATTACGAGTGGAATTGTTTTTTATGCTTTATTTACCGCTCCGATTTGTCTAGGAGTATTGCATATTTCCTTAACTGGATTAAAGACTCTGTTTTCGCCAAGTCGCTTTTGGGTCCTCATTCACCTGCATAACAGAAGGATCCGACCAAAGAATGGACCCAGCGACTACAGACGCTCGTAACACTGCCGTCGAGATCCAAGGAGCCATGCTCGGCAGACACGAGCAGGAATTGTCTGCTGCTCGTCTTGCCATGGAGAACCTGGCCGCTCAGGTTTCCGACCTCTCTGGACAGTTCCAGAGTCTTCGTCTCGTGCCACCTGTTACTTCCTGGTCTGCCGAGCCTCCGGAACCTAGGGTTAATAACCCACCTTGCTACTCCGGGCAGCCCACGGAGTGCCGCTCCTTTCTCACCCAGTGTGATATTGTGTTCTCTCTCCAACCCAACACATACTCTAGAGAGAGAGCTCGGGTTGCTTACGTCATTTCACTCCTTACTGGCCGGGCTCGAGAGTGGGGCACAGCTATCTGGGAGGCAAGGGCTGATTGTTCTAACAATTACCAGAACTTTAAAGAGGAGATGATTCGGGTTTTTGACCGTTCAGTTTTTGGTAGGGAGGCTTCTAGGGCCCTGGCTTCCCTATGCCAAGGTGATCGATCCATAACGGATTACTCTATAGAGTTTCGCACTCTTGCTGCCTCTAGTGACTGGAACGAGCCGGCGCTGCTCGCTCGTTTTCTGGAGGGACTCCACGCAGTGGTTAAAGATGAGATTCTCTCCCGGGAGGTTCCTTCCAGTGTGGACTCTTTGATTGCTCTCGCCATCCGCATAGAACGACGGGTAGATCTTCGTCACCAAGCTCGTGGAAGAGAGCTCACGTCAACGGTGTTTCCCTGCTCCGCATCGCAACCATCTCCATCCTCTGGCTCAGAGACTGAGCCCATGCAGCTGGGAGGTATTCGCATCTCGACTAAGGAGAGGGAACGGAGGATCACCAACCGCCTGTGCCTCTATTGCGGACTTGATGGACATTTTGTCAATTCATGTCCAGTAAAAGCCAGAGCTCATCAGTAAGCGGAGGGCTACTGGTGAGCGCTACTACTCAGGTCTCTCCATCTAGATCCTGTACTACTATGTCGGTCCATCTACGCTGGACCGGTTCAGGTGCTACATGCAGTGCCTTGATAGACTCTGGGGCTGAGGGTTGTTTCATGGACGAAGCATGGGCTCGGAAACATGACATTCCTTTCAGACAGTTAGACAAGCCTACGCCCATGTTCGTCTTAGATGGTAGTCATCTTCCCAGTATCAGATTTGAGACACTACCTTTAACCCTCACAGTATCTGGTAACCACAGTGAGACTATTTCTTTTTTGATTTTTCGTTCACCTTTTACACCTGTTGTTTTGGGTCATCCCTGGCTAGTATGTCATAATCCTTCTATTAATTGGTCTAGTAATTCTATCCTATCCTGGAACGTTTCTTGTCATGTGAAGTGTTTAATGTCTGCCATCCCTCCCATTTCTTCTGTCCCCACTTCTCAGGAGGAACCTGGCGATTTGACAGGAGTGCCGGAGGAATATCATGATCTGCGCACGGTCTTCAGTCGGTCCCGAGCCAACTTCCTTCCTCCTCACCGGTCGTATGATTGTAGTATTGATCTCCTTCCAGGGACCACTCCTCCTCGGGGTAGACTATACTCTCTGTCGGCTCCCGAACGTAAGGCTCTCGAGGATTATTTGTCTGTGTCTCTTGACGCCGGTACCATAGTGCCTTCTTCCTCTCCGGCCGGGGCGGGGTTTTTTTGTTAAGAAAAAGGACGGTACTCTGCGCCCCTGCGTGGATTATCGAGGGCTGAATGACATAACGGTTAAGAATCGTTATCCGCTTCCCCTTATGTCATCAGCCTTCGAGATTCTGCAGGGAGCCAGGTGCTTTACTAAGTTGGACCTTCGTAACGCTTACCATCTCGTGCGCATCAGAGAGGGGGACGAGTGGAAAACGGCGTTTAACACTCCGTTAGGGCATTTTGAGTACCGGGTTCTGCCGTTTGGTCTCGCCAATGCGCCAGCTGTTTTTCAGGCATTAGTTAATGATGTTCTGAGAGACATGCTGAACATCTTTGTTTTTGTCTACCTTGACGATATCCTGATTTTTTCACCGTCACTCGAGATTCATGTTCAGCACGTTCGACGTGTTCTCCAGCGCCTTTTAGAGAATTGTCTCTACGTGAAGGCTGAGAAGTGCTCTTTTCATGTCTCCTCCGTTACTTTTCTCGGTTCCGTTATTTCCGCTGAAGGCATTCAGATGGATTCCGCTAAGGTCCAAGCTGTCAGTGAGTGGCCCGTTCCAAGGTCACGTGTCGAGTTGCAGCGCTTTCTAGGTTTCGCTAATTTCTATCGGCGTTTCATTCGTAATTTCGGTCAAGTTGCTGCCCCTCTCACAGCTCTTACTTCTGTCAAGACGTGTTTTAAGTGGTCCGGTTCCGCCCAGGGAGCTTTTGATCTTCTAAAAGAACGTTTTACGTCCGCTCCTATCCTCGTTACTCCTGACGTCACTAGACAATTCATTGTCGAGGTTGACGCTTCAGAGGTAGGCGTGGGAGCCATTCTATCCCAGCGCTTCCAGTCTGACGATAAGGTTCATCCTTGCGCTTATTTTTCTCATCGCCTGTCGCCATCTGAACGCAACTATGATGTGGGTAACCGCGAACTGCTCGCCATCCGCTTAGCCCTAGGCGAATGGCGACAGTGGTTGGGGGGCGACCATTCCTTTTGTCGTTTGGACAGACCATAAGAACCTTGAGTACATCCGTTCTGCCAAACGACTTAATGCTCGTCAAGCTCGTTGGGCGTTGTTTTTCGCTCGTTTCGAGTTTGTGATTTCTTACCGTCCGGGTAGCAAGAACACCAAGCCTGATGCCTTATCCCGTCTTTTTAGTTCTTCTGTGGCTTCTACTGATCCCGAGGGGATTCTTCCTTATGGGCGTGTTGTCGGGTTGACAGTCTGGGGAATTGAAAGACAGGTTAAGCAAGCACTCACGCACACTGCGTCGCCGCGCGCTTGTCCTAGTAACCTTCTTTTCGTTCCTGTTTCCACTCGTCTGGCTGTTCTTCAGTGGGCTCACTCTGCCAAGTTAGCTGGTCATCCCGGTGTTCGAGGCACTCTTGCTTCTATTCGCCAGCGCTTTTGGTGGCCGACTCAGGAGCGTGACACGCGCCGTTTCGTGGCTGCTTGTTCGGACTGCGCGCAGACTAAGTCAGGTAACTCTCCTCCTGCCGGTCGTCTCAGACCGCTCCCCATTCCTTCTCGACCATGGTCTCACATCGCCCTAGACTTCATTACCGGTCTGCCTTTGTCTGCGGGGAAGACTGTGATTCTTACGGTTGTCGATAGGTTCTCTAAGGCGGCACATTTCATTCCCTCGCTAAACTTCCCTCCGCTAAGGAGACGGCACAAATCATCATCGAGAATGTGTTCAGAATTCATGGCCTCCCGTTAGACGCCGTTTCAGACAGAGGTCCGCAATTCACGTCACAGTTTTGGAGGGAGTTCTGTCGTTTGATTGGTGCGTCCGTCAGTCTCTCTTCCGGGTTTCATCCCCAGTCTAACGGTCAAGCAGAGAGGGCCAATCAGACGATTGGTCGCATACTACGCAGCCTTTCTTTCAGAAACCCTGCGTCTTGGGCAGAACAGCTCCCCTGGGCAGAATACGCTCACAACTCGCTTCCTTCGTCTGCTACCGGGTTATCTCCGTTTCAGAGTAGTCTGGGTTACCAGCCTCCTCTGTTCTCATCCCAGCTTGCCGAGTCCAGCGTTCCCTCCGCTCAAGCGTTTGTCCAACGTTGTGAGCGCACCTGGAGGAGGGTGAGGTCTGCACTTTGCCGTTACAGGGCACAGACTGTGAGAGCCGCCAATAAACGTAGGATTAAGAGTCCAAGGTATTGTTGCGGCCAGAGAGTGTGGCTTTCCACTCGCAACCTTCCTCTTACGACAGCTTCTCGTAAGTTGACTCCGCGGTTCATTGGTCCGTTCCGTGTCTCCCAGGTCGTCAATCCTGTCGCTGTGCGACTGCTTCTTCCGCGACATCTTCGTCGCGTCCATCCTGTCTTCCATGTCTCCTGTGTCAAGCCCTTTCTTCGCACCCCGTTCGTCTTCCCTCCCCCTCCCGTCCTTGTCGAGAGCGCACCTATTTACAAGGTACGTAGGATCATGGACATGCGTTCTCGGGACGGGGTCACCAATACTTAGTGGATTGGGAGGGTTACGGTCCTGAGGAGAGGAGTTGGGTTCCGTCTCGGGACGTGCTGGACCGTTCACTGATTGATGATTTCCTCCGTTGCCGCCAGGATTCCTCCTCGAGTGCGCCAGGAGGCGCTCGGTGAGTGGGGGGTACTGTCACGTTTTGTCTTATATTGTCTTGTCATTTTGCTTTTCCTTCTGTTCGTTTTCCCCTGCTGGTCTTTTTAGGTTCGTTCCCCTTTTTCTCTCTCCCTCTCTCTCTCTCTTCTCTCTATCGTTCCGTTCCTGCTCCCAGCTGTTCCTATTCCCCTAATCAATCATTTAGTCTTCCCACACCTGTTCCCTATCTTTTCCCCTGATTAGAGTCCCTATTTCTCCCCTTGTTTTCCGTTTCTGTCCTGTCGGATCCTTGTATATTGTTCACCGTGCTGTGTCTTTGTATCGCCCTGTCGTGTCGTGTTTCCCTCAGATGCTGCGTGGTGAGCAGGTGTCTGAGTCTGCTACGGTCAAGTGCCTTCCCGAGGCAACCTGCAGTTTATGATCGAGTCTCCAGTCTGTTCTCGTGATTACGAGTGGAATTGTTTTTTATGCTTTATTTACCGCTCCGATTTGTCTAGGAGTATTGCATATTTCCTTAACTGGATTAAAGACTCTGTTTTCGCCAAGTCGCTTTTGGGTCCTCATTCACCTGCATAACAAGACGAGTGGTGAGGAGAGGTGAGGAGAGGTAGAATCCATCCTGTCTGACCTGTACAACAGACGAGTGGTGAGGAGAGGTAGAATCCATCCTGTCTGACCTGTACAACAGACGAGTGGTGAGGAGAGGTAGAATCCATCCTGTCTGACCTGTACAACAGACGAGTGGTGAGGAGAGGTAGAATCCATCCTGTCTGACCTGTACAACAGACGAGTGGTGAGGAGAGGTAGAATCCATCCTGTCTGACCTGTACAACAGATGAGTGGTGAGGAGAGGTAGAATCCATCCTGTCTGACCTGTAACAACAGACGAGTGGTGAGGAGAGGTAGAATCCATCCTGTCTGACCTGTACAACAGACAAGTGGTGAGGAGAGGTAGAATCCATCCTGTCTGACCTGTACAACAGACGAGTGGTGAGGAGAGGTGAGGAGAGGTAGAATCCATCCTGTCTGACCTGTACAACAGACAAGTGGTGAGGAGAGGTAGAATCCATCCTGTCTGACCTGTACAACAGACAAATTGTGAGGAGAGGTGAGGAGAGGTAGAATCCATCCTGTCTGACCTGTACAACAGATGAGTGGTGAGGAGAGGTGAGGAGAGGTAGAATCCATCCTGTCTGACCTGTACAACAGACGAGTGGTGAGGAGAGGTGAGGAGAGGTAGAATCCATCCTGTCTGACCTGTACAACAGACAAGTGGTGAGGAGAGGTAGAATCCATCCTGTCTGACCTGTACAACAGACGAGTGGTGAGGAGAGGTAGAATCCATCCTGTCTGACCTGTACAACAGACAAGTGGTGAGGAGAGGTAGAATCCATCCTGTCTGACCTGTACAACAGACAAGTGGTGAGGAGAGGTAGAATCCATCCTGTCGGAACTGTAACAACAGACGAGTGGTGAGGAGAGGTAGAATCCATCCTGTCTGACCTGTACAACAGATGAGTGGTGAGGAGAGGTAGAATTCATCCTGTCTGACCTGTACAACAGACGAGTGGTGAGGAGAGGTGAGGAGAGGTAGAATCCATCCTGTCTGACCTGTACAACAGACGAGTGGTGAGGAGAAGTAGAATCCATCCTGTCTGACCTGTACAACAGACGAGTGGTGAGGAGAGGTGAGGAGAGGTAGAATCCATCCTGTCTGACCTGTACAACAGACAAGTGGTGAGGAGAGGTAGAATCCATCCTGTCTGACCTGTACAACAGACGAGTGGTGAGGAGAGGTGAGGAGAGGTAGAATCCATCCTGTCTGACCTGTACAACAGACGAGTGGTGAGGAGAGGTAGAATCCATCCTGTCTGACCTGTACAACAGACGAGTGGTGAGGAGAGGTAGAATCCATCCTGTCTGACCTGTACAACAGACGAGTGGTGAGGAGAGGTAGAATCCATCCTGTCTGACCTGTACAATAGACGAGTGGTGAGGAGAGGTAGAATCCATCCTGTCTGACCTGTACAACAGACGAGTGGTGAGGAGAGGTAGAATCCATCCTGTCTGACCTGTACAACAGACGAGTGGTGAGGAGAGGTAGAATCTATCCTGTCTGACCTGTAACAACAGATGAGTGGTGAGGAGAGGTAGAATCCATCCTGTCTGACCTGTAACAACAGACGAGAGGTGAGGAGAGGTAGAATCCATCCTGTCTGACCTGTACAACAGATGAGTGGTGAGGAGAGGTAGAATCCATCCTGTCTGACCTGTAACAACAGACGAGTGGTGAGGAGTGGTGAGGAGAGGTAGAATCCATCCTGTCTGACCTGTACAACAGACGAGTGGTGAGGAGAGGTGAGGAGAGGTAGAATCCATCCTGTCTGACCTGTACAACAGACGAGTGGTGAGGAGAGGTAGAATCCATCCTGTCTGACCTGTGCAACAGACGAGTGGTGAGGAGAGGTAGAATCCATCCTGTCTGACCTGTGCAACAGACGAGTGGTGAGGAGAGGTAGAATCCATCCTGTCTGACCTGTACAACAGACGAGTGGTGAGGAGAGGTAGAATCCATCCTGTCTGACCTGTACAACAGACGAGTGGTGAGGAGAGGTAGAATCCATCCTGTCTGACCTGTACAACAGACGAGTGGTGAGGAGAGGTGAGGAGAGGTAGAATCCATCCTGTCTGACCTGTACAACAGACAAGTGGTGAGGAGAGGTAGAATCCATCCTGTCTGACCTGTACAACAGACGAGTGGTGAGGAGAGGTAGAATCCATCCTGTCTGACCTGTACAACAGACGAGTGGTGAGGAGAGGTAGAATCCATCCTGTCTGACCTGTACAACAGATGAGTGGTGAGGAGAGGTGAGGAGAGGTAGAATCCATCCTGTCTGACCTGTACAACAGACAAGTGGTGAGGAGAGGTAGAATCCATCCTGTCTGACCTGTACAACAGACAAATTGTGAGGAGAGGTGAGGAGAGGTAGAATCCATCCTGTCTGACCTGTAACAACAGACGACTGGTGAGGAGAGGTGAGGAGAGGTAGAATCCATCCTGTCTGACCTGTACAACAGATGAGTGGTGAGGAGAGGTGAGGAGAGGTAGA
>NC_060178.1:8047239-8232239 GCF_021184085.1 Oncorhynchus gorbuscha | reverse complement strand
GAGATACTCACGGGTGGTTCCTAATGTGGTGAGATACTCACGGGTGGTTCCTAATGTGGTGAGATACTCACGGGTGGTTCCTAATGTGGTGAGATACTCACGGGTGGTTCCTAATGTGGTGAGATACTCACGGGTGGTTCCTAATGTGGTGAGATTCTCACGGGTGGTTCCTAATGTGCTGAGATTCTCACGGGTGGTTCCTAATGTGGTGAGATACTCACGGGTGGTTCCTAATGTGGTGAGATTCTCACGGGTGGTTCCTAATGTAGTGAGATTCTCACGGGTGGTTCCAAATGTGGTGAGATTCTCACGGGTGGTTCCTAATGTGCTGAGATTCTCACGGGTGGTTCCTAATGTGGTGAGATTCTCACGGGTGGTTCCTAATGTGGTGAGATTCTCACGGGTGGTTCCTAATGTGCTGAGATTCTCACGGGTGGTTCCTAATGTGGTGAGATTCTCACGGGTGGTTCCTAATGTGGTGAGATTCTCACGGGTGGTTCCTAATGTGCTGAGATTCTCACGGGTGGTTCCTAATGTGGTGAGATTCTCACGGGTGGTTCCTAATGTGGTGAGATTCTCACGGGTGGTTCCTAATGTGGTGAGATTCTCACGGGTGGTTCCTAATATGGTGAGATTCTCACGGGTGGTTCCTAATGTGCTGAGATTCTCACGGGTGGTTCCTAATGTGGTGAGATTCTCACGGGTGTAAACAGAACAGCTGGTTGTGAGAGATTAGCATCAGAACCTGCAATTGTAGATGTTATTAAGAGTACACATTGCATGAATTGCTAAGGCATAAGAATATGATAATTGTCTATTCTTATTGTAAATATATGTAGTTCTGTGCCTGTCTATTAATGTTCTGTATTATTTCATTTGATTTTGTTCTGTCCTTCTCCATCTCTTCAAAGATTCAATCACAGACACTCTTACTGACAGTTGTAGCTGTTTCGTGTGATATATAGTTGTCTCTATGATAAGAGAATTATGTTCTCCAGGCACATCACCCAATTAAATTATATTACTCTCAGTCTGTAAACCAGAATGCGTGAGATCCTGGTCGAATGAAACAGACGGAGGCCCAGCTAAATGGTCAAAAAGGTTTATTCACGGAACTTTCTGAAGTCACAAATACAAAACAATTAATTTTATACTGACTTCTCACGCCCACACATACACACAAACATAGGCACATACACACATTCACACACAAACATACACACACACATGTCCTGCTACACACACTGTCTGTCTCACTTCCCAGCCGACAGAGATAGTGACCTTGTTCTTGAGACATACTCCCCGTTCTCTCCCAAATCTCTAGTCAGGTCGGCACCAAGCTCAGTCTGTGTTTAAAATACCATAAAGGCATATTGTTTCACCCTGATTCTGACGCGGACTACACATTTATTGATTATGATTTTATACATTCTAATCAATTCCATACAATTATATGTTTCAGGGCGGAATATTCTAATCATTCAATTAACAGACAATCCTCACCTATCACTCTACCTTCTTGCCCTTTGTGCTGTTGTCTTGTGCCCAATAATGTTTGTAGCATGTTTTGGGCTGCTACCATGTTGTGCTGCTACCATGTTGTGCTGCTACCATGTTGTGCTGCTGCCATGTTGTGTTACTACCATGTTGTTCTGTTGCCATGTTGTGCTGTTGCCATGTTGTGTTGCTACCATGTTGTTCTGCTACCATGTTGTGCTGCTACCATGTTGTGCTGCTACCATGTTGTGCTGCTGCCATCTTGTGTTACTACCATGTTGTTCTGTTGCCATGTTGTGCTGTTGCCATGTTGTGTTGCTACCATGTTGTGTTACTACCATGTTGTGCTGTTGCCATGTTGTGTTACTACCATGTTGTGCTGCTACCATGTTGTGCTGTTGCCATGTTGTGCTGCTACCATGTTGTGTTACTACCATGTTGTGCTGTTGCCATGTTGTGTTACTGCCATGTTGTGCTGCTACCATGTTGTGTTACTACCATGTTGTGCTGCTGCCATGTTGTGCTGTTGCCATGTTGTGCTGTTGCCATGTTGTGCTGCTACCATGTTGTGCTGCTACCATGTTGTGCTGCTACCATGTTGTGCTGCTACCATGTTGTTGTCACGTTGTGTCGCTAACACGCTGTGTTTTCATGTGTTGCTGCCATGCTATGTTGTTGTCTTAGGTCTCTCTTTATGTAGTGTTGTGGTGTCTCTCTTGTCGTGATGTATGCTTTGTCCTATATTTTTATTTGATTTCTTTTTAATCCTAGCCCTCATCTCCACAGGAGGCTTTTTGGTAGGCCATCATTGTAAATACGAATTTGTTCTTAACTGACTTGCCTAATGAAATAAAGGTTAAAATATGTATTATGTCATGTTTTATGTTTTGTACAAACCCCAGGAAGACCCCTAACAAAATACTACATACTAAAGCATCAAGGGGGCTGTTCTTTCTTCTTCTTGAGACAACGTGTAGACAGACACGCACTTAGCCGATGTGTCAGGGGTGGGGCCCTGGAGTGCATCCAAGCGTTCTGATTGGTTGAAATTTGTGGATGATTGACAGACCTGAAGGGCTTTTTTGAACCAATTGCAGATATGCCAGGGGTCTATTGAAATAATCCCATTGGACTAGAGACCCTCGAATGATCGGCTTGGTATTGTATAGTGAACGAGCGGGTGAATGACTGATTGAGCTATAGGACGTTATGGAACGAGAGATAAGCCTACCTTTAATGGCCGACTGATGATTTGATTGGATAAATGACGAGACTGGTGATCAGAATGAAGTTCATGTATTTTTATGAATAAGAAGGAACGAGAAGTCAAGAACGTGAGGATTGGACATCTGGGAATATTGGTGAGTGCGTCTATTCTATTCATTCTGTATTCGAATCATCATTGTATAATTGCGTTCTATTGTTGATAGTAATATAGCCTTATTTTAATGTAATGTAATCTAGGTATTTATTTTAGGGCTGACACACCAGTAGACTACTCGATTTTATAATTACATATTATAACTACATCTCTATCATTATATACAGACATTAAAATTAAACACTCAATGGTTTGTACTGTGTCATATAAAACTCGGCAAACATACCCAAACAATGGCGCATCTCTGTTTTCTTTGTAATTTATTGATGAGAACATTCCAATGCTTTTTATCTCTATTCTAATAAAGTGTTACAAATAAACATCGCGTTAAATTGCATCGATGCTTAACATATTAGAATAGAAACTCCACACAGAATGCTCAGATATTAGTCATTCGATATTTTCACCTAATTTAATTGAGAACATCTCTCTACCCTCTGGCAGAAGGTTAGCGTTTTTTTGTTGTTGTCATGACTCATGTTCTGGAGGCAGCTCTGCAGGATGGTCACTAGCTGGCACAGCACAAAGCATTAAATATAACCCTAACCACATTGAGAATCCTAACCTTAACCACATTGAGAATCCTAACCTTAACCACATTGAGAATCCTAACCTTAACCACATTGAGAATCCTAACCTTAAATTAAGACCAAAATGTGAATTTTTGTTTTCATGATTTTTTACAATATAGCCTATTTTCACTTACTTTGCAGCTGGCCCATCAAGCAGAAATCTCCCAGTTCTGCCTCCAGGACAAGACTCATCCCAATAAACATCAAACTGTAGAAGAGTCACACCATTTCACCATCTAGGTGTGACTTGACTCAGACAGCATGATCTGATTCTGATTGCATTCCCTGACTTCCTCTCTGTACGTTGCATTTGACTGGTCCTCAGTGTGTTTCAGTTGGACAGACTGGACAGAGTGCAGCCGACACAGCGACGGTGTGAGTGGAGCAGAGAGAACCGAGGATGGGGGGCGGAGGTCAGCAGACGGAGTCAAGCGAGCCGGTCAAGGGTGACGGGGTTGGGCCCGATGGAGGGCGAGGTGGCAGTGCAGTCTACACCTGGGAAGAGGTCCAGAAGCACTGCCACAGAAGCGACCAGTGGTTGGTCATCGACAGGAAGGTCTATAATATTACCCAGTGGGCGAAGAGACACCCGGGGGGCATCAGGGTCATCAGTCACTTTGCTGGAGAAGATGCCACGGTCAGTAGCCTAACTATGGAAGTTGTTGGTGAAATGTTCTCAGGTTATTCCAGTGTGACTGCTGATCTTCATCCAGGCCTATGCACATAATGTAATGTTGTACATTTAGACACATTTAGTAGCCTGTCATTGGATGGCAGGTCCAGGGCCCGACTAAGAAATCACAGCTCTGACTGACAAACTGAGATCAATCTGCTCTTGAATTCAAACAAACAATAGCCCAGGCCAATGAAGCAACTCACAGATTGTACAATATTTGTGTGTATATATATATATATATATATATATATACACACATATACAGTTGAAGTCGGACGTTTACATACACCTTAGCCAAATACATTTAAACAAATTTTTTCACAATTCCTGACATTTAATCTGAGTAAAAAATAATCCCAGTTTTAGGTCAGTTAGGATCACCACTTTATTTTCATTTATTTGAAATGTCAGAACAATAGAGTGAATGATTTATTTCAGCTATTATTTCTTTCATCACATTCCCAGTGGGTCAGAAGTTTACATACACTCAATTAGTATTTGGTAGCATTGCCTTTAAATTGTTTAACTTGGGTCAAATGTTTCAGGTAGCCTTCCACAAGCTTCCCACAATAAGTTGGGTGAATTTTGGCCCATTCCTCCTGGCAGAGCTGGTGTAACTGAGACAGGTTTATAGGCCTCCTTGCTCACACATGCTTCTTCAGTTCTGCCCACAAATTTTCAATAGGATTGATGTCAGGGCTTTGTGATGGCCACTCCAATACCACACCTGCTCGCCTGTTCAGCATCACTACTCTGGACGGCTCTGACTTAGAATACGTGGACAACTACAAATACCTAGGTGTCTGGTTAGACTGTAAACTCTCCTTACAGACCCATATCAAACATCTCCAATCCAAAATTAAATCTAGAATCGGCTTCCTATATCGTAACAAAGCATCCTTCACTCACGTTGCCAAACATACCCTCATAAAACTGACTGTCCTACCGATCCTCGACTTCGGTGATGTCATCTATAAAATAGCCTCCAACACTCTACTCAACAAACTGGATGCAGTCTATCACAGTGCCATCCGTTTTGTTACCAAAGCCCCATACACTACCCACCATTGCGATCTGTACGCTCTCGTTGGTTGGCCCTTGCTTCATTCTCGTTGCCAAACCCACTGGCTACAGGTTATCTACAAGTCTCTGCTAGGTAAAGCCCCGCCTTATCTCAGCTCACTGGTCACCATAGCAGCACCCACTCGTAGCACGCGCTCCAGCAGGTATATCTCACTGGTCATCCCCAAAGCCAATTCCTCATTTGGTCGTCTTTCCTTCCAGTTCTCTGCTGCCAATGACTGGAACAAACTGCAAAAATCTCTGAAGCTGGAGACTCTTATCTCCCTCACTAGCTTTAAGCACCAGCTGTCTGAGCAGCTTAGATCACTGCACCTGTACATAGCCCATCTGTAAACAGCCCATCTATCTACCTCATCCCCATACTGTATTTATTTATTTATCTTGCTCCTTTGTAACCATTCCGGTGTTTAATTGCTATATTGTAATTACTTCGCCACCATGGCCTATTCATTGCCTTAACTCCCTTATCTTACCTCATTTGCACTCACTGTATATAGACTTTTTGTTTTCTTTTGTTTTACTGTATTATTGACTATATTTTGTTTATTCCATGTGTAACTCTGTGTTGTATGTGTCGAATTGCTATGCTTTATCTTGGCCAGGTCGCAGTTGCAAATGAGAACTTGATCTCAACTTGTTCTCAAGTAGTCTACCTAGTTAAATAAAGGTGAAATACATTTTTTTTAAATTGACGTCAATTAGTTTAACAGAAGCTTCTAAAGCCATGCCATCATTTTCTGGAATTTTCCAAGCTGTTTAAAGGCACAGTCAACTTCTGACCCACTGCAATTGTGATACAGTGAATTATAATGAAATAATCTGTCTGTAAACAATTGTTGGAAAAATGACTTGTGTCGTGCACAAAGTAGATGTCCTAACCGACTTACCAAAACTATAGTTTGTTTACAAGAAATTTGTGGAGTGGTTGAAAAACAAGTTTTAATGACTCCAACCTAAGTGTATGTAAACTTCCGACCTCAACTATATATATATATATATATATATATATATATATATATATATATATATATATATATATACATACATACATACATACATACATACATACATACATACATACATACATACATACATACATACATACATACATACATACATACATACATACATACATACATACATACATACATACATACATACATACATACATACATACATACATACATACATACATATATACAGTGGGGCAAAAAAGTATTTAGTCAGCCACCAATTGTGCAAGTTCTCCCACTTAAAAAGACGAGAGGCCAGTAATTTTCATCATAGGTACACTTCAACTATGACAGACAAAAATGAGGAAAAAAATCCAGAAAATCACATTGTAGGATTTTTTTATGAATTTATTTGCAAATTATGGTGGAAAATAAGTATTTGGTCAATAACTAAAATGTATCTCAATACTTTGTTATATACCCTTTGTTAATATATATATACCAAGTAAGATGTCCAGTGGCACACTGACTCGCCTAATAGATGAAGATGAAGCCATAGGTTACTCACGGTGATGGCCGACGCGCTTGTTGTCGCAGTAGCCTATCTCAAGATAAGCAATGAATAACAGTGTTGATGTGAGCAAAACAAACAAACATTGTTTCAATTAGTTCTTCAGACTGTCTAGTCTTCTGTTTTTCAGTGAGAGCCATTTGCTTTCCAAACTGTACATTTTTTCTCCCCCCCGCTATTGTATTTTGAAATGGGCAAAAACGCAAACTGATAGCTGCAACCAATCATAGAAATATGATCCATAGATGGCAGTTTCCGGTCAAGTCATGACTGGCATCCATTGCTAGTGTAGCCATGAGTTTAACTGTCAAATGGCCAGGGTAAGAGGTTCCAAGACCACTTCTATGGATTATATGTCTATGGCCACAACACAACAAGCTGTATATATGGTGCACATTCTGCCCAAACTGAGGCCAAACCAGACTGTAGGCAACTGCCAAAATAAAGCAAACACTTGCGTTAACGAGGGATGCAAAGTATATGTTTTGGTGCATTTTCCTGGCATGGTTTTAGATCCACTTGTAGAAGCAATGCCAAGGTGCATTGAAGCTGTTCTGGCAGCTCGTGGTGGCCCAACTCACTTTAAGAGGCTTTATGTTGGTGTTTCCTTTATTTTGGCAGTTACCTTTATGTGCTTGTGATAAAACTGAATTAATCCACAGTTATTTTTAATAAACTGTTCATCCCCTGTGGCGAAATGATGCTCTCTGGTATATTTTGAAATTTGAGAGATTTGATTGGATAAAAAATGATATAAAGAAAACACTTTTTTTTTTTTTTGCCTCTTGGACTCCCTATGGGCTTGGGCCCCTGACAATTGACCAGCCACATTAATTTTTTTCTTAATCAGTTAACCAATCAAGGCAGGGCCTCAAAAGTTACTCACGTGGGCCCTCTACCTTCTCTCCTACCACCATCTGACCATTAGCAGAGTAGCAGCAGGCTGTCTACACTCAAATCCTCCTGTGGTTGCAGGTTGCAGTGAAGAAAAGACTACATATATAATATACTAATATATATATATATATATATATTGCTTTCTCTTGGCTCCCCCACGTCGGGCCTGGGCACAGGGGCTTCAGCCCCAGTAAACCCCTGTTAGTAGATCGTACATTGTGACTGTATTACATATTAGACTTGTTGTTAGGGGATTGTACATTGTTGAAATCGTGATCACCTCTTAACTAATCTCACAGTAATTGTTTTAAATATTTGTTTTATTACCTGAGAGACATAAGAAGGACATTTGTATGTATTTATATTAAGCAACATAGATGAATCTATATCTCTGATTTGTAGGATGCATTTGTCGCATTCCATCCCGATCCTAATTTTGTCAGGAAGTTTCTGAAGCCGTTGCTGATTGGAGAGCTGACACCGACAGAGCCCAGCCAGGACCAGGGGAAAAACGTGAGGAGGCCCATCTTTATCTCTCTCCCTCTATAGCATCACACCCATAACATACATCGTTGTAGGCTACATAATGAAACATAATGTGAAGCCTACAGCATCTCTCCCTCTGACACAGCACCACACCCACTCTAACATACTGTAGGTTTAGGTAGGGACCCGGGGACCAACGTGAGGCCTGTCTTTCTCTGGCTGATAGGGAATTACATGCATCTCAGACTGAATGCTGTGCAGAATGATACTTTCTACAATGTGTCAGAGTGTTGTAAGAGCAGGTGTGATGTGGATGGAGATATTTAGAGACAATTTACCTCCTAGAAATGTAGTCTGTCATCTACTATAACTAGGGCACATTATACCAGCCTGTCTATATGCCCAGATGCCCATATAACTAGATGACAATATACCAGCCTGTCTATGTTCCCAGATGCCCATATAACTAGATGACAATATACCAGCCTGTCTATGTGCCCCCTATAACTAGATGACATATACCAGCCTGTCTATGTGCCCAGATGCCCCTATAACTAGATCACATTATACCAGCCTGTCTATGTGCCCAGATGCCCCTATAACTAGATCACATTATACCAGCCTGTCTATATGCCCCTATAACTAGATCACATTATACCAGCCTGTCTATGTGCCCAGATGCCCCTATAACTAGATCACATTATACCAGCCTGTCTATATGCCCAGATGCCCCTATAACTAGATCACATTATACCAGCCTGTCTATATGCCCAGATGCCCCTATAACTAGATCACATTATACCAGCCTGTCTATATGCCCAGATGCCCCTATAACTAGATCACATTATACCAGCCTGTCTATGTGCCCCTATAACTAGATCACATTATACCAGCCTGTCTATATGCCCAGATGTCCCTATAACTAGATCACATTATACCAGCCTGTCTATGTGCCCCTATAACTAGATCACAGTATACCATTATATGCCCAGAGACTGTCTGTGTGCCCAGATGTCCCTATAACTAGATCACATTATACCAGTCTGTCTATGTGCCCCTAAAACTAGATCACAGTATACCAGTTTGTCTATATGCCCAGATGTCCCTATAACTAGATCACATTATACCAGCCTGTCTATATGCCCAGATATCCCGCTGCCTGCTGTCTGTTTACCTTGTTTACCTATTCAGGAGTCTTACATCTTTCTGTTACTCATCATTTTTCTTCTTCTTCTCTTCAGGTTTCTCTTCTCAATTTACACTGTCCTCATCCCCCTCCTGTCCTCCTCCTCCACTCCCTCAATTCATCATCCCTTTCATCATCATCCATCCTCTTGGTTCATCTACTTGGCTCTATCACAGTTGGTCTTTCTGCTATCTCCTCGCCTCCTGTCCTTCTCCCTCTCCTGTCCTTCTCCCTCTCCTGTCCTTCTCCCTCTCCTGTCCTTCTCCCTCTCCTGTCCCTCTCCCTCTCCTGTCCCTCTCCCTCTCCTGTCCCTCTTCCTCTCCTGTCCTTCTCCCTCTCCTGTCCTCTTCCCCCCTCCTGTCCTCCTCCTCCACACCCTCAGAAATCATCCACCTTCCTCCTGGTTCATCAGAGTTTGTCTTTCTGCTATCTCCTCGCCTCCAGAAATCAAGGACAGATTCATTGAGATAGACTTCATACGCCTGTATTGATTATTGATCACCTCTAACCCATACAGGCAGTACTGGTGCAGGACTTCCAGGCCCTGCGTGACCGTGTGGAGAAGGAGGGTCTCCTCCGTGCCCGCCCCCTGTTCTTCAGCCTCTACCTGGGCCACATCCTGCTACTAGAGGCCCTGGCTTTGGGCCTGCTCTGGGTCTGGGGGACCAGCTGGAGCCTCACACTGCTCTGTTCCATCATGCTGGCCACGTCTCAGGTACCATTACAGTATTATTAGGGAGTACAAGAAGATATTTGACAGGCATAGGGATCAAAGGTTAGGGTTAGGTTTAGGATTAAGGTTAGAATTAGAGGATTAGGTTTGGGGTTAGGATTAAGTTTAGGGGTGGTGAGGTTAGGTTATGGTGAGGATTTATGTTAGCCATAGGGTTACCAATCCACCTTTCAGACACCGTTCAAAATCTGCCTTTCTTTTTCCCTCTCAGGCCCAAGCTGGCTGGCTGCAGCATGACTACGGCCACCTGTCAGTCTGCAAGACATCCAGCTGGAATCACGTACTGCACAAGTTTGTCATTGGACACCTAAAGGTAGGCTGCTGGACAATGGTTGGACATTTGACAATACTGTTTCTTTAGGCGGATCTTCTGCTACTCTTTGGATAAGTTAACCGGACACCGTTTAAACCTAGTTCTAGACTGAAAACCATTCTCATTGGATAATCTCCTTTGAAAGTACAGGTTTAATCTGTGTTCATGGAAACGGTCCCTTTCACTTTCCTACATTCACCAGAGCAGTGTTACATTTCCTAGTTCACTGCTATACATTAGCCTTATTTTGTGTCGTGTCCAACAGGTGTAAGTTACAGTAAGTGTAATTGTGTGTACCATTAATAAGTAACAGTAGCTGTGTGTTTCCAGGGTGCCTCTGCTAACTGGTGGAACCATCGTCACTTCCAGCACCACGCTAAGCCCAACATTTTTAGTAAAGATCCTGATGTCAACTCACTGCATGTCTTCGTCCTGGGAGACAAACAGCCTGTAGAGGTAGTTATCACTATAATATATTTGTGTATGTGATCCTTGCAGGAACTGAACCAACAACCTTAGTGCTTTATGACCCATCTGATGTCATGTCATATTTGCATAATAATCCAAATATTCATGCAATATTCAAATATCCATGTAATAGTTCATTAATTTAATGTAATATTAATGTAATATTAATGTAATATTCAAATATCCATGTAATAGTTCATTAATTTAATGTAATATTCGTGTAATATTCAAATATCCATGTAATAGTTCATTAATTGAATGTAATATTAATGTAATATTCAAATATCCATGTAATAGTTAATTACTTTAATGCAATATTCATGAAATAACCATGTAATAATATTAATGTAGTATTTAAATATCCATGTAATAGTTAATTACTTTAATGCAATATTCATGTAATAACCATGTAATAATACTAGTGTAGTATTTAAATATCCATGTAATAGTTAATTAAATTAATGTCATTTTTATGAAATAACCATGTAATAATATCCATGTAATAGCTCATTAACTTAATGCAATATTCATGAAACAACTATGTAATAATATCCATGTAATATTCAAATATCCATGTAATAGCTCATTAACTTAATGCAATATTCATGAAACAACTATGTAATAATATCCATGTAATATTCAAATATCCATGTAATAGTTAATTACTTTAATGCAATATTCATGTAATATTCAAATACCCATGTAATAGTTCGTTAATTTAATGTAATATTAATGTAATATTCAAATATCCATGTAATAGTTAATTACTTTAATGCAATATTCATGTAATATTCAAATACCCATGTAATAGTTCGTTAATTTAATGTAATATTAATGTAATATTCAAATATCCATGTAATAGTTAATTACTTTAATGCAATATTCATGTAATATTCAAATACCCATGTAATAGTTAATTACTTTAATGCAATAATCTCTGAAATAACCATGTAATAATATTAATGTAGTATTTAAATATCCATGTAATAGTTAATTACTTTAAAGCAATATTCATGTAATAACCATGTAATAATACTAGTGTAGTATTTAAATATCCATGTATTAGTTAATTAAATTAATGTCATTTTTATGAAATAACCATGTAATAATATCCATGTAATAGCTCATTAACTTAATGTAATATTCATGAAACAACTATGTAATAATATCCATGTAATATTCAAATATCCATGTAATAGCTCATTAATTTAATGTAATATTCATGAAATAACCATGTAATAATATCCATGTAACGGTTTGTCTCAGTCGTGTTAAAACGGTATTCGTGTTTCTGTGTAAGACCCATCTGTCTCCTTGTCTCTGTCTATTGCAGTATGGTATAAAGAAGTTGAAGTACATGCCCTACCATCACCAACACCAGTACTTCTTCCTCAGTAAGTTGCTGAACACGTTTAGTGGATTTCTGTATAGAATCACATCAACTTCCATTGAACACATAAAAGCAATGTATGTAATACCAATCTTTTTCTTCTGTCTCTCAGTTGGACCTCCACTAGTTATTCCAGTGTTTTTCTCCATCCAGATATTCCAGAACATGTTTTCACAACGGAACTGGGTGGTGAGATATCATACCAATTAAATTTAGACTTAATCCTCTTCCCTCCTATGTGGAACCTAAGGTGTGTGTGTGTGTGTGTGTGTGTGTGTGTGTGTGTGTGTGTGTGTGTGTGTGTGTGTGTGTGTGTGTGTGTGTGTGTGTGTGTGTGTGTGTGTGTGTGTGTGTGTGTGTGTGTGTGTGTGTGTGTGTGTGTGTGTGTGTGTGTGTGTGTGAGAGAGAGCGCTGTAATTATATTACTATGCGAACACCTGGGGGCACTAAATCCTTGTTCGTTGCTCACTAAAGCTAGCGAGCATAATACCATTAACACTGACTGTACCATCAGAAATGTCTAGCTTCCTAATCAACAGTGATAATTGTTGCTTTGCTAGGAACCCCAGACGTGGTCATGTCTGTCCGTAATGCTTCCTAATCAACAGTGATAATTGTTGCTTTGCTAGGAACCCCAGATGTGATCCTGTCTGTCCCTAATACCAATCTTTGTCTCCTGTGAAGGATCTGGCGTGGTCATGTCTGTCCCTAATACCAATCTTTGTCTCCTGTGAAGGATCTGGCGTGGTCATGTCTGTCTGTAATACCAATCTTTGTCTCCTGTGAAGGATCTGGCGTGGTCATGTCTGTCTGTAATACCAATCTTTGTCTCCTGTGAAGGATCTGGCGTGGTCATGTCTGTCTGTAATACCAATCTTTGTCTCCTGTGAAGGATCTGGCGTGGTCATGTCTGTCTGTAATACCAATCTTTGTCTCCTGTGAAGGATCTGGCGTGGTCATGTCTGTCTGTAATACCAATCTTTGTCTCCTGTGAAGGATCTGGCGTGGTCATGTCTGTCCCTAATACCAATCTTTGTCTCCTGTGAAGGATCTGACGTGGTCGATGACTTTCTACCTTCGCTTCTTCTGCTGTTACTATCCCTTCTTTGGTTTCTTTGGCTCAGTAGCATTGATCAGCTTCGTCAGGTAAAGTATGAACTGAGAGGGAGCTCAAAGATGAACTCATTCATTCGTTGTATTCAAACTATCTACAGTATTAGAAAACAACACAATGCTGTGCTTCATGTAATAATGTAACGTAATATTGTGGCTGAATAATTATATTGTGAATATTGTACTGTATATATAGGTTTTTGGAAAGCCACTGGTTTGTATGGGTGACCCAGATGAATCACCTTCCTATGGAGATAGATCACGAGAGACACCAGGACTGGCTCACCATGCAGGTAACATGTCATTAATAGACAACTGGGTCTTGTCTTGGAGTAGGAGGGCTGATCTAGGATCAGGTCCCCCCCTGTTCATACATTCCTATTCATTATCATCTTAAAAGATTAAACTGATCCTAGAACAGCACTCCTACACTGAAGCTTAGTGAATACAGGCCCCTGTGTGTTTTTTGGGGTTGTGCCATCTGCATTTGTATTTATTATGGATCCCCATTAGTTCCTGCCAAAGCAGCAGCCACTCTTCCTGGGGTTTATTATGGATCCCCATTAGTTCCTGTCAAGGCAGCAGCTACTCTTCCTGGGGTTTATTATGGATCCCCATTAGTTCCTGCCAAGGCAGCAGCCACTCTTCCTGGGGTTTATTATGGATCCCCATTAGTTCCTGTCAAGGCAGCAGCTACTCTTCCTGGGGTTTATTATGGATCCCCATTAGTTCCTGCCAAGGTAGCAGCTACTCTTCCTGGGGTTTATTATGGATCCCCATTAGTTCCTGTCAAGGCAGCAGCTACTCTTCCTGGGGTTTATTATGGATCCCCATTAGTTCCTACCAAGGCAGCAGCTACTCTTCCTGGGGTTTATTATGGATCCCCATTAGTTCCTACCAAGGCAGCAGCTACTCTTCCTGGGGTTTATTATGGATCCCCATTAGTTCCTGTCAAGGCAGCAGCTACTCTTCCTGGGGTTTATTATGGATCCCCATTAGTTCCTGCCAAGGCAGCAGCTACTCTTCCTGGGGTTTATTATGGATCCCCATTAGTTCCTGTCAAGGCAGCAGCTACTCTTCCTGGGGTTTATTATGGATCCCCATTAGTTCCTGTCAAGGCAGCAGCTACTCTTCCTGGGGTTTATTATGGATCCCCATTAGTTCCTGTCAAGGCAGCAGCTACTCTTCCTGGGGTTTATTATGGATCCCCATTAGTTCCTGGCAAGGTAGCAGCTACTCTTCCTGGGGTTTATTATGGATCCCCATTAGTTCCTGCCAAGGCAGCAGATACTCTTCCTGGGGTTTATTATGGATCCCCATTAGTTCCTGCCAAGGCAGCAGCTACTCTTCCTGGGGTTTATTATGGATCCCCATTAGTTCCTGCCAAGGTAGCAGATACTCTTCCTGGGGTTTATTATGGATCCCCATTAGTTCCTGTCAAGGTAGCAGCTACTCTTCCTGGGGTTTATTATGGATCCCCATTAGTTCCTGTCAAGGCAGCAGCTACTCTTCCTGGGGTTTATTATGGATCCCCATTAGTTCCTGCCAAGGCAGCAGCCACTCTTCCTGGGGTTTATTATGGATCCCCATTAGTTCCTGTTGCCAAGGCAGCAGCTACTCTTCCTGGGGTTTATTATGGATCCCCATTAGTTCCTGTCAAGGCAGCAGCTACTCTTCCTGGGGATTATTATGGATCTCCATTAGTTCCTGTTGCCAAGGCAGCAGCTACTCTTCCTGGGGTTTATTATGGATCCCCATTAGTTCCTGTCAAGGCAGCAGCTACTCTTCCTGGGGTTTATTATGGATCCCCATTAGTTCCTGCCAAGGCAGCAGCTACTCTTCCTGGGGTTTATTATGGATCCCCATTAGTTCCTGTCAAGGCAGCAGCCACTCTTCCTGGGGTTTATTATGGATCCCCATTAGTTCCTGCCAAGGCAGCAGCTACTCTTCCTGGGGTTTATTATGGATCCCCATTAGTTCCTGTCAAGGTAGCAGCTACTCTTCCTGGGGTTTATTATGGATCCCCATTAGTTCCTGCCAAGGTAGCAGCTACTCTTCCTGGGGTTTATTATGGATCCCCATTAGTTCCTGCCAAGGCAGCAGCTACTCTTCCTGGGGTTTATTATGGATCCCCATTAGTTCCTGCCAAGGCAGCAGCTACTCTTCCTGGGGTTTATTATGGATCCCCATTAGTTCCTGCCAAGGCAGCAGCTACTCTTCCTGGGGTTTATTATGGATCCCCATTAGTTCCTGTCAAGGCAGCAGCTACTCTTCCTGGGGTTTATTATGGATCCCCATTAGTTCCTGTCAAGGTAGCAGCTACTCTTCCTGGGGTTTATTATGGATCCCCATTAGTTCCTGTCAAGGCAGCAGCTACTCTTCCTGGGGTTTATTATGGATCCCCATTAGTTCCTGCCAAGGCAGCAGCCACTCTTCCTGGGGTTTATTATGGATCCCCATTAGTTCCTGTCAAGGCAGCAGCTACTCTTCCTGGGGTTTATTATGGATCCCCATTAGTTCCTGTCAAGGCAGCAGCTACTCTTCCTGGGGTTTATTATGGATCCCCATTAGTTCCTGTTGCCAAGGCAGCAGCTACTCTTCCTGGGGTTTATTATGGATCCCCATTAGTTCCTGTCAAGGCAGCAGCTACTCTTCCTGGGGTTTATTATGGATCCCCATTAGTTCCTGCCAAGGCAGCAGCTACTCTTCCTGGGGTTTATTATGGATCCCCATTAGTTCCTGTCAAGGCAGCAGCTACTCTTCCTGGGGTTTATTATGGATCCCCATTAGTTCCTGCCAAGGCAGCAGCTACTCTTCCTGGGGTTTATTATGGATCCCCATTAGTTCCTGTCAAGGTAGCAGCTACTCTTCCTGGGGTTTATTATGGATCCCCATTAGTTCCTGCCAAGGTAGCAGCTACTCTTCCTGGGGTTTATTATGGATCCCCATTAGTTCCTGCCAAGGCAGCAGCTACTCTTCCTGGGGTTTATTATGGATCCCCATTAGTTCCTGTCAAGGCAGCAGCTACTCTTCCTGGGGTTTATTATGGATCCCCATTAGTTCCTGCCAAGGCAGCAGCTACTCTTCCTGGGGTTTATTATGGATCCCCATTAGTTCCTGCCAAGGCAGCAGCTACTCTTCCTGGGGTTTATTATGGATCCCCATTAGTTCCTGCCAAGGCAGCAGCTACTCTTCCTGGGGTTTATTATGGATCCCCATTAGTTCCTGCCAAGGCAGCAGCCACTCTTCCTGGGGTTTATTATGGATCCCCATTAGTTCCTGTCAAGGCAGCAGCTACTCTTCCTGGGGTTTATTATGGATCCCCATTAGTTCCTGTTCCCAAGGCAGCAGCTACTCTTCCTGGGGTTTATTATGGATCCCCATTAGTTCCTGCCAAGGCAGCAGATACTCTTCCTGGGGTTTATTATGGATCCCCATTAGTTCCTGCCAAGGCAGCAGATACTCTTCCTGGGGTTTATTATGGATCCCCATTAGTTCCTGCCAAGGTAGCAGATACTCTTCCTGGGGTTTATTATGGATCCCCATTAGTTCCTGTCAAGGTAGCAGCTACTCTTCCTGGGGTTTATTATGGATCCCCATTAGTTCCTGTCAAGGCAGCAGCTACTCTTCCTGGGGTTTATTATGGATCCCCATTAGTTCCTGCCAAGGCAGCAGCCACTCTTCCTGGGGTTTATTATGGATCCCCATTAGTTCCTGTTGCCAAGGCAGCAGCTACTCTTCCTGGGGTTTATTATGGATCCCCATTAGTTCCTGTCAAGGCAGCAGCTACTCTTCCTGGGGTTTATTATGGATCTCCATTAGTTCCTGTTGCCAAGGCAGCAGCTACTCTTCCTGGGGTTTATTATGGATCCCCATTAGTTCCTGTCAAGGCAGCAGCTACTCTTCCTGGGGTTTATTATGGATCCCCATTAGTTCCTGCCAAGGCAGCAGCTACTCTTCCTGGGGTTTATTATGGATCCCCATTAGTTCCTGCCAAGGCAGCAGCCACTCTTCCTGGGGTTTATTATGGATCCCCATTAGTTCCTGCCAAGGCAGCAGCTACTCTTCCTGGGGTTTATTATGGATCCCCATTAGTTCCTGTCAAGGTAGCAGCTACTCTTCCTGGGGTTTATTATGGATCCCCATTAGTTCCTGCCAAGGTAGCAGCTACTCTTCCTGGGGTTTATTATGGATCCCCATTAGTTCCTGCCAAGGCAGCAGCTACTCTTCCTGGGGTTTATTATGGATCCCCATTAGTTCCTGCCAAGGCAGCAGCTACTCTTCCTGGGGTTTATTATGGATCCCCATTAGTTCCTGCCAAGGCAGCAGCTACTCTTCCTGGGGTTTATTATGGATCCCCATTAGTTCCTGCCAAGGCAGCAGCTACTCTTCCTGGGGTTTATTATGGATCCCCATTAGTTCCTGCCAAGGTAGCAGCTACTCTTCCTGGGGTTTATTATGGATCCCCATTAGTTCCTGCCAAGGCAGCAGCTACTCTTCCTGGGGTTTATTATGGATCCCCATTAGTTCCTGCCAAGGTAGCAGCTACTCTTCCTGGGGTTTATTATGGATCCCCATTAGTTCCTGCCAAGGCAGCAGCTACTCTTCCTGGGGTTTATTATGGATCCCCATTAGTTCCTGCCAAGGCAGCAGCTACTCTTCCTGGGGTTTATTATGGATCCCCATTAGTTCCTGCCAAGGCAGCAGCCACTCTTCCTGGGGTTTATTATGGATCCCCATTAGTTCCTGTCAAGGCAGCAGCTACTCTTCCTGGGGTTTATTATGGATCCCCATTAGTTCCTGCCAAGGCAGCAGCTACTCTTCCTGGGGTTTATTATGGATCCCCATTAGTTCCTGTCAAGGCAGCAGCTACTCTTCCTGGGGTTTATTATGGATCCCCATTAGTTCCTGCCAAGGCAGCAGCTACTCTTCCTGGGGTTTATTATGGATCCCCATTAGTTCCTGTCAAGGCAGCAGCCACTCTTCCTGGGGTTTATTATGGATCCCCATTAGTTCCTGCCAAGGCAGCAGCTACTCTTCCTGGGGTTTATTATGGATCCCCATTAGTTCCTGCCAAGGCAGCAGCTACTCTTCCTGGGGTTTATTATGGATCCCCATTAGTTCCTGCCAAGGCAGCAGCCACTCTTCCTGGGGTTTATTATGGATCCCCATTAGTTCCTGTCAAGGCAGCAGCCACTCTTCCTGGGGTTTATTATGGATCCCCATTAGTTCCTGCCAAGGCAGCAGCTACTCTTCCTGGGGTTTATTATGGATCCCCATTAGTTCCTATCAAGGCAGCAGCTACTCTTCCTGGGGTTTATTATGGATCCCCATTAGTTCCTGTCAAGGCAGCAGCTACTCTTCCTGGGGTTTATTATGGATCCCCATTAGTTCCTGCCAAGGTAGCAGCTACTCTTCCTGGGGTTTATTATGGATCCCCATTAGTTCCTGTCAAGGCAGCAGCTACTCTTCCTGGGGTTTATTATGGATCCCCATTAGTTCCTGCCAAGGCAGCAGCTACTCTTCCTGGGGTTTATTATGGATCCCCATTAGTTCCTGTCAAGGCAGCAGCTACTCTTCCTGGGGTTTATTATGGATCCCCATTAGTTCCTGCCAAGGCAGCAGCTACTCTTCCTGGGGTTTATTATGGATCCCCATTAGTTCCTGTCAAGGCAGCAGCTACTCTTCCTGGGGTTTATTATGGATCCCCATTAGTTCCTGTCAAGGCAGCAGCTACTCTTCCTGGGGTTTATTATGGATCCCCATTAGTTCCTGCCAAGGCAGCAGCTACTCTTCCTGGGGTTTATTATGGATCCCCATTAGTTCCTGTCAAGGCAGCAGCTACTCTTCCTGGGGTTTATTATGGATCCCCATTAGTTCCTGCCAAGGTAGCAGCTACTCTTCCTGGGGTTTATTATGGATCCCCATTAGTTCCTGCCAAGGTAGCAGATACTCTTCGTGGGGTTCATTATAGATCCCCATTAGTTCCTGCCAAGGTAGCAGCTACTCTTCCTGGGGTTTATTATGGATCCCCATTAGTTCCTGCCAAGGCAGCAGCTACTCTTCCTGGGGTCCAGCAACATTAATACAGTTATGTACCGTTTCAAATATTACATGACATTATATTTCATAACACTTTTTACCCAATACATTTAGTGTTCCCTCATGCCACATCTGTAGTTCGCCAGCAGAGGGAGCTGTAACGTGTCTCTTTCTCTGGTCTTAGTTGAGTGCTACTTGCAACATTGAACAGTCAACCTTCAACGACTGGTTCAGTGGACACCTCAACTTTCAGATTGAACACCAGTAAGTAAACAAATATCCCACCTTACTGTTATATGTCAACAGTATATACTGTATTTATATGGTCATTTATAAAGTCATTCAGATACTAAAGTAGGTTATAGTTTAGGCAGTATTCAGCTTTATTTGATCTTAAATATAGCTTAAGTTGTTTGTACTAATTACTTGTACTAATGAATTATGAATAGTGTTTAGATACAACATTTATACAATCCTACTCAGAAACTGAGGTTTCTCTGAGAAACTCTAATACCCTTTGCTCTCTCTCCCCTCTTTCCGCCTCTCTTTCTCTACCCCACTCTCTCTCTGCCTCTCTTTCTCTCCCCCCACTCTCTCTCTGCCTCTCTTTCTCTCCCCCACTCTCTCTCTGCCTCTCTTTCTCTCCCCCACTCTCTCTCTGTCTCTCTTTCTCTCCCCCACTCTCTCTGAAACCTCTCTCTCTCCCCCCACTCTCTCTCTGCCTCTTTCTCTCCCCCCACTCTCTCTCTGCCTCTCTTTCTCTCCCCCCACTCTCTCTCTGCCTCTCTTTCTCTCCCCCCACTCTCTCTCTGCCTCTCTTTCTCTCCCCCCACTCTCTCTCTGCCTCTCTTTCTCTCCCCCACTCTCTCTCTGCCTCTGTTTCTCTCCCCCACTCTCTGCCTCTCTTTCTCTCCCCCCACTCTCTCTCTGCCTCTCTTTCTCTCCCCCACTCTCTCTCTGCCTCTCTTTCTCTCCCCCACTCTCTCTCTCTGCCTCTCTTTCTCTCCCCCACTCTCTCTGCTCTCATTTCTCCCCCCACTCTCAGAAACTGCCCTCTTCTCCCCCACTCTCTCTCTGCCTCTCTTTCTCTCCCCCACTCTCTCTCTGCCTCTCTTTCTCTCCCCCACTCTCTCTCTGCCTCTCTTCTCTCCCCCCTCTCTCTGCCTCTCTTTCTCTACCCCCTCTCTCTCTCTGTCTCTCTTTCTCTCCCCCACTCTCTCTGCCTCTCTTTCTCTCCCCCACTCTCTCTCTGCCTCTCTTTCTCTCCCCCCACTCTCTCTCTGCCTCTCTTTCTCTCCCCCACTCTCTCTCTGCCTCTCTTTCTCTCCCCCACTCTCTCTCTGCCTCTCTTTCTCTCCCCCACTCTCTCTCTCTGCCTCTCTTTCTCTCCCCCCACTCTCTCTCTGCCTCTCTTTCTCTCCCCCACTCTCTCTCTGCCTCTCTTTCTCTCCCCCACTCTCTCTGCCTCTCTTTCTCTCCCCCACTCTCTCTCTGCCTCTCTCTCTCCCCCACTCTCTCTCTGCCTCTCTTTCTCTCCCCCACTCTCTCTGCCTCTCTGCCTCTCTCTGCCTCTCTCTCCCCACTCTCTCTCTGCCTCTCTTTCTCTCCCCCACTCTCTCTCTGCCTCTCTTCTCTCCCCCACTCTCTCTCTCTGCCTCTCTTTCTCTCCCCCACTCTCTCTCTGCCTCTCTTTCTCTCCCCCCACTCTCTCTCTGCCTCTCTTTCTCTCCCCCACTCTCTCTCTGCCTCTCTTTCTCTCCCCCACTCTCTCTCTGCCTCTCTTTCTCTCCCCCACTCTCTCTCTGCCTCTCTTTCTCTCCCCCACTCTCTCTCTGCCTCTCTTTCTCTCCCCCACTCTCTCTCTGCCTCTCTTTCTCTCCCCCCACTCTCTCTCTGCCTCTCTTTCTCTCCCCCCACTCTCTCTCTGCCTCTCTTTCTCTCCCCCACTCTCTCTCTGCCTCTCTTTCTCTCCCCCCACTCTCTCTCTGCCTCTCTTTCTCTCCCCCACTCTCTCTCTGCCTCTCTTTCTCTCCCCCACTCTCTCTCTGCCTCTCTTTCTCTCCCCCACTCTCTCTCTGCCTCTCTTTCTCTCCCCCCACTCTCTCTCTGCCTCTCTTTCTCTCCCCCCACTCTCTCTCTGCCTCTCTTTCTCTCCCCCACCCCACTCTCTCTCTCTGCTCTTCTCTCCCCCACTCTCTCTCTGCCTCTCTTTCTCTCCCCCACTCTCTCTCTCTGCCTCTCTTTCTCTCCCCCACTCTCTCTCTGCCTCTCTTTCTCTCCCCCCACTCTCTCTCTGCCTCTCTTTCTCTGTCTTTCAGTCTGTTTCCTACCATGCCCCGTCATAACTACCACATGGTGGCTCCTCTGGTTCGTGCTTTGTGTGAGAAACATGGACTTCCCTATCAGGTCAAGACTTTGCAGAAAGCCATCATTGATGTTGTCGGGTAAGTGGTAACATCACATATACCACTACTCATCCACGGGTATGCAATAGTTGCAGACAAATAGCTACTCAGTTTAAAAAATAAAATATAAACATGTTTTAATGAATACTTGTATCGTGCTGTTCCTCTGAGAATAGATTGTACATCATAAGGAGATACCTGCTGCTCTCAGTCTCCTATGTGATTTACCTGGTTCGTTATCCACCTCTGTTCTTCTCCAGGTCACTGAAGAAGTCAGGGGATCTGTGGCTGGATGCGTATCTCCATAAATAAATCCCTTCCTGACTCTGGACGGGATTTAATCCATCGCAGATTAACAACCTGTGAACAGAGATAGTTTCCCCAGATGTTTGTGTCAGATGCTGTATTTTGTTGTGACGTAATTGTTTTAATCATTTTTGGGACCCCAGGAAGAATAGCTGCTGTCTAATGGGGGGTCCAAAGCAACAAATCAGGGTTTATATTAGGGCTTTCAGAGTTAATTAGTTAACTGAAGTTAACTTTTTTTAAATTTTAGTGCATACATTTGATTTTTATCGTGATTAATCGCATTGTCTGAAAGTGTTGAATACACTGAAAATATCCAAAACACATCATGTATACAACTAAAATCTATAATGCCATGTAAAAATAAATTGAGGTTAAATAAAGTTTGCTTTCTCAGTTGACCTAATTTTGCTAACATAGAAAACGTTTTGGTATGAAAAATCGTAAATTACAGCTCACGTTGAGCAAATTAGCAAATCCTGCTATTTAACTCGATTGAAAAAAATGTAATTGTTTGATAGCCTTAGTTCATGTACATCATTGGTCGGGCTTATTTTATTTTGTGGTGGTTTTATTTTATGGTATTTCAAGCATTATCCACTGGGCTTGCTGCAGGCAGAACATCCTAGGGAATGCTCTTTAATTGACACAAGCTGTCTCCAATCAGTCATTCAATGTCTGGTTGTATGTGAGTGTTTTGGTGGTGGGGGGGTCTCTTAAACTAAGGGAGGCGCAGCATACGACACGTTATCGCACTAAGCCTATTAATTTAGCATGGACGACTATGTGTAGATCAGGTGATTTTTTTTTTTTACACTTCACTTTGCTGATCCCCTCTAACATACTCTGTACCTGATCATCGGAGGTTTAGAAAACATTTGGTATTATTAACAACGATTAGAACAGTTAAAAGGGAGAGATTATGAATTCAACAAGAAAATGTAAAACCATAATATAGTTTGAAAAAAGAGCGGTGCCAATACACTGGTGGGATGCTTTGGAGATGACAATATATTCTGCAGAATCTGCAATTTAGCGTTTAGATTATAATACGGTAAGACAAGATACACAGCCTTCTGAAAGAAAATAAACACCTTACGCTTTCTCAGAAGAATGCTTCTATGCAAGACAGTTTAGCTAGACAGCGGGTGGTGAAGGATATAGAGAAACGGTCTCATCCTTACAGAACAAGAACCTCCAACAACATTTCGCAAGGTATTTGTTGTCTGTTCTTAACATATGGGTATGATAGTCTACATTTTCTGATATAAAAATGCCTATTTTCATTTGCTACAGAAATAACCCAACTTCGCTAACTCTATGACCTCAGTATTTGAAGAGATATGCTTTTCACAGCTTGATAAAGAGCTCATGAAAGCTCAGGTAGGGTACTAGGGGGGGGGGGGGGTAACTTAAACAATGTCTAATTGTTGACACGCAAAATAAATGTTTGGAAATCAAATTGGTACGTGGATGAAGGTCATGCTTAGGCAAATAAACTATAAATGGCTACGATTTACACTTTTGTTTGTTATTTCATGGAATGTATTTATACATTTTTGCAAATGTATAACATATTAAACTGAAATATATTTAAATACGGTACAAAGTTTGGACACACCTACACATTAAAGGGTTCTTCTACATTGTAGAATAATAGTGAAGACATCAAAACTACCAAATAACACACATGGAATCATGTAGTAACCCCAAAAAATGTTAAGCAAATCATAATATATTTTATATTTGAGATTTTTCAAATTAACAAGTGTGCCTTGTTAAAAGTTTATTTGTGGAATTTATTTCCTTCTTAATGCCAATCAGTTCAATCAGTTGGTATACAAAAGGTAGCCCTATTTGTTAAAATACCAAGTCCATATTATGGCAAAACAGCTCAAATCAGCAAAGAGAAATGACAGTCCATCATTACTTTAAGAGATGAAGGTCAGTCAATACAGAACATTTCCAGAACTTTGAAAGTTTCTTCAAGTGCTGTCGCAAAAATCATCAAGCGCTATGATGAACTGGATCTCATGAGGACCGCCACAGGAAAGCAGGACCCAGAGTTAAGTCTGCTGCAAAGGATAAGCTCATTGAGGCATGAGACCCAGTATTTATTATATATATATATTTTTACCTTTATTTAACTAGGCAGGTCAGTTTAGAACAAATTCTTATTTTCAATGACGGCCTAGGAACAGTGGGTTAACTGCCTGTTCAGGGGCAGAACGACAGATTTTTACTTTGTCAGCTCGGGGATTTGAATTTGCAACCTTGCTAGTCCAATGCAATGCTCTAACCACTAGTCTACCCTGCCACCTCTACACTCTAACCACTAGTCTACCCTGCCACCTCTACACTCTAACCACTAGTCTACCCTGCCACCTCTACACTCTAACCACTAGTCTACCCTGCCACCTCTACACTCTAACCACTAGTCTACCCTGCCACCTCTACACTCTAACCACTAGTCTACCCTGCCACCTCAACACTCTAACCACTAGTCTACCCTGCCACCTCTACACTCTAACCACTAGTCTACCCTGCCACACCGTGAGTATGCGGCAAAGGGTGACTACTTTGTAAAATCTGAAATTGTAAATATATTTTGATTTGTTTAACACTTTTTTGGGGTTACTACATGATTCCATGTGTGTTATTTCATAGTTTTGATGTCTTCACTATTATTCTACAATGTAGAAAATAGTACAAATAAAGAAAAACCTTGAATGAGTAGGTGTGTCCAAACTTTTGACTGGTACTGTACGTAGTGCTCTAGTATAGGTATTCAGACACAAGACAGTATCTCCCATTTCTGCTACCACCATTAACCATAACAAACCATATCAATTAACCATATCAAAAGAGGTTTAAGATTCAAGACCTGAGGATAACAATTGTTTTACAAAGATATTTATTACATAATTGTAATTTTATTGAGTAAATGTTTACAGTAGTTATGCACATGATACAAACTATTCTTTATACATTTTTAATGACATGGTTTTAAAAACAACTAGAAATTGTAATTTTGCAACTAGAAAATAAGTACAAAAATGCACAGACTAGTGTTGAAAAATGTAGTCTAGTGTAGCAATACTGTATTATAGTTGTGGGATAGTAGCCTTTAAACAGAGAAAGTATTGACTATAGCCCAGCAGTAGTAGTACCTGGTCCCATATCTGTTTGTACAGTCTTGGTAACTCAAGTATTTACATTTATATGGTCAGTGCTAGGTGTGTCTCAGCTGTTGTGATCAAGTGGCCAGTAAAATGTGTGATCATTCTGGGCATGGTCAGGCTGTGTTCATCCTCCACCTGTCAGGTCAGTGTGGTTGGCGTTGGTTGTGGTGAGGTCAGTTTGGTCAGTGTTGGTTGTGGTCAGATTATTGATGGTTGTGGTCAGTCCTGGTTATGGTCAGAGGTAAAAGTCAGTGTTGGTTGTGGTCAGATTATTGATGGTTGTGGTCAGTCCTGGTTATGGTCAGAGGTAAAAGTCAGTGATGGTTGTGGTCATTCTCCTCCACCGACCAGGTCAGTGGATGTGGTCAGTGGTGGCTGGTTGTGGTCAGTGGAGGCTGGTTGTGGTCAGTGGAGGCTGGTTGTGGTCAGTGGAGGCTGGTTGTGGTCAGTGGTGGCTGGTTGTGGTCAGTGGTGGCTGGTTGTGGTCAGTGGTGGCTGGTTGTGGTCAGTGGTGGCTGGTTGTGGTCAGTGGTGGCTGGTTGTGGTCAGTGGTGGCTGGTTGTGGTCAGTGGTGGCTGGTTGTGGTCAGTGGTGGCTGGTTGTGGTCAGTGGAGGCTGGTTGTGGCCAGTGGAGGCTGGTTGTGGTCAGTGGAGGCTGGTTGTGGCCAGTGGAGGCTGGTTGTGGTCAGTGGAGGCTGGTTGTGGCCAACGGAGGCCAGTTGTGGTCAGTGGAGGCTGGTTGTGGCCAACGGAGGCCGGTTGTGGTCAGTGGGGGCCGGTTGTGGTCAGTGGAGGCCGGTTGTGGTCAGTGGTGGCCGGTTGTGGTCAGTGGTGGCTGGTTGTGGTCAGTGGAGGCTGGTTGTGGTCAGTGGAGGCCGGTTGTGGTCAGTGGTGGCTGGTTATGGTCAGTGAAGGCTGGTTGTGGCCAACGGAGGCCGGTTGTGGTCAGTGGTGGCTGGTTATGATCAGTGAAGGCCGGTTGTGGCCAACGGAGGCCGGTTGTGGTCAGTGGAAGCTGGTTGTGGCCAACGGAGGCCGGTTGTGGTCAGTGGTGGCTGGTTATGATCAGTGAAGGCCGGTTGTGGTCAGGGGTGGCTGGTTGTGGTCAGTGGAGGCTGGTTGTGGCCAACAGAGGCCGGTTGTGGTCAGTGGTGGCTGGTTATTATCAGTGAAGGCCGGTTGTGGTCAGTGGAGGCCACTTGTGGTCAGTGGAGGCCGGTTGTGGTCAGTGGAGGCTGGTTGTGGCCAATGGAGGCCGGTTGTGGTCAGTGGTGGCTGGTGGCTGACTGTGGTCAGTGGAGGCTGGTTGTGGTCAGTGGAGGCTGGTGGCTGGTTGTGGTCAGTGGTGGCTGGTGACTGGTTGTGGTCAGTGGTGACTGGTTGTGGTCAGTGGTAACTGGCTGGTTGTGATCAGTGGCGGCTGGTTGTGGTGGCTGCTTGTGGTCAGTGGTGGCTGGTTGTGGTCAGTGGTGGCTGGTTGTGGTCAGTGACGGCTGGTTGTGGTGGCTGGTTGTGGTCAGTGGTGACTGGTTGTGGTCAGTGGTGGCTGGTTGTGGTCAGTGGTGGCTGGTTGTGGTCAGTGGTGGCTAGTTGTGGTCAGTGGAGGCTGGTGACCGGTTGTGGTCAGTGGAGGCTGGTTGTGGTCAGTGGTGATTGGTTGTGGTCAGTGGTGACTGGTTCTGGTCAGTAGTGGCTGGTTGTTGTCAGTGGAGGCTGGTTGTGGTCAGTGGAGGCTGGTTCTAGGTCAGTGGAGGCTGGTTGTGGTCAGTGGTAACTGGCCGGTTGTGGTCAGTGGCGGCTGGTTGTGGTCAGTGGAGGCTGGTTGTGGTCAGTGGAGGCTGGTTGTGGTCAGTGGAGGCTGATTGTGGTCAGTGGTGGCTGATGACTGGTTGTGGTCAGTGGAGGCTGGTTGTGGTCAGTAGAGACTGGTGGCTGGTTGTGGTCAGTGGTGGCTGGTTGTGGTTGTGGTCAGTGGTTGCTGGTGACTGGTTGTGGTCAGTGGAGACTGGTTGTGGTCAGTGGAGGCTGGTTGTGGTCAGTGGAGGCTGGTTGTGGTCAGTGGAGGCTGGTTGTGGTCAGTGGAGGCTGGTTGTGGTCAGTGGAGGCTGGTTGTGGTAAGTGGAGGCTGGTTGTGGTAAGTGGAGGCTGGTTGTGGTCAGTGGAGGCTGGTTCTAGGTCCGTGGAGGCTGGTTCTAGGTCCGTGGAGGCTGGTTGTGGTCAGTGGTAACTGGCCGGTTGTGGCCAGTGGCGGCTGGTTGTGGTCAGTGGAGGCTGGTTGTGGTCAGTGGTGGCTGGTGGCTGGTTGTGGTTAGTGGTGACCGGTCGTGGTCAGTGGTGGCTGGTTGTGGTCAGTGGTGGCTGGTTGTGGTCAGTGGTGCCTGGTTGTGGTCAGTGGTGGCTGGTTGTGGTCAGTGGTGCCTGGTTGTGGTCAGTGGAGGCTGGTTGTGGTCAGTGGTGGCTGGTTGTAGTGGTGACTGGTTGTGGTCAGTGGAGGCTGGTTGTGGTCAGTGGTGGCTGGTTGTGGTCAGTGGTGCCTGGTTGTGGTCAGTGGTGGCTGGTTGTGGTCAGTGGTGGCTGGTTGTGGTCAGTGGTGCCTGGTTGTGGTCAGTGGAGGCTGGTTGTGGTCAGTGGTGGCTGGTTGTGGTCAGTGGAGGCTGCTTGTGTCATTCTGGGTATGACCCTCATGGTAAGGCTGTGTTCATGTTCATTCTCAACAGGTTGCTGTGACAGGACAGGTTATATTGGTTGTCGTGGTCAGTAGTGGCTGTGGTCAGTAGTGGTGGTTGTGGTCAGTAGTGGTGGTGGTGATCAGTAGTGGTGGTGGTGGTCAGTAGTGGTTGTGGTCAGTAGTGGTGGTGGTCAGTAGTGGTTGTGGTTAGGTTATGGTCAGCTGTCTTGGTATGAACCTCATTGCCAGACTGTGTTCATCCTCCACGGGTTGCTGTGACAGGTTGTTTGTCTGCCTGATGCTGCTCAGTGTGTTGCCATGACGAGGACACACCGTGTACCGCGACAATAGCGTCACCAGGACAGCCTTCATCATCATCATGGCAATGTGTTTACCCACACAGGAGCGGGGGCCACAGCCGAACGGCTGGAAGAAACGACTGGGCACCTGATGGAAAAAAGGAGAGGTCAACCATAGCCTGGTACCAGATCGGTTTGTGCTGTCTTATGGTCGTTATAATGTTCGGCATGAATCAATGGAGTTGGCAAGATGTCACAAACTGATCTGGAACCAGGTAAACCACATGCTACTTCTGAATGATTTCACAGACCTGTCCATCAATTATGACAACAGTTTGCAATGCAATGCTTTTAAGCAATTAGGACCACCCCAACTCTCACTTACAGTTTTATCAAAGTTTTCCAAGCTGAATTCGTTGGGTTTGGGGAAGAACTCAGTTTTGTGCATGAGCCCTATGTTGAGGATGATGTTGGTTCCCTTGGAAACCTTGGTCCCATCGATGACGTCATCTTCCAGCGCCTTCCTCATGGTGAAGTCTACCACAGGATGGAACCTCATGGACTCATTGATAAAGCTCTCCAGCACTCTGAAGTTCTGGAAGTCAACTGTCATTACATCCTTCTCTCCTGTGGATAGAAGTGAACATAAGATTGTCAGCATGGTGTGCCTAAAAGATATCATTTGTCATCCGGGAGATATTTGTCTCAATTATTAGTCAAGGGTGGCTCAGAGAGGTGTTAGCAAGGTTGTGGGTCCCGCAGAGATCATTAACACATACTAAAATATATATGCACTCACTGTACTGTAAGTTGCTGTCGCTTTGGATAAAATCGTCTGCTATGTGGCATATATTATATATTATTAGAAATTCCACCTAACTGTTGAAACCCCCTTTATTTGAAAGGTGTGAGCATAGTCACCTATGAGAGTGCTGATCTCCTCTACAATCCTCATCTCCACCTCAGGGTTCTGCTTCAGCAGCATGAGCATGAAGAACAGACTGATGGACAGAGTGTCTGGGGCTGCTATCACCATCTCCAACACACACTGTCTCACGTCGTCCGCCGACAGCTCTCCATGGTTCTGGTCAACACACACACACGCCGAGAGAGTGGAAGATTGACAGGTTTCTCTTAGTGACACCCTATACAATGATATGATTTGAATTAATCAGCAGAACAGACCTGGGCGAAGATGAGTTCTGAGGTGAAGTCAATATCATCATCCAGTTTTTCAGCTTCACTGATAATTCTTCTTTTGGTTTCGATAAGGCTTTCCATGACGTCCTGTAGCTCCTTGCTAGAGACGAGACGTCAAAACACTTGATTAAACTACACACCTTCTACAAAACTACTACACACCTTCATTTACGCAACCCCCCCCCCCCCCGAAGAGTGAACATCACCAATCACCACATAGAGGCTTTAAGTGCATGTGTGAACTTACGCTGCTTGTTGATGCCTCTTGTACATCCATCCACATTTGAAGAAGATATCAGGCTTGATCAGAACCGTTTGCCAGGTGTCAAAGTAGTGTTGAATCTTCAATAGCAGCTCTTTCTCTGAGTTACATAAAGTACAAGGCACACAGTCAAAGCTTGGCATAATTCAACGTGTTAAGGATGTCAATTTACATTACATTGACAGTAGTGAGTCATTTAGCAGACTCCTATCCAGAGCTACTTACAGTAGTGAGTCGTTTAACAGACTCTCTTATCCAGAGAGAGTTACAGTAGTGAGTCGTTTAGCAGACTCTTATCCAGAGCTACTTACAGTAGTGAGTCATTTAACATACTCTCTTATCGTGAGCCACTATCAGTTAATGTATTAATCTTAAGATAGCCAGGTGGGACAACCACATATCACAGTCATAGTATGTACACTTTTCCTCAATAAAGTAGCTATCAGCAAAGTCAGAGCTAGTAAAGGGGTGGGAGGGATTGATTATTTAAGTTACTCTTTGAAGAGGTAGGGTTTCAGATGCTTCTGGAAGATGGGCAGGGACTCTGCTGTCCTAGCTTCAGGGGGAAGCTGATTCCACCATTGGGGTGCCAGGACAGAGAACAGACGTCCCCACATGCATGCAGGCACACCCACACAGACAAACCCCTCCCCCCGCACACACACACCCTGCCACTGACCATTGAGAGGCACCCTGAGGAACAGTTTGTTAGAAATGTCCACTACGATGCATCTCAGCAGGTTGAGAACATCTACGTGTCCAGAGGGGTCAGTCATCTCCTGCAGACGCTCCAGGTGCCTGTCTGTTGCACTCACACAGATCCCTACTGTCCGCTGCAGACCAGGCCCTGTCAGAGCTAACACACACAACACCAAGGATGGGCTCAATTCCATTTCAATTCAGACAATTCAGGAAGAATTCCATTGAGTGAATTGAAATCACCCTATACAATTAATAAAAATGGGCACCGGACTATTTACATGAAATAGTACCCGCAAAACACCAGTCTCAACGTCAACAGTGAAGAGGCGACTCCAGGATGCTGGCCTTCTAGGTAGAGTTGCAAAGAAAAAGCCATATCTCAGACTGGACATTAAAAATAAAAGATTAAGAGGGGCAAAAGAAGACAGCCACTGGACAGAGTATCTGTCTAGAAGGCCAGCATCCTGGAGTTGCCTCTTCACGGTTGACGTTGAGGCTGATGTTTTGCGGGTACTTTTTAATGAAGCTGCTAGTTGAGGACTTGTGAGGCGTCTGTTTCTCAAACTAGACACTCTAATGTACTTGTCCTCTTGCTCAGTTTTGCACTGGGGCCTCCCACTCCTCTTTATATTCTGGTTAGAGCCAGTTTGCGCTGTTCTGTGACGGGAGTAGTACACAGCGTTGTACGAGATCTTCAGTTTCTTGGCAATTTCTCACATGGAATAGCCTTCATTTTTCAGAACAAGAAAAGACTGATGATTCTCAGAAGAACGTTATTTGTTTTTTGACATTTTGAGCCTGTAATCAAACCCACAAATGCTGATGCTCCAGATACTCAACTAGTCTAAAGAAGGACAGTTGTATTGCTTCTTTAATCAGGACAACAGTTTTCAGCTGTGCTAACATAACTGTAAAAGGGTTTTCTATTGATAAATCAGCCTTTTAAAATTATAAACTTGGATTAGCTAACACAACATGTCATTGGACCACAGGAGTGATGGTTGCTGATAATGGGCCTCTGTACTCCTACGTAGATATTCAATTTAAAAAAATCTGCTGTTTCCAGCTACAATAGTAAATTACAACATTAACAATGTCTACACTGTATTTCTGATCAATTTGATGTTATGTTAATAGACAAAAAATTCGCTTTTCTTTCAAAAACAAGAACATTTCTAAGTGACCCCAAACTTTTGAACGGTAGAGTATCGACTAACCTGTACCACCACACATTAACTCTGTACCGGTACACCCTGTATATAGCCTCCACATTGACTCTGTACCGGTACCCCCTGTATATAGCCTCCACATTAACTCTGTACCGGTACACCCTGTATATAGCCTCTACATTAACTCTGTACTGGTACACCCTGTATATAGCCTCCACATTAACTCTGTACTGGTACACCCTGTATATAGCCTCCACATTGACTCTGTACCGGTACCCACTGTATATAGCCTCCACATTAACTCTGTACTGGTACCCCCTGTATATAGCCTCCACATTAACTCTGTACTGGTAATAATAATAATAATAATATATGCCCCCTGTATATAGCCTCCAGTCATTGACTCTGTACCGGTGGTACCCCCTGTATATAGCCTCCACATTAACTCTGTACCGGTACCCCCTGTATATAGCCTCCACATTGACTCTGTACCGGTACACCCTGTATATAGCCTCCACATTAACTCTGTACTGGTACCCCCTGTATATAGCCTCCACATTGACTCTGTACTGGTACACCCTGTATATAGCCTCCACATTGACTCTGTACCGGTACCCACTGTATATAGCCTCCACATTAACTCTGTACCGGTATTTGTAAGTCGCTCTGGATAAGAGCGTCTGCTAAATGACTTAAATGTAAATGTAAATGTACCCCCTGTATATAGCCTCCACATTAACTCTGTACTGGTACCCCCTGTATATAGCCTCCACATTAACTCTGTACTGGTACCCCCTGTATATAGCCTCCACATTGACTCTGTACCGGTACCCCCTGTATATTACCTCCACATTAACTCTGTACTGGTACACCCTGTATATAGCCTCCACATTGACTCTGTACCGGTACACCCTGTATATAGCCTCCACAATGACTCTGTACCGTAATACCCTGTATATAGCCTCCACATTGACTCTGTACCGTAATACCCTGTATAAAGCCTCCACATTGACTCTGTACCGGTACACCCTGTATATAGTCTCCACATTGACTCTGTACTGGTACCCCTGTATATAGTCTCCACATTGACTCTGTACTGGTACCCCCCCTGTATATAGTCTCCACATTGACTCTGTACTGGTACCCCTGTATATAGTCTCCACATTGACTCTGTACCCCTGTCTCCACATTGACTCTGTACTGGTACACCCTGTATATAGTCTCCACATTGACTCTGAACTGGTACCCCTGTATATAGTCTCCACATTGACTCTGTACTGGTACCCCTGTATATAGTCTCCACATTGACTCTGTACTGGTACCCCTGTATATAGTCTCCACATTGACTCTGTACCGTAACACCCTGTATAAAGCCCCCACATTAACTCTGTACCGTAACACCCTGTATATAGCCTCCACATTGACTCTGTACTGGTACCCCCTGTATATAGCCTCCACATTAACTCTGTACCGTAACACCCTGTATAAAGCCTCCACATTAACTCTGTACCGTAACACCCTGTATATAGTCTCATTATTGTTATTTTATTATGTTACTTTGTATTATTTTTTACTTTAGTTTATTTGGTAAATATTTTCTTAACTCTTTCTTGAACTGCATTGTTGGTTAAGGGCTTGTAAGTAAGTATTTCACGGTAAGGTCTGTTGTATTCAGCGCATACGACAAATACAATATGATTTGATTTTAAATGGAATTGATCCCAACCCTGTATCAGACCAGAACATAAATTAATTTGACATCTAGTAAGAGTGAGTCAAATGTTAGTGAGTTAGATAATCATGTAATAGATAAACTTCAAGTCTCTGTCGTTTGTTTACCTTTCGCAAAATATGTCCTCATTTTTTTCCAGAGTGGGATGTCACTGTTGAAGATGATACCTCTCCCGTCCATCCCGATACACTGCAGTCCTCGTTTACTGGCGAACCGGGCTGTGTAGTGGGCACTCTTCAGGACATGGTAGACAGCAGAGGACCTGCAGCAAGAGTGAGAGACCAAGAGTGTCATAAATAGAGAGTCTCAAACAAGTAGTGCTGATCTTGGATAAGTTTTTACTTTTTCAATGATAATGAACGGACATGGGAGGTAGAGGATCTTAGATCTACTCTGAGACGCTTGATGAATATCACCCCCTACCCCCACCGAACTGAATGAGTGGAGTATTTTCCAATTCCATTTCAACAGAACTTACTTGCTAAGAATGAGAGTCTCTTCTCCGTTGATCCAGACCCGAACCATACTCCCATATCTCTTGTTGTAGTAGTTACAGGCTGTTCCTATCCCGCTCCAGATGAACCGAGAGTAGGACAGGATTGGACCCAGACCAGCCCAGAAGAAAGGACCTGCCATAGAGGCACGTACAGTAGAGACGCAGGTTAGTACAGGATTGGACCCAGACCAGCCCAGAAGAAAGGACCTGCCATAGAGGCACGTACAGTAGAGATGCAGGTTAGTACAGGATTGCTACTTGCCACCGTTTTGCCCCCACTCCCCCCCCCCTAGACACATTTACACATCATTCATACATCATTGGTCTCACCTGGTATGTGTGAGGCGTTAGTGAGGCACCAGGCCGTGATGAGCAGGAGACAGAGCAGCAGCAGCAGGACTCCAGACACGCTCGTGTCATCCACTATACTGGTAGCCATTACAGTGAGGAGGTCTGGAGGCTGCAGTGTTATGATGACAGCTGGAGCACTCTGACAGTTATTATTCTCCTTCCAAGTTTTATCTCTCCCCCCCCAGGGAAAAAGGTCTTCTGACTTACTTCAAGGAGACTACCTGGTTAAATATTTTTAAAAGTAAAAACATGTCCCACTGATTATAGAGTAGACCTGGTCTCTCAAGTATGACCGTAGGTCTTTCATTTTGATTGAAACAGGCTCACTTAACCTTCAAAAGAAAGCGAACCACCGTATAATTCATCATCTGAAGAAAGAAATAACATCTGCTAACCATGTGTGTATGTGACAAATAAAACATTTGATTTGATTTGCACCTCACCGAAGTAGTTGTCGCTTATCTATTGGGACAGCCGAAGAAAAAAGTATTCTAAGAGTTTACGGTATATGTATTGAATCACCCTGAATTTCCAGAACCAAATTACACCCAATGTAGTGGACACTTTTTAAATATTTTTTTTTACCAGAACCCTATAGGTCCTGGTTAAAAGTAGTGCACTAAATAGAGAATAGGGCGCTATAGGTCCTGGTTAAAAGTAGTGCACTAAATAGGGAATAGGGTGCAATAGGTCCTGGTTAAAAGTAGTGCACTAAATAGGGAATAGGGTGCAATAGGTCCTGGTTAAAAGTAGTGCACTAAATAGGGAATAGGGTGCAATAGGTCCTGGTTAAAAGTAGTGCACTAAATAGAGAATAGGGCGCTATAGGTCCTGGTTAAAAGTAGTGCACTAAATAGGGAATAGGGTGCCATTTGGGACGTAGCCAGGGCGATTTAAATTGTCAAAACAAAAGCCTTAAACTCCGTGACAACCCTTGCTCTCTTTTCATCCCCTTTTAAATATTTCTCCTGTCCTTGTCCTATGGGGTTGGTACAACATGTGAACACGGTAACCATAACACAACCAACGAAAGCTTTTTAAGATAACCAGTTGTACTATTTGCTATGTACAGTTCCAGATGTCTTACCAAGGCTAGAGTTTAGCAAATTAGACATCAAAGATATTAGAACCTTCTGAAACCAGAGGGGAAGGCTGAGGTGTCTGTCATTTTATCAGAATGTACTAATGCTGTTGTTTCTTTATCTATCGGAGAAACTTGGTCATCTTTGTTCTCGTCATCGTCCACTCTAGAAGACACGGTTTGTTTGCTGTAACATTGTATAATACAGATTTTTTTGTTTTATGTTTAAAATTGTACAAATTTCAATGATATTCTGTTATAGGCTTATAGGCCTCTTTTCAAGAATATCCCTCTTGACACTTCTTGTTCCTCAGAGAGAAAACAATTCCCTCTAGTTAATTAGAACATACAGACAAAAAGTTCCCCCTTATTTATAGAATTGTCATTATGTAGGAAAAGGATAATACCCACCGCTCTCATCCTGGACTGCCCCAGAGTAGTCTGCCGCTAGCCTGGCTACAGTCCGTCTCCTGTGTAGCCACTCCTGTGCCCCTGTTTCTGCTCCTGGTTGGTTTTAAAGATGATCAGTATTCTTTTATCTGATAAATCACAGGCATCCAAGCTGTTGAATATCAACTTACCGGTTGCTTGGTTACACTACCAATTTAGGCCCTCAAGTGCCGTTAAATGCATGAACCTCTCACCAAAAAGACTGCCAAAGCAAAACAATAGAGCTATAGTGAAGAGCCTGGCTACCTTTTAACTGGAAAAGTATACCCCAAAGTGAACACAAAAAAAAGACTTAATGTTGGAGATTATAGAGTAGACCTGGTCTCTCAAGTATGACCGTAGGTCTTTCATTTTGATTGAAACAGGCTCACTTAACCTTCAAAAGAAAGCGAACCACCGTATAATTCATCAACTGAAGAAAGAAATAAATTAAACAGGTCAGACTGACCCAGCTAATTTGAGGATAACAATAGGGTTTTTATCCAGCAAATTTACAACAGAAGAAATGTTAATACATTTGCCCCTGTCTGTCAAGAAGTTGGAGAAGGGAAAGACCTACCTAGTCAGTTATACAACTGAATGTGTCTTGCGCATTTAACCCAAACCCTGTGGGTCAGAAAGGTGCAGGGGGCTGTCTTTCAGCACCCAGAGAACAGTGGGTTAACTACAGAACTACAGATTTGTTTTACCTTGTCAGCTCAGGGATTTGATCCAGCAACTTTTCAGTTACAGGCCCCAATGCTCTAACCACTAGGCTACCTGCCTCCCTTAGATGTTGATAGTTACTCAGCGGTGATATACAAGCTATATACAGCAGGGCACAGAGACAGTCAATTGAAAGTAAAACACAGTTAAACAGAGAGCGAGAGAGACAGAGAAATCCATGTAGTCTAACCTGCAGGGTCATTCCAGTTCACTCCCTCTGAATGCCTGATTCTGTCACTGATTAAGACATGGTCTTAATGATGCTGGAGGCTTTTGTGTCATGGCCAGACATGGCACAATGGTGGAGAGGGAAAAGGTATTTGGCATCTTCCTGGTTGCCATAGAGACTAGGCATCAACTTAGAGAGGGCTTCTTGAGAGAATACACTTAAGAATGTTCCTATAGTTCTTGGCCCGTATTCACAAAGCTTCTCAAAGGTAGGAGTGCTGATATATTCGTATTTAATATAATCTGAGGCTAAATTGATCATATCACATGTCATATTTTGTGATATAACAAAATAGAACTTCTACAAACCAAATTGCTTCAGAAGATAGTCATTTTTTTCACAACTTGTTTCTATTACTTTCTAGCATGTCAAGCTAACTTACAGAGTAGCTATAGCATAGCTAACTAGCCAGCTAGCTTTCTAGCCATTCACCTTGCATTGTTTAGCTTAGTAGCTAGCTGGTTGATGTTTTCCTTTGGTAACCAGAGCAAATGAAATCAACATTCACCTCCACAATTGCTGTTTATAATAATAATAATAATATCCATGCTGAATGAAGGAGTTATGGGACCTCATTGACACTTTATCACTTAATTTAAGAGGAAAATTCACATCAAAAATGCTTTGTGCAACTGACTTGGAGTTAAGGAAACTTTAAGGGAAAAGATGAGAGGAAAATGAACTTACGGTGTTTTATGCAACCTGTGCCATGATCCCGTATTGATGTCACTTTTTAAATCCACTTCAATCTGTGTTGATGAAGGGGAGGAGACATGTTAAAGAAGTATTTTTAAGCCTTGAGAAAGTTGAGACATGTATTGTGGTGGGGGGGGGGGCATTCAGAGGGTGAATGGACAAGACAAAAGATTTAAGTGCCTTTGAACGGGGTATGGTAGTAGGTGCCAGGTGCCCTGTTTTTTCACGGTCAACAGTTTCCTGTGTGTATCAATAATGGTCCACCATCCAAAGGACATCCAAACAACTTGACACAACTGTGGGAAGCATTGGAGTCAACATGGGACAGTATTCCTGTGGAACACTTTCGACAACAGCGTCCATGCCCTGACAAAATTGAGGCTGTTCAGAGGGCAAAACAGTGGGTGGGTGCAACTCAATATTAGGAAGGTGTTCCTAATGTTTTGTACATTCAGTGTAGCATAGACAACACAAATCATCTAAAAACACTGAGAAGGTGTTCAAATACAGCAAACATGTGTTCCAACCATTACTATGAGCCATCCTTCCATCAGCAGCCTCCACTGATATATATATACCAGTCAAAAGTTTGGACACACCTACTCATTCAAGGGGTTTTCTTTATTTTATAATATTTTCTACATTGTAGAATAATAGTGAAGACATCAAAACTATGAAATAACACACATGGAATCATGTAGTAACCAAAAAAGTGTTAAAGAAATCATCATATATTTTATATTTGAGATTCTTCAAAGAAGCTACCCTTTGCCTTGATGACAGCTTTGCACACTCTTGGCATTCTCTCAACCAGCTTCATGAGGTAGTCACCTGGAATGCATTTAAACGAACAGGTGTGTGTAACGCTGGAAGAGTGATGGGTGTGGAGTCAGGCGCAGAGGGCAGAGGAAACGCTTTATTCTCCGTATAGTAGCACAAACGGGTGACGCCGAAACACAGGCGTAAAACACTCCAACAATGTACTAACTGGTACATACGCTGTACAGCGGCTATCCCAACAAAAAACAGGAACACTCCTTGACAAAACAGCAAACAAGCCCGAACGTACCCAGGCGGGCTAATCGAACTTAAATAACCCCGACCCCAAAAGCCCCAACAAGGTGAAACCAATTAGACTAAACAAAATGAAAAGGGGAGAAAGGGATCGGTAGCAGCTAGTAGACAGGCGACGACGACCGCCGAGCGCCACCCGAACGGGAAGGGGGAGTCACCTTCGGTAGCAGCTAGTAGACCTGCGACGACGACCGCCGAGCGCCACCCGAACGGGAAGGGGGAGTCACCTTCGGTAGCAGCTAGTAGACCTGCGACGACGACCGCCGAGCGCCACCCGAACGGGAAGGGGGAGCCACCTTCGGTAGCAGCTAGTAGACCGGCGACAATGACCGCCGAGCGCCACCCGAACGGGAAGGGGGAGTCACCTTCGGTAGCAGCTAGTAGACCGGCGACGATGACCGCCGAGCACCACCCGAACGGGAAGGGGGAGTCACCTTCACTAGCAGCTAGTAGACCGGCGACGATGACCGCTGAGCGCCACCCGAACGGGAAGGGGGAGTCACCTTCACTAGCAGCTAGTAGACCGGCGACGATGACCGCCGAGCACCACCCGAACGGGAAGGGGGAGTCACCTTCACTAGCAGCTAGTAGACCGGCGACGATGACCGCCGAGCACCACCCGAACGGGAAGGGGGAGTCACCTTCACTAGCAGCTAGTAGACCGGTGACGATGACCGCTGAGCGCCACCCGAACGGGAAGGGGGAGCCACCTTCGGTGATATTCGTGACAGTGTGCCTTGTTAAAAGTTAAACAGTGGAATTCCTACCCTTTTTAATGGGTTTAAGCAAATCAGTTGTGACCAGGTAGGTATACAGGTAGGGGTGGTATACAGGTAGGGGTGGTATACAGGTAGGGGTGGTATACAGGTAGGGGTGGTATACAGGTAGCGGTGGTATACAGGTAGGGGTGGTATACAGGTAGGGGTGGTATACAGGTAGGGGTGGTATACAGGTAGCGGTGGTATACAGGTAGCGGTGGTATACAGGTAGGGGTGGTATACAGAAGACAGCCCTATTTGGTAAAAGACCAAGTAAAGCTCAAATAAGCAAAGAGACACAGCAGTCCATCGTTACTTTAAGACATGAAGATCAGTCAATATGGAACATTTCAAGAACTTTGAAAGTTTAATCAAGTGCAGTTGCAAAAACCATCAAGCCCTATGATGAAATTGGCTCTCATGAGAACCGCCACAGGAAAGGAAGACCCAGAGTGACCTATGTTGCAATAAGTTCATTAGAGTTACCAGCCTCAGAATTTGCAGCCCAAATAAATGCTTCACAGAGTCCAAGTAACAGACACGTCTCAACATCAACTGTTCAGAGGAGACTGTGTGAATCAGGCCTTCATGGTCGAATAGCTGCAAAGAAACCACTACTAAAGGACACCAATAATAAGAAGAGACTTGCTTCGGCCAAGAAACACGAGCAATGGACATTAGACTGGTGTGGGCTTTGCTGGTGACACTGTCTGTGATTTATTTAGAATTCAAGGCACACTTAACCAGCATGGCTACCACAGCATTCTTCAGCAATACGCCATCCCAACTGGTTTGGACTTAGTGGGACTATCATTTGTTTTTCACCAGGACAACGAGCCAACACACCTCCAGGCTGTGTAAAGGCTATTTGACCAAGAAGGAGAGTGATGGAGTGCTGCATCAGATGACCTAGCCTCCACAATCACCCAATCTAAACCCAATTGAGATGGTTTGGGATGAGTTGGACCACAGAGTGAAGGAAAAGCCGCCAACAAGTGCTCAGCATATGTGGGAACTCCTTCAAGACTGTTGGAAAAGCATTCCAGGTAAAGCTGGTTGAGAGAATACAATGAGTGTGCAAAGCTGTCATCAAGGCAAAGGGTGGCTACTTTGAAGAATCTAAAATCTAAAATATATTCTGACACATTTTGGGGTTACTCCATGATTACATGTGTGTTATTTCACAGTTTTGATGTCTTCACTATTATTCTACGGTGTAGAACATAGTAAAAAATTAAGAAAACCCCTTGAATGAGTAGGTCTGTCCAAACTTTTGACTGGTACTGTAAAGACAGTATCTTCGGAAAGTATTCAGACCCCTTTGAGTTTTCACATTTTGTTAGGTTACAGCCTTTTCTAAAATGGATTAAATCGTTTTCTTTCCTCATCAATCTACACACAATACCCCATAATGACAAAGCAAAAACAGAATTTTGGACATTTTTGCTGATTTATTACCAAATAACCCTGAAAATATTACATTTACATAAGTATTTAGATCCTTTACTTAGTACTTTGTTGAAGCACCTTTAGCATTGATTAGAGCCTCAAGTCTTCTTGGGTAATGACGCTACAAGCTTGGCACACCTGTATTTGGAGAGTTTCCCACGTTTTTCTCTGCAAATCCTCTCAAGCTCTGTCAGGCTGGATGGGGAGCGATGCTGCACAGCTATTTGCAGGTCTCACCAGAGATTATCGATCGGGTTCAAGTCCAGCCTCTGGCTGGGCCACTCATGGACATTCAGAGACTTGTCCCGAAGCCACTCCTGCGTTGTCTTGGCTCTGTGCTTAGGGTCGTTGTCCCATTGGAAGGTGAAACTTCGCCCCAGACTGAGGTCCTGATCACTCTGGAGCAGGTTTTCATCAAGGATCTCTGTACTTTGCTCAATCTTGGTTTCATCAGACCAGAGAATCTTGTCTCTCATGGTCTGAAACTCCAAGAGCGCTGTCATGAGCCTTTTACTAAGGATTAGCTTTCAATTTGTTATTATGGTGTATTGTGTGTAGATTGCTGAGATTTTTTTTTTTTCATCCATTTTCAAATAAGGCTGTAGCTTAACAAAATGTGGGAAAAGGCAAGGGGTCTGAATACTTCCTGAATGCACTGTATATATATATATATAATGGTGTGTATAGACAGTATATGAATAGGAAAGGTGTGTACAGTACAGAAGTAGTATTTATATAGGATGAGCCTTGACTAGAATACAGTACATATGAAGTGGGTAAACCAGTACAGTGGGGCAAAAAGTATTTAGTCAGCCACCAATTGTGCAAGTTCTCCCACTTAAAAAGATGAGAGAGGCCTGTAATTTTCATCATAGGTACACTTCAACTATGACAGACAAAATTAGAAAAAAAAATCCAGAAAATCACATTGTAGGATTTTTTATGAATTTATTTGTAAATTATGGTGGAAAATAAGTATTTGGTCAATACTTTGTTAAATACCCTTTGTTGGCAATGACAGAGGTCAAACGTTTTCTGTAAGTCTTCACAAGGTTTTCACATACTGTTGCTGGAATTTTGGCCCATTCCTCCATGCAGATCTCCTCTAGAGCAGTGATGTTTTGGGGCTGTTGCTGGGCAACATGGACTTTCAACTCCCTCCAAAGTTGTTCTATGGGGTTGAGATCTGGAGACTGATAAGGCCACTCCATGACCTTGCAATGCTTCTTACGAAGCAACTCTTTTGTTGCCTGAGCGGTGTGTTTGGGATCAATGTCATGCTGAAAGACCCAGCCACGTTTCATCTTCAATGCCCTTGCTGATGGAAGGAGGTTTTCACTCAAAATCTCACCATACATGGCCCCATTCATTCTTTCCTTTACACGGATCAGTCGTCCTGGTCCCTTTGCAGAAAAACAGCCCCAAAGCATGATGTTTCCACCCCCATGCTTCACAGTAGGTATGGTGTTCTTTGGATGCAACTCAGCATTCTTTGTCCTCCAAACAGAATGAGTTGAGTTTTTACCAAAAAGTTATATTTTGGTTTCATCTGACCATATGACATTCTCCCAATCTTCTTCTGGATCATCCAAATGCTCTCTAGCAAACTTCAGACGGGCCTGGACATGTACTGGCTTAAGCAGGGGGACACGTCTGACACTGCAGGATTTGAGTCCCTGGCGGCGTAGTGTGTTACTGATGGTAGGCTTTGTTACTTTGGTCCCAGCTCTCTGCAGGTCATTCACTAGGTCCCCCGTGTGGTTCTGGGATTTTTGCTCACCGTTCTTGTAATCATTTTGACCCCACGGGGTGAGATCTTGCGTGGAGCCCCAGATCAAGGGAGATTATCAGTGGTCTTGTATGTCTTCCATTTCCTAATAATTGCTCCCACAGGAGATTTCTTCAAACCAAGCTGCTTACCTATTGCAGATTCAGTCTTCCCAGCCTGGTGCAGGTCTACACTTGTGTTTCTGGTGTCCTTTGACAGCTCTTTGGTCTTGGCCATAGTGAAGTTTGGAGTGTGACTGTTTGAGGTTGTGGACAGGTGTCTTTTATACTGATAACAAGTTCAAACAGGTGCCATTAATACAGGTAACAAGTGGAGGACAGAGGAGCCCCTTAAAGAAGAAGTTACAGGTCTGTGAGAGCCAGAAATCTTGCTTGTTTGTAGGTGACCAAATACTTATTTTCCACTATAATTTGCAAATAAATTCAATTCAAATCCTACAATGTGATTTTCTGGATTTTTTTTTTCATTTTGAAGTGTCATAGTTGAAGTGTATCTATGATGAAAATTACAGGCCTCTCTCATCTTTTTAAGTGGGAGAACTTGCACAATTGGTGGCTGACTAAATACTTTTTTGCCCCACTGTATGTAAACATTATTGTCACGAGTCCGACCGAGGGTGTTTCCCCTTCCCGGGCGGGTGGCGCTCGGCGGTCGTCGTCACCGGCCTATTAGCTGCCACTGATTGTTTTTCCTCCCCCTCCTTGTATGTTTAGTGGTAGCACCTGTTCATGTTTAACTAGTTTGTCTTTATTAGACAGCCGTTGTTGGTTGTTGTGCGGGATTATTTCTATGTAACCGTCGGCTCTGTTGTAGAGGTACGTGTTAGTGCCTAGTCGTGATTTTTTCCGTTGTACTTTTTGATTCCCTGTGGTTGGGAACGTAACTTTTGTGAGCACCCTGTGGTGCGTTGGTGCTATTAAAAGACGCACAGCATTGAACTCTGTCTCCTGCATTTGACTCCACACCCACAACACCCGGAGCATTACAATTATTAAAGTGACTAGTGTTCAATGACTCTATGCAAATAGGTCAGCAGCCTCTAAGGTGCAGGGTAGAGTACCGTGTGGTAGCCGTCTAGTAACAGTGACTAAGGTTCAGGGCAGTATACTGGGTGGTAGCTGGTCAGTAACAGTGAATAAGGATCTGGGCAGGGTACTGGGTGGTAGCTGGTCAGTAACAGTGACTATGGTTCAGGGCAGTATACTGGGTGGTAGCTGGTCAGTAACATTGACTAAGGTTCTGGGCAGTATACTGGGTGATAGCAGACTAGTAACAGTGACTAAGGTTCAGGGCAGGGTGACTGTTTAACTGTCTGATTGGCCTAGAGATAGAAGCTGTTTATCATTCCGAGCTTTAAAGCACCTGTACTGTCTCCACCTTCTAGATGGCAGCAGGGTGAACAGTCCGTGGCTCGGGTGGGTTCTTGATGAATCTTCTTGGCCTTCCTGTGACATCGGGTGCTAAAGATGTCCTGGAGGGCAGGCAGTGTGCCCCCCCTGGTGATGCGTTGGGCTGACCGCACCACCCTCTGGAGAGCCCTGCGTTTGCGGACGGTTCAATCGCCATACCAGGCAGGAAATTTTAAGCCTCTTGAAGTTGAACAGGTCAGTGAACTTATTTATAAGCTAGGAGGGCATTATGGGGTTGAAGGCTGAGCTGTAGCCGATGAACAGCATTCTTACGTAGGTATGTATCTTGTCCAGGTTGTAAAGGGCAGTGTAATGGCGATTGCGTTGTCCGTGGAGCCTTTTTCTAAACGGCATGTCAAGGGGAAACAATGTGCAGTGGTGCTCAATGACACCCTATTTCATAAATATTGCACTACTTTTGATCAGGGTCCATAGGGAACATGGTCAAAAGTAGTGCCATATTTAGGGAGTAGGGTGTCATTTGGGACTCATTCAGTGGCTTGGTTCTCTCTGCCATACCCATACCCATATCCCCTGGGCCTTGGCTCAACTACAGAGGGACCTACTTGGCTGAAGAAATGTAAAGTGACTCAGGAAATTAAAGTCAAACCACTAATTGGATTTAGATTAAAAGCTCAATGAAAGAAAGACAAAATTCCCTTACGTTGATTACATTTTGCAAATCTAATCAGTGTTCCACATTGATTCAATGTCAATGTGTTAGATTTTTGGGGGTTGAAATGACGTGGAAACAACATTGATTCAACCAGTTTTTGCCGAGTGGGAACTGATTACCCTTAGAAAGTGAACTGAAGCTAATGGTTAAGTTGTTATTGTAATTTGATCCCACTTTTCCTCTTTTCTTTCTGTCTTTTAGATCAAGTTCCTGTTGGATCTACAGTACAGTGCTTTGCGAAAGTATTCGGCCCCCTTGAACTTTGCGACCTTTTGCAACATTTCAGGCTTCAAACATAAATATATAAAACTGTATTTTTTTGTGAAGAATCAACAACAAGTGGGACACAATCATGAAGTGGAACGACATTTATTGTATATTTCAAACTTTTTTAACATTTCAAAAACTGAAGAATTGGGCGTGCAAAATTATTCAGCTCCCTTAAGTTAATACATTGTAGCGCCACCTTTTGCTGCGATTACAGCTGTAAGTCGCTTGGGGTATGTCTCTATCAGTTTTGCACATCGAGAGACTGACATTTTTTCCTATTCCTCCTTGCAAAACAGCTCGAGCATTTGTGAACAACAGTTTTCAGTTCTTTCCACAGATTCTCGATTGGATTCAGGTCTGGACTTTGACTTGGCCATTCTAACACCTGGATATGTTTATTTTTTAACCATTCCATTGTAGATTTTGCTTTATGTTTTGGATCATTGTCTTGTTGGAAGACAAATCTCCGTCCCAGTCTCAGGTCTTTTGCAGACTCCATCAGTTTTTCTTCCAGAATGGTCCTGTATTTGGCTCCATGCATCTTCCCATCAATTTTAACCAACTTCCCTGTCCCTGCTGAAGAAAAGCAGGCCCAAACCATGATGCTGCCACCACCATCTTTGACAGTGGGGATGGTGTGTTCAGGGTGATGAGCTGTGTTGCTTTTACGCCAAACATAACGTTTTGCATTGTTGCCAAAATGTTCAATTTTGGTTTCATCTGACCAGAGCACCTTCTTCCACATGTTTGGTGTGTCTCCCAGGTGGCTTGTGGCAAACTTTAAACAACACTTTTTATGGATATCTTTAAGAAATGGCTTTCTTCTTGCCATTCTTCCATAGAGGCCAGATTTGTGCAATATACGACTGATTGTTGTCCTATGGACAGAGTCTCCCACCTCAGCTGTAGATCTCTGCAGTTCATCCAGAGTGATCATGGGCCTCTTGGCTGCATCTCTGATCAGTCTTCTCCTTGTATGAGCTGAAAGTTTAGAGGGATGGCCAGGTCTTGGTAGATTTGCAGTGGTCTGATACTCCTTCCATTTCAATATTATCGCTTGCACAGTGCTCCTTGGGATGTTTAAAGCTTGGGAAATATTTTTGTATCCAAATCCGGCTTTAAACTTCTTCAAAACAGTATCTCGGACCTGCCTGGTGTGTTCCTTGTTCTTCATGATGCTCTCTGCGTTTTTAACGGACCTCTGAGACTATCACAGTGCAGGTGCATTTATACGGAAACTTGATTACACACAGGTGGATTGTATTTATCATCATTAGTCATTTAGGTCAACATTGGATCATTCAGAGATCCTCACTGAACTTCTGGAGAGCGTTTGCTGCACTGAAAGTAAAGGGGCTGAATAATTCTGCACGCCCAATTTTTCAGTTTTTGATTTGTTAAAAAAGTTTGAAATATCCAATAAATGTCGTTCCACTTCATGATTGTGTCCCACTTGTTGTTGATTCTTCACAAAAAAATACAGTTTTATATCTTTATGTTTGAAGGCTGAAATGTGGCAAAAGGTCGCAAAGTTCAAGGGGGCCGAATACTTTCGCAAGGCACTGTATGTAACAGAACAAAATGAATTGGGTCCTGTTGGATCTACAGTATGTAACAGAATAAAATGAATTGGATCCTGTTGGATCTACAGTATGTAACAGAACAAAAGTTTATTTCTCATTGGACAGTTGGTGTTAAAACATAAAAATATTCACATCGCCCCAGAAATACATTTCCCTATTTTCATCAGATACCTTATCCAGCATTTCACAAATTCCATCAAAATATTTACCATCAGCACTAGGTGGCCTATAGCAGAAACCAACTAGTATTGGTTTTGAATGTGGTCAATGCACCTATACCCATCTAATCCATTCAACATGAAGTCCTTACATTGCTTTGCTGGAGTATGACTCTGTATGTAAACTGCAACTCCACCCCCATATCTATTTCTGTCCCTCCTGAACATATTGTGTCCATGTATAGAGATCTCAGCATCGTCAAAAGTAGAGTCCAAGCGAGTCTCTGATATTGCCAATACATGAATATGTATTGCTTTTACACCTGCATTGTTTGCTGTTTGGGGTTTTAGGCTGGGTTTCTGTACAGCACTTTGAGATATCAGCTGATGTACGAAGGGCTATATAAATAAATTTGATTTGATTTGATTTGATTTGATTTGATTTGATTTGATTTGATTGTTTGACGGCACTAGACAGCATATGTCTTGTATTTTGTTCCTTAAACTGCATATATTCAAGTGAGTAATGAACACACCTTTCTTTGGTAAATATAAGTATTTATATATCCAAACATGACTCGGCAGTTGTAATCTGAGAGAGACAAACTCAGGCTGTGTGTGTGTGTGTGTGGGGGGGGGGGTCGCTCCTCGGGAGGGACAGTGAACAATCAATTTGTCATACCTCAGATATACTATGTCACCTCGTTCTCTTGTAGCCTTCATGGCCGGTATTAGTTCCTTTCTTCTTTGACGGACTGAATCAGAGAAATCCTCATTGATGAAGAGGAAAGACCCTTTTAAGGCGATTGGATTTTTCAAGGGCTGCAAGCTTATCCTTGAACCTGAAGAATTTCACTACAATTGGCCCGGGTCTGGTTCCATTGGCACCACTATTGGCACCACTAGTGCCCCCTGATTCCCCAGACCGGTGAGAACATTCCAGCTCAACCCGTCGATCCAATTGTAGCTCCTCAGAAAACAGCTTTCGAACTTTGTCCTCTGATTCAGCACGTCTCACTATTGGCTCTCCAGGATACCATCTATTACAAGATGATTTCTCATTGATTCTCCATCCAGGTAATCAGTCTTCCCAGACATGTTCAGTAGGCCCTCCCTGACTGTGGTGACCTTGTCCAGTAGGCCCTCCCTGACTGTGGTGACCTAGTTCTGTAGGCCCTCCCTGACTGTGGTGACCTAGTTCTGTAGGCCCTCCCTGACTGTGGTGACCTAGTTCTGTAGGCCCTCCCTGACTGTGGTGACCTAGTTCTGTAGGCCCTCCCTGACTGTGGTGACCTTGTCCAGTAGGCCCTCCCTGACTGTGGTGACCTTGTCCAGTAGGCCCTCCCTGACTGTAGTGACCTTGTCCAGTAGGCCCTCCCTGACTGTGGTGACCTAGTTCTGTAGGCCCTCCCTGACTGTGGTGACCTTGTCCAGTAGGCCCTCCCTGACTGTGGTGACCTAGTTCTGTAGGCCCTCCCTGACTGTGGTGACCTAGTTCTGTAGGCCCTCCCTGACTGTGGTGACCTAGTTCTGTAGGCCCTCCCTGACTGTGGTGACCTTGTCCAGTAGGCCCTCCCTGACTGTAGTGACCTTGTCCAGTAGGCCCTCCCTGACTGTGGTGACCTAGTTCTGTAGGCCCTCCCTGACTGTGGTGACCTAGTTCTGTAGGCCCTCCCTGACTGTGGTGACCTAGTTCTGTAGGCCCTCCCTGACTGCACTAGTTTGTGTTTACCTTGAAACTTTTGCTCACGAGCACTCCCCCCCTCAGCAGAAAATATTGAAGTGTATATTTAAAGGTGTTTCACACCATTTCAAACATTGCATCTAAATTGTAGTTCTATTCTATCCATATGTTCATTTCATACCCATAGAATGCATTATCAAAAACATAACATGCTCTAGAAATGTAACTAAAATGGAAACTACATTTGGGTGTTTGGATGCAAGATGCAGTCCATGATTACTATATTTGGATGGCTGAAACACTGTTCAGGTACCTTTGGCAAATCTTAATTTTGATTTTTTTTTGGGGGGGATATATAGTGATATACTGTAAATGTGTTATTTAGTGCCATTTAGCCATTTGCATTTGTGCTTCAGGTCGGGTTGTCCAAGAGTACAAGAGCATTACATCCTTACCGAGCAGCAAGACCATTGACATCAGGAAATTCTACCAGGGCTGTGGACCTACCGTTTACAATGTGGATCAATGTATTTCGACAATGCAAGGAACTCCAAAGTTGTGAAATGTAAGCGCTTTTTTTAGATGTTGTCAATGTTGACATAAGAGATTACATGTATAAAGCATTATAACTTGTTAAGTTGTTATAACTGGACCTATATATATATATATATAGATAAATAAATAAAAACATTTTACCCCCTTTTTCTCCCCAATTTCGTGGTATCCAATTGTTAGTATCTACTATCTTGTCGCTACAACTCCCGTACGGGCTCGGGAGAGACGAAGGTTGAAAGTCATGCGTCCTCCGATACACAACCCAACCAAGCCGCACTTAACACAGCGAGCATCCAACCCGGAAGCCAGCCGCACCAATGTGTCGGAGGAAACACTGTGCACCTGGCAACCTTCGCTAGTGTGAACTGCGCCCGGGCCCGCCACAGGAGTCGCTGGTGCGCAATGAGACAAGGATATCCCTACTGGCCAAGCCCTCCCTAACCCGGACGACGCTATGCCAATTGTGCGTCGCCCCACAGACCTCCCGGTCGCGGCCGGTTAAGACAGAGCCTGGGCGCGAACCCAGAGTCTCTGGTGGCACAGCTGGCGCTGCAGTACAGCTGCAGTACAGCGCCCACTGCGCCACCCGGGAGGCCCCTCTGGACCTATATTTTATTCATTTTATTTGGCAAATGTAAGTTGAAAACTAAGATCTTACAGGCACTGGCCATTGAGAATGCCCTCTACCACAATCTGACACATCTCTTTCAATAACTCCAAGATATATTTCAAGTTTGCCGCAGATGAGAATGAAGTGTGGGTCAAAATGTCTTCGGATAGCGATGAAACCATTATGTTTGCCAAGTTAGACCATAACAGATGATCTGTGTTTGTTATTAACGCGTCCTATCTTATACTAAAAGCTGGGACCTCGTCTTGAATACATCAATAACCTTGGCCTTGTTGTCTGGAGGAGACACACATATTGTACGATATGAGGAGGAAATTACAGTCCTAAAAAAGCTTTAAAGTTCGATGGTGATGGATGTGGAGATCAGGGATGTCGTCCAGATAGACTGCCACCCCAGCGTGGATGGTGCTCATCACCTTCTGGAAGCAGCTGGGTGCGGAGCTAAGTCCAAAAAGGGATGTGTGTGTATCTGAACACACCAGCATGTTTTGATAAATGCTGTGAGGTCTCTGCTGGCAGGGTGGAGGGGCACCTGAAGATAACCCTGACGCAGGTCGAGCTTCGCGGAGACTGTGGAACCATGAAATTGTGAGGTCAGCTCCTCGGCTGTAGGCAAGGGGGACTTATCTGGGACAACAGCCTTGTTCACGGCACAGAGATCCACACAGGTCCGGATTCCACCAGACTTTTTTGGGTTGCGATGACCAAGTTTGTAATTCAGGGGGCAGCGTTGACTGGCTCACTGATGCCTGCCTCCAACTGTGACTGGAGATATCTTGAGCTGATCCAAGCGCTCTGAAAATCCTCTGTACTGAGGCAGTGAAGGAGCAGCACTGTCCTCCGGCATGTCGGAGATTCTAGAAAAGTCCATAGATTCTAGAAAAGTGTTAAAACGTTCAAGACAGTTATTCCACAGGGACTGGAGGTTTCGCCAGACACGGCGAGGAATGGCGCTGGTGGTGGTAAAGCTGAATTCAGCCATCTTCGTCGCCATTGTTATATCTGCTTAGCTGTCAAAGGCACATCTGCACAGTTTCACATTGTACATCACACTGTCGTTAAATGACATCTGACACTCATTCTGGCAACCCATTCGTTCATCCATAAAGCTGCACACTGTCGTAAATCATAACAACGTACAGTACGACGAACAGCACGTCGTTCCATACATAACAGGTAGTATTGTGGAGTAACTACACTGTTGTTGAACTCTGTGTTCTCCTATCCAAGTCACCATTGGCCTCATGGTGAAATCTCTGAGCCGGTTTCCATCCTCTCCGGCAACTAAGTTTGGAAGGACGCCTGTATCTTTGTAGTGACTGGGTGTATTATACACCATCCAAAGTATTATTCATAACTTCACCATCCTCAAAGGGATAAAAGTGTTTTACCCATCTACCCTTCTTTGCGAGGCATCAGAAAACCTTCCTGTTTTTTTGTGGTTGAATCTGTGTTCGAAATTCACTTCTCGACTTACAGATAATTTTATGTGTGGGGTACAGAGATGAGATAGTCATTTAAAAATCATGTCATACACTATTATTGCCCACATAGTGCAACTTATTATGTGACTTGTTAAGCATATTGTTACTCTTGAACTTATTTAGGCTTGCCATAACAAAGGGGTTGAATACTGATTGACTCAAGACATTTCAGCTTTTCATTTACATTTACATTTAAGTCATTTGACGCTCTTTGACTTACAAATTGGTGCATTCAATGACATCCAGTGGAACAGCCACTTTTTCATTTATTTTTATTCATTTGTATTCCTTAAAAATCTCCGGAAGGTGGTGATTGAAAACATAATTCCACTTTGACATTATGATTAGCCTGGAGGTACTGAGGTGTTCCCCTGTGTAGGCCAGTGACGGACAAAATGGAGAGAGCGGAGGAGCGGGGTGACGTGAGATTTATTTATTATTTTTATTACATTTATTATTCATTTGTAAAAAATCTCGAAAAACATAATTCCACTTTGACATTATGATTATGGGGTATTGTGTGTAGGCCAGTGACACAAAATCTCAATTGAATCCATTTTAAATTCAGGCTGTAACACAACAAACTGTGAAATAAGTCATGGTGTGTGAATACTTTCTGAAGCCACTGTACATTTGGATCTCAGACCAGCCAATGAATGGAATTATGGGTATTTTGTCATATTATCATAAAAACAAAATGTATAGTCATAAACTACCCAAATTGTTTAATGGCTGCGGTAGAAAAATATGAATCATTCTGCCTATGCCTTGTGCTTATTAATGATGTGATCTGTTTATTTGTCATTAAATATATATTTTTTTGTACAATATGTAGCATCCAATGTGATATGTTTTCCTCATTCGTGTTGTACAATTACCAATAAACATGTTTTTTTTCATCTTTTACTATAAACCTCTAATTTGTACAGCTGTAAATCCACCCCTCATTTACCTTTCAAGGTTCGACAATGCAATACTAAGACCGTATCAAGTCAAGAATGACATAATGCATGATTTTTATTTCACCTTTATTTAACCAGGTAGGCAAGTTGAGAACAAGTTCTCATTTACAACTGTGACCTGGCCAATATAAGGCAAATCAGTTCGACACAAACAACAACACAGAGTTACACATGGAGTAAAACAAACATACAGTCAATAAACAGTAGAAAAAGTCTATATACGAGTCAATAATATCCTACTGGATAACTTATTATAAATCTTTTTAAAGAATTTATCTTATTAACACTTTGTTCTAGCTAGCTATTTGTGTAGGTAGCTATGTGCAATGCAAATGAGAAAGTTTGATAACTTGAAATCCTAAACATAAAATGTTCTATATACACAAACATCACCTTATAAACTGCACAAGCACCAAAAACGCTGTTGTTTTGACAAGTGACAAGGCAAAAAAAAAAAAAGGCCATGGTGGCAAAGTAAATACAATATAAAACACTGGAATGGTAGATTTGCAGTAGAAGAATGTGCAAAGTAGAAATAAAAATAATGGGGTGCAAAGGAGCAAAATAGATCAATTAAATAATATAAATACAGTAGGGAAAGAGGTAGTTGTTTGGGCTAAATTATAGGTGGGCTATGAACTGGTGCAGTAATCTGTGAGCTGCTCTGACAGCTGGTGCTTAAAGCCAGTGAGGGAGATAAGTGTTTCCAGTTTCAGAGATTTTTATAGTTCGTTCCAGTCATTTGCAGCAGAGAACTGGAAGGAGAGGCGGCCAAAGAAAGAATTGGTTTTGGAGGTGACCGGAGAGATATATCTGCTGGAGCGCATGCTACAGGTGGGTGATGCTATGGTGACCAGCAAGCTGAGATAAGGGGGGACTTTACCTAGCAGGGTCTTGTAGATGACATGGAGCCAGTGGGTTTGGTGACGAGTATGAAGCGAGGACCAGCCAACGAGAGCGTACAGGTCGCAATGGTGGGTAGTATATGGGGCTTTGGTGACAAAATGGATGGCACTTTGATAAACTGCATCCAATTTGTTGAGTAGGGTGTATTCTAAGTCAGAGATGTCCAGAGTAGTGATGTTGGACAGGCGGGCAGGTGCAGGCAGTGATCGGTTGAAGAGCATGGATTTAGTTTTACTTGTATTTAAGAGCAATTGAGGCCACGGAAAGAGAGTTGTATGGCATTGAAGCTTGCCTGGAGGGTTGTTAACACAGTGTCCAAAGAAGGGCCAGAAGTATACAGAATGGTGTCGTCTGCGTAGAGGTGGATCAGATAATCACCAGCAGCAAGAGCAACATCTTTGATGTATACAGAGAAGAGAGTCGGTCCAAGAATTGAATCCTGTGGCACCCCCATAGAGACTGCCAGAGGTCCGGACAGCAGACCCTCCGATTTGACACACTGAACTCTATCAGAGAAGTAGTTGGTGAACCAGGCGAGGCAATCATTTGAGAAACCAAGGCTGTCAAGTCTGCCGATGAGGATGTGGTGGTTGACAGAATCGAAAGCCTTGGCCAGATCAATGAATACACAGTAATGTTTCTTATCGATGGCGGTTAAGATATCGTTTAGGACCTTGAGCGTGGCTGAGGTGCACCCATGACCAGCTCTGAAACCAGATTGCATAGCAGAGCAGGTATTGTGAGATTCTAAATGGTCGGTAATCTGTTTGTTGACTTGGCTTTTGAAGACCTTAGAAAGGCAGGGTAGGATAGATATAGGTCTGTAGCAGTTTGGGTCAAGAGTGTCCCCCCCCTTTGAAGAGGGGGATGACCGCAGCTGCTTTCCAATCTTTGGGAATCTCAGACGACACGAAAGAGATGTTGAACAGGCTAGTAATAGGTGTGGCAACAATTTCGGCAGATAATTTTAGAAAGAAAGGGTCCAGATTTTGCAGCTCTTTCAGAACATCAGCTGACTGGATTTGGGAGGAGAAATGGGGAAGGCTTGGGCGAGTTGCTATGGGGGGTGCAGTGCTGTTGACCGGGTTAGGGGAAGCCAGGTGGAAAGCATGGCCAGCCGTAGAAAAATGCTTATTGAAATTCTCAATTATAGTGGATTTATCAGTGGTGACAGTGTTTCCTATCTTCAGTACAGTGGGCAGCTGGGAGGAGGTGTTCTTATTCTCTATGGATTTTATAGTGTCCCAGAACTTTTTTGAGTTAGTGTTGCTGGAAGCAAATTTCTGCCTTGGCATTTCTAACTGCCTGTGTATAATGGTTTCTAGCTTCCCTGAAAAGCTACATATCACAGGGGCTGTTCGATGCTAATGCAGAATGCCATAGGATGTTTTTGTGTTGGTTAAGGGCAGTCAGGTCTGGGGAGAACCAAGGGCTATATCTGTTCCTGGTTCTAAATTTCTTGAATGAGGCATGCTTATTTAAGATGGTTAGGAAGGCATTTAAAAAAAATAACTAGGCATCCTCTACTGACGGGATGAGATCAATATCCTTCCAGGATACCCCGGCCAGGTCGATTAGAAAGGCCTGCTCACTGAAGTGTTTCAGGGAGCGTTTGACAGTGATGAGTGGAGGTCGTTTGACCGCTGACCCATTACGGATGCAGGCAATGAGGCAGTGATCGTGTGCACCACAACAGCACAGTAGTCTTCCACATTTATTTCCTCTACAATTCAGAATAGAACGCACTACATACAGTACATTATAGAAGAAAGTAGACCTAGAATTTGTCACGGACCTGTCCTGAAACTGGTTTAGTCAGTTAATAATCACCTTCACGGTAGATGGCAGCAGATGACCCTATGTGACGAAATGACCTCAAACCAATCCAAGGGAATAATCATTTTACACTTCCCCTCGATTTGGATTTATCTGACGCAGACAGACAACAACACTGTTCTGAAATACGTAATAACACAGGGGGAGGGGGGGGGGTTGCTGGCCTCGGTCTTGCAATTTGCCTGACCTACTAACATCAAACGTTATATCACACAGGGGTCCAGTCGTCCAACCTGTATCGGGACGGGGGTTTAATATCGGTCCGAGTTGAAGCGGGTTACACATGCTATCTGGACAGTGACATTGGTATGACACCGTTGACCTGCGACCATACACAGTTACGGTGTCAACGGAATTGTCCTCCGGAAGAAACTGTCAAGACTTGTTTTGGTTCCATCGTGCTCTTTTTACGAGTCGACAGGTAACGTTAGCTGATTAGCAAACCATATATATTTTTTAAAAATGGTCAAGACACATTTTTTTTTTTTTTTGCGTCTTCAACATGTCACATAGTTTGCCAGTTTAACGGTTTTAGTTCTCTTTGACCTGCTAACTATACCTCTCTTCCGGAATGCTCACTTGTTTTTCTATCGCTAGCCCCGTTTGCTAAGTTGCTAGCTGCCCCACTCCAATCCAAATCAGACATTGCCAGGCCTACCAGCTCTAGGGGGTGTTCATTTTGTTTAAATAAATAGCTAGTTAGCACGTATCTACGTCAGCTACCTGTTGACAGGTGAACTTGAATGGCTAGCTAACTGTGTTGTAAGTAAGGAGTTTAAGTTTGTCAGATTTGTTTAACTTTGCTAGGGTACTGTAGCTGTGGCCTGTGAAATGTAGCAGCTGTCCGAGATGATCCGTGCTAGCTAATCCTGCTTCATTGTTTTTATTTGCTAGACCTTGACTAAAGTATGTCTTGCCCATGCACATCGGCCGCGAGGATATTCTTGAATTCAGCACAGAGAGGTAAGAACAGATCGCAATCTTGAGAAATTGTAATGACTACAGATACTTATTCGCATTACATTTTAAACGCTTCTGCTAGCTAGCTAGCTAACTTGCTAACCTGCAAATGACAGTGCCTTCGCAAAGTATTCACACCACTTGACTTGTTCCACAATCTGTTGTTACAATATGAGATTAAAATTGATTGAATTGTCAAGTTTTTTTGTCAACTATCTACACAAAATACAAAGAACAATTCTAACTTTTTAAATATATATTTTTTAATTAAACACTAACCTTGATTAGATTCAAGTATTCAACCCCCTTAGTCAATACGTGTTAGAATCACCTTTGACAGCGATTACAGCTGTGGGTCTTTCTGGGTAAATCCAAGAGCTTTTCACACCTGGATTGTGCAATATTTGTCCATTATTCTTTAAAAAAATATTTAAGCTCTGTCAAGTAGGTTGTTGATTATTTCTAGACAGCCATTTTCATGTCTTGCCATAGATTTTAAAGACCGTTTAAGTCTAAACTGTAACTAGGCCCCTCAGAAACATTCAATGTTGTGTTGGTAAGCAACTCCAGTGTATATATGGCCTTGTGTTTTAGGTTATTGTCCTGCTAAAAGTTGAATTTGTCTCCCAGTGTCTGTTTGCCTGTGCTTAGCTCTATTCTGTTTCTTTTTATCCTAAAAAAACTCCCTAGTCCTTGCTGATGACAAGCATACCCATAACATGATGCAGCTACCACCAGGCTTGAAAATATGAAGAGTGGATGTGTTGTGTTGGATTTGCCCCAAACATGATGCTTTGTATTCAGGACATGAAGTAAATGTCTTTGCTACATGTTTTTGCAGTTTTACCTTAATGCATCATGTTTGCAAAAAGGCACTCTTTATTTTCACTCTGTCATTTATGTTAGTATTGTGGAGTAACTACAATGTTTTTGTTACATCCTCAGTTATCTCATATTTGGGTATATTGATGCACCATCCAAAGTGTAATTAATAACTTCACCATGCTCAAAAAGGACATTCAATGTGTGCTTTATTTTTTTTGCAAACCTTTGGAAAACCTCCCTGGTCTTTGTTGTTGAATCTGTGCTTGAAATTCACTGCTGGACTGAGGGACCTTACAGATAATTGTATGTGTGGGGTATAGAGATGGGGATGTCATTTAAAAATCACGTTAAACGCTATTATTGCACACAGAGTGGGCCCATGCAACTTATGTTACTTGTTAAGCACATTTTTACTCCTGAACTTATTTAGGCTTGCCATAACAAAGGGGTTGAATACTGATTGACTCAAGACATTTCAGCTTTTCATTTTTACATTTTTTAAATAAAAATGTCTAAATTTAATTCCACCCTGACATTGTGGGGTATTGAGTGTAGATCAGTGACACAAAATATCAATGTAATCGATTTTAAATTCATGCTGTAACAACAATGTGGAAAAAGTTATGGCGTGAAGGCACTGTAGCTAGCTCTATTTCAGTGGATAAGCTAAAGTTATGGAGTGAAGGCACTGTAGCTAGCTCTATTTCAGTGGATAAGCTAAAGTTATGGCGTGAAGGCACTGTAGCTAGTTCTATTTCAGTGGATAAGCTAAAGTTATGGAGTGAAGGCACTGTAGCTAGCTCTATTTCAGTGGATAAGCTAAAGTTATGGCGTGAAGGCACTGTAGCTAGTTCTATTTCAGTGGATAAGCTAAAGTTATGTGATGTTGACCTCGTGAACTACGCCGTGTTCATGTGATAGTCGGGAACTCGTAAACTGAATTCTCCCGACTTGATAACTGGTTGAACGCGGCACGTTGTATAACTACAACCAGTTAGCAAGTCGGAAACGTCAAGACTTTCCTAGTTCCGACTAGCACGTGGACGCAGCACAAGTTTTGAGAACGGGTCACCTGTTGCATCCATTTATGATACATGGTGGTGTGAGAAAATTGAGTGCGATGTCACAAATGCAGCGTTCATGAGGTGGCAGCTAGCTAGCTATATTTCCATTATACCAATGGTTGATGTTGACATTTGGGGCGAGTTTGTTTTTTGAAATGTCAAAGTTAATGGATTATATCACCGGCCAAAACATTTGGTTGCATGGTGTTTCTGTTGTACAGGGCTGTCTTGTTCTCGGGTTCAGCTCTATGCTTTGAGCAGGCCTGGTTGGGGTTTTCGTGAAGCTCCTCTACCTCGCATAGTCCGAGTGAGATCCTTCCATGAAACTGCAGTATGTTTTGCCTCTAAAGATGGAACGACTAAGGATGGATCCGGCGATGGAGGAAAGGTAAACCTGATTCCACTGGATTGTGACATGTCTGTTTGACACCCTTTCTTTCTGTCTGTCTTTCTGTCTGTCTGTCTGTCTTTCTTTCTTTCTTTCTTTCTTTCTTTCTTTCTTTCTTGTTTTCTTCCTTTCTTTCTTTCTTTCTTACAAAAAAAAAAAGTATGAATCAAACACTGGTGACTAGCTTGGACCCAGATCAGTTTGTGCTGTGTTTCATCCTGCTATGGTCATTGCCAAACATGGCATAACAACGTGGAAGGACGGCCTAAACAGATCTGGGAACAAGCTAAGTGATGACAGCCATAATTTTAATGACTGAAATGGAATTAAACCCTAAACCCTGACAAGGCACAAGAATAGACTTTCTAATAAATCAAAATGTGCCGAATACAACAACTGTAGACTTTACCGTGAAATTCTTACTTAGGAGCCTTTTCCCAACAATGTAGTGTTTAAAAGTAAGAAAATTAGCAAAATAAAAAAGGAAATAGGAACACAATAACAATAACGAGGTAATATACAAGGAGTACCAGTACAGAGTCAATGGGCAGGGACACAGTAACAATAACAAGGTAATATACAAGGAGTACCAGTACCGAGTCAATGGGCAGGGACACAGTAACAATAACAAGGTAATATACAAGGAGTACCAGTACCGAGTCAATGGGCAGGGACACAGTAACAATAACAAGGTAATATACAAGGAGTACCAGTACCGAGTCAATGGGCAGGGACACAGTAACAATAACAAGGTAATATACAAGGAGTACCAGTACTGAGTCAATGGGCAGGGACACAAAGTGATTGTGGTAATATGTAAATGTAGGTAGGAGTAGAAATGACTATCAGGATAGATAATACATTAAAAAATATATATATATTTTTTATTTTACCTTTATTTAACTAGGCAAGTCAGTTAAGAACATATTCTTATTTTCAATGACTGCCTGGGAACAGTGGCTTAACTGCCTGTTCAGGGGCAGAACGACAGATTTGTACCTTGTCAGCTCGGGGGTTTGAACTCGCAACCTTCCGGTTACTAGTCCAACGCTCTAACCACTAGAACGCTCTAACCACTAGGCTACGCTGCCGCCCCTAAAGAGAAGCAGCAGCGGAATTTGAAGATCGTTCGAGTGTCAGTGTAGTGTGTGTCGGAGAGTCGGCGCGGTGTGTCGGAGAGTCGGCGCGGTGTGTCGGAGAGTCGGCGCGGTGTGTCGGAGAGTCGGCGCGGTGTGTCGGAGAGTCGGCGCGGTGTGTCGGAGAGCCGGCGCGGTGTGTCGGAGAGCCGGCGCGGTGTGTCGGAGAGCCGGCGCGGTGTGTCGGAGAGCCGGCGCGGTGTGTCGGAGAGTCAGTGTAGTGTGTTGGAGTGTGCATAGAGTCAGTGTAATACATGCTATAACCCCAGTGGTTTCAATAAGTGATAGCTACTGTACATAGAAACAAGTTTCCTCTGTGTCTAAATTATGTTTTTCTGCTGTGTTGCTTTCATGATACAATCTCTCTCTCTCTCCTTTGTGTCCATCATATATGCAGAAGAGCATCAGTGAAGGAAAGAGATTGGCGGGCTCATCTGGTGGATCAGGGAAGGGGGGTAACCAGCTGCACTGTCCCAAATGTGGAGACCCATGTACACATGTGGAGACCTTTGTATGTGAGGACCTAAAAATACTCCATTCACATGGGCTGTGTTTTCTAAAAGACTCCAGTTGCAGAAAAAGCATCCGTATAAAATGATTGACTTGTGACACAGTCACTACTGTTTTTATTAAATCAGAAACGCGATAAAGAAACATTTCAATATTCTCACTTTTGTTTGTTTCTCTTCAGCGTCGACACGTTTTGTGAAGTGTGAGAAATGCCATCACTTCTTCGTGGTTCTCTCTGAGACGGACTCTAAGAAGGGCCTGAATAAAGAAGCAGAGTCGCCCGCTGAGGCTGTCAAAATGGCCTTCGCACAGAAACCTCCCCCGCCACCCAAAAAGGTACGAGCACAGAAACCTCCCCCCGCCTCACAGAAACCTCCCCCGCCTCACAGAAACCTCCCCCCGCCGCACAGAAACCTCCCCCCGCCGCACAGAAACCTCCCCCGCCGCACAGAAACCTCCCCCGCCGCACAGAAACCTCCCCCGCCGCACAGAAACCTCCCCCGCCGCACAGAAACCTCCCCCGCCGCACAGAAACCTCCCCCGCCGCACAGAAACCTCCCCCGCCGCACAGAAACCTCCCCCGCCACACAGAAACCTCCCTCCGCCGCACAGAAGCCTCCCTCCGCCGCACAGAAGCCTCCCTCCGCCGCACAGAATCCTCCCTCTGCCGCACAGAATCCTCCCCCGCCGCACAGAAACCTCCCCCGCCACACAGAAACCTCCCCGCCACACAGAAACCTCTACCGCCACACAGAAACCTCCCCCGCCACACAGAAACCTCCCCCGCCACACAGAAACCTCCCTCCGCCGCACAAAAACCTCCCCCGCCACACAGAAGCCTCCCTCTGCCACACAGAAACCTCCCCCCGCCACACAGAAACCTCCCCCGCCGCACAGAAACCTCCCCCGCCGCACAGAAACCTCCCCCGCCGCACAGAAACCTCCCCCGCCGCACAGAAACCTCCCCCGCCGCACAGAAACCTCCCCCGCCGCACAGAAACCTCCCCCCGCCGCACAGAAACCTCCCCCGCCGCACAGAAACCTCCCCCGCCGCACAGAAACCTCCCCCGCTGCACAGAAACCTCCCCTGCCACACAGAAACCTCCCCCCGCCACTCAAAAAGGTACGAGCACCAACGACAACAAACAACAACTGGTTCTAGTTTCTATGATGTAATGATTATCCTTAAACAGAAACTACTAAACATAATGCTGCAGGTATACCTGGTGCTGTCATTAAGCAATACGTTCCGAGTAGGTGTGGTATATGGCCAATATACCACGGCTAAGGGCTGTTCTTAGGCACGACGACGCAAAGTGGAGTACATTGGCCATATACCACAAACCCCCGAGGTGACTTATTGCTATTATAAACTGGTTACCAACTTAATTAGAGCAGTAAAAATATATTTTTTGTCATACACGTGGTATACGGTCTGATATACCACAGTAGTCAGCCAATCAGCATTCAGTGCTCGAACCACCCAGTTTATAATGCATTATGATACAGTTAATGTATTGTTAGGCTTGTCATGAAGAGCAAGTATGACCACGTAATATTGTCTTATAGTCGATGAACCTGCCTTTCAGATCTATGCCTACCTGGACAAGTACGTAGTGGGTCAGTCCTATGCTAAGAAGGTGCTGGCGGTAGCTGTGTATAATCACTACAAGAGAATCTACAACAACATCCCTGCTGGGAGCAGACAGGTGGAGGTGGAGAAACAGGCCTCGCTCACTCCACGAGGTTAGTAGTACAGTCTACTGTTAGTTAGAAACAGGGCCTCGTTCACTCCACGAGGTTAGTAGTACAGTCTACTGTTAGTTAGAAACAGGCCTCGTTCACTCCACGAGGTTAGTAGTACAGTCTACTGTTAGTTAGAAACAGGCCTCGTTCACTCCACGAGGTTAGTAGTACAGTCTACTGTTAGTTAGAAACAGGCCTCGTTCACCCCGAGGTCAGTAGTACAGTCTACTGTTAGAGGTTACTGTTAGTAGAAACAGTCTACTGTTAGTTAGAAACAGGCCTCGTTCACCCCGAGGTTAGTAGTACAGTCTACTGTTAGTTAGAAACAGGCCTCGTTCACACCGAGGTTAGTAGTACAGTCTACTGTTAGTTAGAAACAGGCCTCGTTCACACCGAGGTTAGTAGTACAGTCTACTGTTAGTTAGAAACAGGCCTCGTTCACCATGAGGTTAGTAGTACAGTCTACTGTTAGTTAGAAACAGGCCTCGTTCACACCGAGGTTAGTAGTACAGTCTACTGTTAGTTAGAAACAGGCCTCGTTCACTCCACGAGGTCAGTAGTACAGTCTACTGTTAGTTAGAAACAGGCCTCGTTCACCCCGAGGTCAGTAGTACAGTCTACTGTTAGTTAGAAACAGGCCTCGTACAGTCACTGTTAGTTAGAAACAGGCCTCGACCGAGGTTAGTAGTACAGTCTACTGTTAGTTAGAAACAGGCCTCGTTCAGGTCAGTAGTACCTACGAGGTCAGTAGTACAGTCTACTGTTGTTCGTTCACCCACGAGGTTAGAAACAGGCCTCAGTAGTACAGTCTCACACCGAGGTTAGTAGTACAGTCTACTGTTGTTAGTTAGAAACAGGCCTCGTTCACCACGAGGTCAGTAGTACAGTCTACTGTTAGTTAGAAACAGGCCTCGCTCACTCACCGAGGTTAGTAGTACAGTCTACTGTTAGTTAGAAACAGGCCTCGTTCACCATGAGGTCAGTAGTACAGTCTACTGTTAGTTAGAAACAGGCCTCGCTCACTCCACGAGGTTAGTAGTACAGTCTACTGTTAGTTAGAAACAGGCCTCGTTCACACCGAGGTTAGTAGTACAGTCTACTGTTAGTTAGAAACAGGCCTCGTTCACACAGAGGTCAGTACAGTCTACTGTTAGTTAGAAACAGGCCTCGTTCACACAGAGGTCAGTACAGTTAGTCATTTGGTTGAACACTTAAAAAAAATATCTATATTTTAAAAGTTTGCTTACTTCAGAATAGTAGAATTTCATTCGGCAACAGTGTTGTACTTTCATTATTATGAACAAAGAACTAACCACTGTTTACTAGAATGTTCTGAAACTCCAGTTCAGATGTCAGTCACCTCCACGGTGCTCTCGTCTGTATCATTTTGGCATTTGCTCAATGATTTACTTTCATCCCCACGATCAACATCTTAAATGGACGTTGATAATGGATTTCAACAAGATGATAATGACAAGAATCAACAGTGGAATCTGATACTCTCTTACAAGGCTGCAGTGATAATAATGATGATGTCATCCTCTCTATAGAACTAGAGACGAGAAGACGGGAGGATGAGTACAGATTCACAAGTAAGTGATTTGATTGGTCCTCCTTGCATAGCTTTCTCCGTATCATTGGCTATTTTAAACATGTCACTTTTTTTGATTTTCAAGAATTGCTCAAATGCCAAAGTTTACAGACAAAACTCATAGTATCTTGTTGTCAATGACTTGTCGTTTTGCGGGTGTGTTAGATGAATTATTGTATAAATAATTTGCCATTTATGATTTTAAGTGTAATAAATATTGGTGGTGGAAAAAAATAGATAGTTACATATCGGGATATTATTTTGATGATATACTACATCTTATCGTTTTTTTTTTTTTACAAAATCGCAATATTATTTTTGCACTAGTTGGCTGTACCTGCACCAACACTTCATAATTTGTTCTCCATCTTTTGAAATAGGCAGCCAATTAGATTTCAGCACTTTTGTTTCCCATGACTGATCAAAACTAGGTCTTCTCATGACTCTCTCTCGTCTCTCTGCAGCAGACATAATATGATGACCAATATGTTTGCAACATCGAATCACAGTAAAATCACAGTGTCGAATCGAAATACATATAGAATCGTGATAATATGGTATGGTGATGGTATGGTGATAATATGGTGTGGTGATAATATGGTATATTGAGGTCCCTCAGTATGGTGATAATATGGTATGGTGAGGTCCCTCAGTATGGTGATAATATAGTATGGTGATAATATGGTATGTTGAGGTCCCTCAGTATGGTGATAATATGGTATGGTGAGGTCCCTCAGTATGGTGATAATATGGTATGGTGATAATATGGTATGTTGAGGTCCCTCAGTATGGTGATAATATGGTATGGTGAGGTCCCTCAGTATGGTGATAATATGGTGTGGTGATAATATGGTATGTTGAGGTCCCTCAGTATGGTGATAATATGGTATGGTGATAATATGGTATGGTGAGGTCCCTCAGTATGGTGATAATATGGTATGGTGAGGTCCCTCAGTATGGTGATAATATGGTATGGTGATAATATGGTATGGTGAGGTCCCTCAGTATGGTGATAATATGGTATGGTGATAATATGGTATGGTGATAATATGGTATGGTGAGGTCCCTCAGTATGGTGATAATATGGTATGGTGATAATATGGTATGGTGATAATATGGTATGGTGAGGTCCCTCAGTATGGTGATAATATGGTATGGTGATAATATGGTATGGTGAGATCCCTCAGTATTGTGATAATATGGTATGGTGAGGTCCCTCAGTATGGTGATAATATGGTATGGTGAGGTCCCTCAGTATGGTGATAATATGGTATGGTGATAATATGGTATGGTGATGGTATGGTGAGGTCCCTCAGTATGGTGATAATATGGTATGGTGATAATATGGTATGGTGATGGTATGGTGAGGTCCCTCAGTATGGTGATAATATGGTGATAATATGGTGTATGGTATGTTGAGGTCCCTCAGTATGGTGATAATATGGTATGGTGATAATATGGTATGTTGAGGTCCCTCAGTATGGTGATAATATGGTATGTTGAGGTCCCTCAGTATGGTGATAATATGGTATGGTGATAATATGGTATGTTGAGGTCCCTCAGTATGGTGATAATATGGTATGGTGATAATATGGTATGGTGAGGTCTCTCTGTATGGTGATAATATGGTATGTTGAGGTCCCTCAGTATGGTGATAATATGGTATGGTGAGGTCCCTCAGTATGGTGATAATATGGTGAGGTCCCTCAGTATGGTGATAATATGGTATGGTGATAATATGGTATGGTGATATATGGTATGGTGAGGTCCCTCAGTATGGTGATAATATGGTATGGTGATATATGTTATGGTGATAATATGGTATGGTGAGGTCTCTCTGTATGGTGATAATATGGTATGGTGAGGTCCCTCAGTATGGTGATAATATAGTGTTGTGAGGTCCCTCAGTATGGTGATAATATAGTGTTGTGAGGTCCCTCAGTATGGTGATAATATAGTGTTGTGAGGTCCCTCAGTATGGTGATAATATGGTATGGTGAGGTCCCTCAGTATGGTGATAATATGGTATGGTGAGGTCCCTCAGTATGGTGATAATATGGTGTTGTGAGGTCCCTCAGTATGGTGATAATATAGTGTTGTGAGGTCCCTGGCAATTCCCAGCCCCAGTAATAAATCATCTGTGTGCACTGTGTGAACTCGGTGTAGCTAGTCGCCATGCTGGACAGATAAGGTGTTCCAATGACCCAGAAAATAATTTTGTAGTCAAATCAAATCAAATTTATTTATATAGCCCTTCGTACATCAGCTGATATCTCAAAGTGCTATACAGAAACCCAGCCTAAAACCCCAAACAGCAAGCAATGCAGGTGTAGAAGCACGGTGGCTAGTCTTGTTATCTATCCCAGCCTTCGGCCCTGCTCTCCTCATTCACACCAGGGTTCAAATATTATTTTGAAATCTTTCAAATACTTTGAGCGTTTGCTTTAGCCTACCTCGAGTGCCAGATGGGAGGGGTTTGCAGTTTTTACGACTATTCTATTGGTTCCATTGCACCAGGCAAGCTCAATCAAGCACATATAAAGTATTTGAAATGATTTTGAATACTATTTGAACCCAGGTCTGCTTTTCTTCATTTCGGTAACTCCACACTGGTTCCCAGTTCAGTTTAGCAATGCTGGGTGCATGTATTTTTAGATTGAACTTGGACCTATTGCTGCAATGGCAGCAGGCAGCACCACAGATACTGATACTTCACATTATAACTAGAGAGCCTAGATTATGCAATATCATGCCTGGGGAAAAAAAACACACAAAAAACAAGACACAAACTTGTTATAAATATATAACACAATTCATTAATACATTACATACTTTTAATACAACTCAAGTTGCCAGATCATAGGGAGTAGGCCAACATTGCATAGCCTGTTTGGGAAAAGTTACGTTTTCTTGCCTGGTCATTGCTATGAGGGATGGGAAACATTGACCCAAAATGGATTCCCCTAGCCTGGGTGCCAGTCTTTTTTTCCTGCCCTCTCGCCAACTCCTTTATGGAATCAGTCATGTCGAAGAAGCTGGACAAGGATGGCAGTGGGAGTTGACATTTGGCAAGAGAACAAACCGATCTGGGACCAGGTTAGAATTCACCACTGTCCTGCTGCCAAATCTGAACCCAAATATACAATACGACGGTTTTTTGTTTACATTTGTCATTATAGAACTCCTTCAAATAGCAGGGATCAGTCCCCATGGCAACGCCCTGGGAGCCTCCATGCAGCAACAGGCCACTCAGCAGGCTCCTCAGGAGAGGAGGGGCGGAGACGTGTTAGACTCCACACACACCGACATCAAACTGGAGAAGAGCAACATCGTGCTGCTAGGCCCCACCGGATCAGGTTAGTAGGCTACTCGTGACGTCATCAAACCGGTTCTGGCATCACTCGTGACGTCATCAAACCGGTTCTGGCATCACTCGTGACGTCATCAAACCGGTTCTGACATCACTCGTGACGTCATCAAACCGGTTCTGGCATCATACCGGTTCTGACATCGCCATCAAACCAGTTCTGGACGACATCATCAAACCAGTTCTGGCATCACGTGACGTCATCAAACCAGCGACATCATCAAACCGGTTCTGGCATCACTCGTGACGTCATCAAACCGGTTCTGACATCACTCGTGACGTCATCATACCGGTTCTGACATCAGTGTGAGACGAACTAAATGCGTTGTGGCTCGTACCGTCAATATCCTGGGACAAAAAGCCAAGGCACTTCTCATTCATTTTTGGTACCATTTATTTGAGTTATAAACAGGGTACATGTCTATATACTGTACTCTATACCATCTACTGCATCTTGTCTATGCTGTTCGGCTATCGCTCATCCATATATTTATATGTACATATTCTCATTCCCCCCCTTCAGATTTGTGTGTATTAGGTAGTTGTGAAATTGTTAGATTACTTGTTAGATATTGCTGCACTTTTGGGAACTAGAAGCACAAGCATTTCGCTACACTCACATTAACATCTGCTAACCATGTGTATGTGACCAATAACGTGTGATTTTATTTGGGTAGTGTTCAGCATTTTGAGGGCCTTAAGCGAGATTTGGTTGGGAGGGGGGGGGTCTGTCACAGACTAAGGCAGGACAGTTGAAACTGGATCAGCAGCGTGACCAGGTGGACTGGGGACAGCCAGGAGCCAGGTAGTACTAAGACATGGTCCTAGGGAGAGAGAGAGAATTAGAGGGAGCATACTTAAATTCACACAGGACACCAGATAAGACAGGAGAATTTCACCAGCTGTATCGGTCTGACCCTAGCCCCCTGGCACATAGGCTATTGCAGCATAGATACTGGAGTTTGAGACAGGGGGAGTCAGGGGACATAGTGGCCACGTCCATAGATACCCCTGGACAGGGCCAACCAGGCAGGACGTTTGCGAGAAGATATGTGTAATCTGCTTGAAACATTAAAGTGACTTACCTTACAGATACAAGGCAGCCATTTTCCCCTCCATTCAAATGCAAATCATTTGATTCATGCACTGGGTTGTCTGGCTGTCGTGGTTTTATTTAAACCTGTCCTTCCCTCATCTACACTGATATTATTTCAGTAGAACTCGATTATGATTTTTTTTAAATCTCTCCCATATCTATCTATCTATCTATCTATCTATCTATCTATCTATCTATCTATCTCTCTATCTATCTCTCTATCTATCTCTCTATCTATCTATCTCTCTATCTATCTCTCTATCTATCTATCTATCTATCTATCTATCTATCTATCTATCTATCTATCTATCTATCTATCTATCTATCTATCTATCTATCTATCTATCTATCTATCTATCTATCTATCTATCTATCTATCTATCTATCTATCTATCTATCTATCTATCTATCTATCTATCTATCTATCTATCTATCTATCTATCTATCTATCTATCTATCTATCTATCTATCTATCTATCTATCTATCTATCTATCTATCTATCTATCTATCTATCTATCTATCTATCTATCTATCTATCTATCTATCTATCTATCTATCTATCTATCTATCTATCTATCTATCTATCTATCTATCTATCTATCTATCTATCTATCTATCTATCTATCTATCTATCTATCTATCTATCTATCTATCTATCTATCTATCTATCTATCTATCTATCTATCTATCTATCTATCTATCTATCTATCTATCTATCTATCTATCTATCTATCTATCGTTATTATTCATAACAGGTTAGAATATTAAAACCTTTATTGACATGGATTAAGGAAAATAAGAAGCAGAATACATGCATTGTGTCAGACCCGTGATTTACAAACAAACTGCAGTAAAATACATCCTTACTGTCCTTACACATTCTTTACTATACTTTCCCAGGCAAGACGTTGTTGGCCCAGACCCTGGCCAAGTGTCTAGATGTACCCTTTGCCATCTGTGATTGTACCACCCTGACCCAGGCTGGCTACGTGGGGGAGGATATCGAGTCTGTTATCGCCAAGCTGCTGCAGGATGCAAACTACTCTGTGGATAAAGCACAGCAAGGTGGGTGAATCACAAACTCTGTTCTCTGGGTTATTTTAGGCATGTTTAAAGACATGCTCCGGTACTATGGCGACTAAGAAAATATTTGGCTTTTGTGGCTGATGTGTCAATGTGCAGTTCATGGATAATCTATGAGGAGAATTACTGTTTTACCTCAATTAGCCACCAAATCAGTTAGTGACTGTATTCTTGAAGATGTGCCGTGCCATTTTCACTACATTTCCCCCCGCATGGGCCAGCCCCTTAACAATTCAAGTTCGAGCCAATGAGCTTCAGCCCTTCGCATTTGAGTGAGCAAGAGGCCTGCGTTATCCAATGATGTTGCACGGCGGCCCCAACAGCTCAGTGGACACAGCAGAGAGAGAGAGAGAGAGAGAGAGAGAGAGAGAGAGAGAGAGAGAGAGAGAGAGAGAGAGAGAGAGAGAGAGAGAGAGAGAGAGAGAGAGAGAGAGAGAGAGAGAGAGAGAGAGAGAGAGAGAGAGAGAGAGAGAGAGAGAGAGAGAGAGAGAGAGAGAGAGAGAGAGAGAGAGAGAGAGAGAGAGAGAGAGAGAGAGAGAGAGAGAGCAAGAGAGAGAGAGAGAGCAATGACGTGGTGCATTTTTCTGCACATGATGTGATGTAGTACACCATTTTGGGGGACCACTTTTGTCTCGTGAGCACTACTTTCAGAACTACTGGCAAAAAAACTATACAAAAGTACTGGAGAATCTCTTTAATAGACCTGTTTTACAAGCCTCAGTATTATGAAAAAGGAACTACATTTGGACTGTGTTCTGTAATTTTATTATGCAACTTCCTAATAAGCCCCTTTGAACAATATATGGTTTTGTCCTTTACCCCTCCGAAAGGCACCCAGGCTGGAGAGTTTCTGGGTGCCCAGTTTCTGGGTTGGAGCAGTTGTTGTGGTGGGTGCCTTGCTCAATGGGCACAATGGCAGACAATGGCGTCTATGAGTTGATACCGGCAACCCTTCGGTTGCCAGCTCACTTCCCGACAGATTTTTGCATGTCAGACCCAGGATTCGGACTGGCAACCGTCCGGTTGCTGGCTCATCTCTCTGGTAACCGCTCATTTGGCTTTTTACGAACAGTATGCAAAGAGCTCTTTCAACTGAACATCACAACTACTTTTTTTTTACTGAGCTAACCTGCTCCAGCGTGTTGTTCCACAGCTGACCCTGTGCTGTTTCCTGCCTCGTGTACTCTCTCTGTGTCTCTGTCTCTGTGTGTCTGTCTCTGCCTCTGTGTGTGATGTATAGAGAGGGGTTGGGAATAACCTAGGACAGGGAAAAAAGACCCATTTCTGATTCCGATTAGACGATAAAGTTGTCATTTTTTTCTGTGGTTTCCCTGTACAATAGGCATAGTGTTTCTCGATGAGGTGGACAAGATCGGCAGTGTTCCTGGGATCCACCAGCTCAGAGACGTAGGAGGAGAGGGTGTACAACAGGTCAGTACTGTTCTACACTGTCCACAAGTCTAGTAGATGCCTCTAGTGTGTAGAGGGAGGTATTCAACTCTCTCTTTAACACTACATACCTCTAATAATGATACTTTAGTTAATGTTCAAACACTCGCCCTGTCATCTACGTACCTCTAATAATGATCAGGGATGCCATCTAGTCACCTTTAGAAGAGATTTGACATTTTTAATCCAAAATGGGTGACCTACCTGATTCGTGGAGATCCGATGGATGGAGGGGGGGGGGGGGGGGGTGCTTTGGATCACTACTGGCTGTAAGAGAACAAGGGCGTTTACCGCTATACTGTCTGTATCCATGTCTCAGCCAATCGTCCACATAACAACATAATGCAGCACGCTGCTGAAGAGAGAAGTGACAACCAATTTGCTAGTTACAGCATCAGCGTGCACCCTGGGAAGACAGCAGAGAGTAGAAAGGCAGTTTTGGCAGTTACAGCATCAGCGTGCACCCTGGGAAGACAGCAGAGAGTAGAAAGGCAGTTTGGCAGTTACAGAATCAGCGTGCACCCTGGGAAGACAGCAGAGAGTAGAAAGGCAGTTTGGCAGTTACAGAATCAGCGTGCACCCTGGGAAGACAGCAGAGAGTAGAAAGGCAGTTTGGCAGTTACAGCATCAGCGTGCACCCTGGGAAGACAGCAGAGAGTAGAAAGGCAGTTTGACAGTTACAGCATCAGCGTGCACCCTGGGAAGACAGCAGAGAGTAGAAAGGCAGTTTGGCAGTTACAGCATCAGCGTGCACCCTGGGAAGACAGCAGAGAGTAGAAAGGCAGTTTGACAGTTACAGCATCAGCGTGCACCCTGGGAAGACAGCAGAGAGTAGAAAAGCAGTTTGCAGTTTTGGCAGTAGAAACAGCATCAGCATCAGCGTGCACCCTGGGAAGACAGCAGAGAGTAGAAAGGCAGTTTGACAGTTACAGCATCAGCGTGCACCCTGGGAAGACAGCAGATAGCAGAAAGGCAGTTACAGCAGCACGTCCCCTGGACGGTAACGAAGAGGTCGGTGAGAAGCCTGACCACAGAGATGGGGGTGAGAAGGTGAGGTGAGGAAGCGTACTTCATGAGCTGTAACCGGGGGAAAAAGGGCGTTTGGAAAGTTTGAGGTGAGGGAGAAAGTGTGGTGGAACAAGTATTGTTAGCATTTTTAATTAAGTAACGTTATCTTGTTGGCTGGATCGAATTCTCCATTAGCTAGCCAGAGAAATGTTGAGCAGCATCTGATCAAATAACTTAGCTGATCAAATAATTTAGTTTATAGTGTGAAAATGAACTGACTAATAAAGTCACGGCTAACGTTAGCTAGCTATCGTTACAACACCAGATAAGATAACATTAATAACCTAACCAATTCACTATAGTATTAACTGGTATACGACTCCTTGCCCTTCCAAGTTATAACGCGTTAGTTGCTTACTGGACCCTGGCAATCTGTGTGAAATGTTAGTTTGTTAGCTAGTTAACCATGTTAACTACTATCTGTGAACCAATGTTTTCCCTCTACAGTATGTGGTTAATTTTCAGAATGAGAGAATTAGGTGAAAATGAGGCGTTGCTTGTTAATAAACAAGTGGATTTAGGGATGAAGTGTAGCTGGAGCTGGGCCTGGTTTAAGCCGGTTGCCACTGTAGAGGTGAAAAGAACACCACACACTTTCCCTCTTGCTCACTTCTTCAATACAGTGTATAAAAATGGGTATGCCAGGTGTTACTCTCTGCCTGAAAGAGATCAATTATACCACAAAGGGTATCATGCTCTGCTGGCACGTTGTAGAACAGATGTCCACAGGCAGAACGTGTACAGTGTAATAATGTGCAGTGTGTAACCCTAAGATATTGCTTTTGTTGTGTTGAACGTGACAGCAACACTTGTCTGTGAGTGAGGGGGAACTATTATATTTTTAACTCGGTGAATGTTATTTTTGCACACATGTAGCCTTGTGCACTTGATCGATGTCTACTATAGTGGCCAAATATTTTGAGTTAAAAATAGAATGCCTGTTTGTTTTATTCTATTTCTACTTTAAGATGAGTCGTCGTCCCGCCCCCCGTGCAATATTTAGATGTGTGTGGCCACAAGCCTTCTATTGTAAAGGCTGTCATGGCTAACTGCAATATTAGTGTATAAGAGGTTTTTTAAATTTTCCATTCATAAAAAAAAAAAAGATGATATCATTTTGTTGATGGTTGACAACAACAAAAAAATTACAAATCCAGTTGAATCTCCTCACTTTGGTAACATAACATAAAGTCAAGAGGTGTGAAATGCTTTCTGAATGCATTGTGTATGGTATGGGAGGCGTTAAGTGTTTGACAAGCGTTTTGTTTGTAGGGTCTGCTCAAACTCCTGGAGGGCACGATAGTGAACGTTCCAGAGAAGAACTCCAGGAAGTTGAGAGGAGAGACTGTGCAGGTGGACACCACTAACATCCTGTTCGTAGCGTCAGGGGCCTTCAACGGACTCGACAGAATCGTCAGCAGACGGAAGAATGAAAAGGTGAGTAAGAAATATAATTATTATTTTCCCTCTGTGTAACCACCCAGACCTGTAATAAGGCTGTAGTCCTCTGTGTAACCACCCAGACCTGTAAAAGGCTATAGACCTCTGTGTATCCACCCAGACCTGTAATAAGGCTGTAGTCCTCTGTGTAACCACCCAGACCTGTAATAAGGCTGTAGTCCTCTGTGTAACCACCCAGACCTGTAATAAGGCTGTAGTCCTCTGTGTAACCACCCAGACCTGTAATAAGGCTGTAGTCCTCTGTGTATCCACCCAGACCTGTAAAGGGGCTATAGACCTCTGTGTGTCCACCCAGACCTGTAATAAGGCTGTAGTCCTCTGTGTATCCACCCAGACCTGTAAAGGGGCTATAGACCTCTGTGTAACCACCCAGACCTGTAATAAGGCTGTAGTCCTCTGTGTGTCCACCCAGACCTGTAATAAGGCTGTAGTCCTCTGTGTGTCCACCCAGACCTGTAATAAGGCTGTAGTCCTCTGTGTATCCACCCAGACCTGTAATAAGGCTGTAGTCCTTTGATTATTTCCTCTCTAAAATGGTCAACAAAGAGTGTCTCTTATCTGAAACAGTTTAGTTATTTGTCCCTTTTTATGTATTATTTTCAGGAATGTAACATGAATGTCTCGACCTGGCGATCTTCCCCAGATGTCTAATGTCTTCAGTGTTTTAGTGTTACCACTTCCTGTAGTTTTTGTCTAGTAGCTGGACTTCAACACACCCACTAATCCTCTTCTCCTTTCTAGTACCTGGGCTTTGGCACGCCCTCCAACATGGGTAAGGGTCGCCGTGCGGCGGCGGCAGCCGACCTGGCTAACAGTAGTGAACAGACCGACATGGTGGCAGAGATGGAGGAGAAGGACCGGCTGCTGAAGCTCGTGGAGGCCCGGGACCTCATTGAGTTTGGGATGATCCCGGAGTTTGTCGGGCGTCTGCCTGTGGTGGTGCCTCTACACAGTCTGGATGAAGAGACGCTGGTCCGTATCCTGACAGAACCACGCAATGCCGTCATACCACAGTACCAGGCCCTGTTCAGCATGGACAAGGTAATTAGTAGTAGAACTGTTCAGCATGGACAAGGTAATTAGTAGTAGAACTGTTCAGCATGGACAAGGTAATTAGTGGTAGAACCACCCAGTACCAGGCCCAGTTCAGCATGGACATACCACAAGGTAATTAGTAGTAGAACTGTTCACCAGGCCCAGTTCAGCATGGACAAGGTAATTAGTAGTAGAACTGTTCAGCATGGACAAGGTAATTAGTAGTAGAACTGTTCAGCATGGACAAGGTAATTAGTAGTAGAACTGTTCAGCATGGACAAGGTAATTAGTGGTAGAACCACCCAACGCCGTCATACCACAGTACCAGGCCCAGTTCAGCATGGACAAGGTAATTAGTAGTAGTTAGGGCTGGCACAATTAACGTATAACTGTGTAACCCATGATTATGGATGAAGACTGTCATGAAACTAAAATAACTGTCATAACCGTTAAAGAATATATACAAATGTATCTGGACACCCTTTCAAATGAGTGGATTCGGCTATTTCAGGTCTCGAGCACGTACAGCCATGCAATGTCCGTAAACACTGGCAGTAAAATGGCCCTACTGAAGAGCTCAGTGACTTTCAACGTGCCACCGTCACCAACAAGTCAGTTTGTCAAATTTCTGCCCTGTTAGAGCTGCCCTGGTCAACTGTAAGTGCTGTCATTGTGAAGTGGAAACGTCTAGGAGCAACAACGGCTCAGCCGCGAAGTGGTAGGCCACACGAGCTCACAGAAAGGGACCGCCGAGTGCTGAAGCGTAGCGTAGCGCGCCGAAATCATCTGTCCTCGGTTGCAACACTCACTACCGAGTTCCAAACTGTCTCTGGAAGCAACGTGGGCACAATAACTGTTCGTCGGGAGCTTCCACACAGAAGCCTAAGATCACCATGCGCAATGCCAAGTGTCAGTGAAAGTGGTGTAAAGCTCACCGCTATTGGACTCTGGAGCAGTGGAAATCTGTTCTCTGGAGTGATGAATCACGCTTCACCATCTGGCAGTCCGACGGCCGAATCTGGGTTTGGCGGATGCCAAGAGAACGCTACCTGTCCAGGTGCATAGTGCAAAATGTAAAGTTTGGTGGAGGTCTGGGGCTGTTTTTTCATAGTTTGGGCTTGTGTAAAAGCTTTGCTTCCCTCCCTCTCCTCGCCCCTACCTGGGCTCGAACCAGGGACCCTCTGCACACATCAACAACAGTCACCCTCGAAGCACCATTACCCATCGCTCCACAAAAGCCGCGGCCCTTGAACAGCAAGGGGAACAACTACACTATCATTCAAAAGTTTGGGGTCACTTAGAAATGTCATTGTTTTAGAAAGAAAAGCACATTTCTTTGTCCAATAAAATAACATCAAATAGATCAGAAATACAGTGTAGACATTGTTAATGTTGTAAATGACTATTGTAGCTGGTAACGGTATATTGTTTTTAATGGAATATCTACATAGGTGTACAAAGGCCCATTATCAGCAACCATCACTCCTGTGTTTCAATGGCACGTTGTGTTAGCTAATCCAAGTTTATCATTTTTAAAAGGCTAATTGATCATTAGAAACCCCTTTTTTTTGCAATTATGTTAGCACGGCTAAAAACTGATTTTTAAAGAAGCATTAAAACTGGCCGCCTTTAGACTAGTTGAGTATCTGGAGCGTCAGTATTTGTGTGTGTCTGTGTCCGTGTTCTTTTGGAAGGGGGAAAAAGTATTATAATTGTTAACCCTGCATTATAATTATATAAAAGCCCCTTAGATATTCTGTTTTTATTTACAGTAGTGATGGACAGCTGGAGGCATTTTGTTAAATAAAAGGTTATATTTACGTTTTTTTTGTTTTTTTGTTAAACTCATCCATATCGTTTTCTTAGCAAGGGAGGAGAATTCCCCACCTGGGCGGACTGTGAAAGGCTCACGTTCAAACGCAATGATATCCTTGGGCAGACATGCTGTAGTCTTCCAATCTGGTGGAGAAGATGTCCCTCAGCTGCTTGATGAAATGTTCCATGAGCTCTGTGACGATGCTGCGGCCTGGTCCCTCTGCCTGTCGTTTCTTCAGTGTGCTGAAGTCTTCCATCAGCTCTGTGACGATGCTGCGGCCTGGTCCCTCTGCCTGTCGTTTCTTCAGTGTGCTGAAGTCTTCCATCAGCTCTGTGACGATGCTGCGGCCTGGTCCCTCTGCCTGTCGTTTCTTCAGTGTGCTGAAGTCTTCCATTACCTCTGTGACGATGCTGCGGCCTGGTCCCTCTGCCTGTCGTTTCTTCAGTGTGCTGAAGTCTTCCATCAGCTCTGTGACGATGCTGCGGCCTGGTCCCTCTGCCTGTCGTTTCTTCAGTGTGCTGAAGTCTTCCATTACCTCTGTGACGATGCTGCGGCCTGGTCCCTCTGCCTGTCGTTTCTTCAGTGTGCTGAAGTCTTCCATTACCTCTGTGACGATGCTGCGGCCTGGTCCCTCCGCCTGTCGTTTCTTCAGTGTGCTGAAGTGCAGTAGCCTTCCAGAGGACAATTCCAAAAAAAAAGTGGTGTGTGCAGCTCTCAATGACCAATTCAATGTTTCTGCATTGGGCCTCTGTATGGGGCGGGAAGAACACTGGAAGTTTCTGCGTCGGGCCTCTGTATGGGGTGGGAAGACCACTGAATGTTTCTGCGTTGGGCCTCTGTATGGGACGGGAAGGCCACTGAATGTTTCTGCGTCGGGCCTCTATATGGGACGGGAAGGCCACTGAATGTTTCTGCGTCGGGCCTCTGTATGGGACGGGAAGGCCACTGAATGTTTCTGTGTCGGGCCTCTGTATGGGGTGGGAAGGCCACTGAATGTTTCTGCGTCGGGCCTCTATATGGGACGGGAAGGCCACTGAATGTTTCTGCGTCGGGACTCTATATGGGACGGGAAGGCCACTGAATGTTTCTGCGTCGGGCCTCTATATGGGACGGGAAGGCCACTGAATGTTTCTGCGTCGGGACTCTATATGGGGTGGGAAGAACACTGGAAGTTCTATGCTTCGATTCCTAATTAGTTTGAGATTGGAATTGTTTGCAAACAGCGATATTTTTCTTGCTAATAAGACGCACTGGCTTGGCATTGGGAAAAGATGGAGAGATGAACGCATATCTTTGTACATTCTTCTCTGAAACTTCGGTTTTCATTATTCGCCTTTCTTCTTGATACTTTTGGAGAGCGACATGTTCTCTTGCTATCAAGCTAATTGTTCTGAACGAATGTTGACATTAAAAAAAGTAGTGGACTACAGTAGGCTATGTAGACTTGTTTTTCCCCACCAGTTAACGCACAGAGAAATAAACAAAAAATTATAATAATTTGATAGAGACGGTGGTTTTATGAGTGTAATCAGATAAATTATCTTATTGTCACTGAATTTATTATGTACCAATCATATGTGTTAAATCAATGACATTGTTATTTTCACTGAATCTTCATTTGGGTATTGGTTAGCCTACAATTGGAGTTTGGAAACAGTCATGTTGTACAGCGCCATATTTTCCTAACAGAAACCCTGAGAGTTTTGTTTTTCTAGAAACACCATAATATGAATCAAATTAATTAAGCTACATTTCTTAATCAATCCCATATACTATGTTCTTACTAAAAAAGGTTTTAAATTCTCTAGTAGTACAGCCAATATTACAAAAAGTCAAATGCTTCTCAAAGATGCCCTCCGGTGGTCAAACTAGCACTAACGGCAACAATGGCTGACAATTAAATAACGTGCAATAGAATTCTGCGGCAGCCCGCAAGGTGTGCTGTAGTATGACGCAACTTTTACAGGAAGAACCACTGTAGTAGTAACACAAGGTAGTAGCAGCAGCAGGCCCTGTTCAGCATGGACAAGGTGAGGAAGGAAAGGCATTATTTCACGGGACTGGAACCACAGCTCCCCTGCTGAGAATCTACTGGCTACCTACAGCTCACATACAAGTACTGCTGGCTACTACTTAGCAAACACACAGATAATATTGTCAATAATCAAGGATGTGTTTTTGTCATGTTTAGTCTAGTGTGGCAGGTATCCTAGTGGTTAGAGCATTGGACCAGTAACTGAAAGGTCGCTGGTTCGAATACCCAAGGTGACAAGGTGAAAAGTCAGCCGATGCACCATTGAGCAAGGCACTTAACCCTAATTTGCTCCAGGGGTGCCGTACTACTATGACTGACGCTGTAAAACAACACATTTCATTGCACCTATCCAATGTATGTGACAATGAAACATAATCTTTTTTGCTGTTGTTGTCTTTAGATGTGCGTATCACATTCACTCTTCCTGTGTCTCGGTTCCTGTTTTAACCTCCAGTGTGTTCCTCTCTCTCTCTCTGTCATTGTGTTCCAGTGTGAACTGAACGTAACGACAGATGCTCTGAGGGCCATCGCCAGGCTGGCTCTGGAGAGAAAGACTGGAGCCCGAGGCCTGAGGTCCATCATGGTCAGTCAGTACAGAACATGATGCACGATGACAATGTGCTCAATTCCTATAAGTTGGGGTATTTGAGTCTTTTATCAGCAGTCACAACATACACACAATGGCTTCAATTGATGACGATAAATATAAGTGGATATTTCTATTATGGTGAGTGATTTCTGTGACCATGAAGGTTAAATTAATTAATTAATATCCATGTCCTGTTTCAGTTTGCTGTGTGAAATGTCTCTCTTTTTTCTTTTCTTTTTTTTAATTTTTTTTTTTTTATTACAGGAGAAGCTTCTTCTGGAGCCCATGTTCGAGGTGCCATGTTCAGACATCATGTCTGTGGAGTTAACCAAGGACGTCGTCCTGGGCAAATCGGAGCCACAATACGTCAGGTAAGTCAGCACCTGTTTGGTTTCAATTCTCACTTCTCAAATCATATCATATTATACAATGGCAAGTGTTTTATTAGTGTTAGGCTGAAAAAAAGAAGAGAGAAACGCACTTTACACTAAAGAACGCCATTGGAAATAACAATGATTTGTTCACTGACTCGCCTGGTGGAAGAAGAAGTATACAACAACCCCATCAATCATGCAGGTCCTACCTGTTGGTGTCATCATGTCAGAGGTTTATTAAGAACAGAACCCTGACCTGAAGTTCCTGTGTTATGGTCCTACCTGTTGGTGTCATCATGTCAGAGGTTGATTAAGAACAGAACCCTGACCTGAAGTTCCCATGTGAAAACGCATCTCATCAAACCCTACCTCGGCTCTCCTACCACGAACACTTATCCAGAGCGACTCACAGTAGTGAGTTCATACATGTTCATACTGGTCCCACCTGTGGGAATCAAACCCACAACCCTGGCGTTGCAAGCACCATGCTCTACCAACTGAGCCACACAGGACCAAATAACTAACCCTGCCACTAATACTAACCCTGCCACTAATCCTGACCCTGCCACTAATACTGACCCTGCCACTAATACTGACCCTGCCACTAATACTAACCCTGCCACTAATACTGACCCTGCCACTAATACTGACCCTGCCACTAATCCTGACCCTGCCACTAATACTGACCCTGCCACTAATACTGACCCTGCCACTAATACTGACCCTGCCACTAATACTGACCCTGCCACTAATACTGACCCTGCCACTAATACTGACCCTGCCACTAATACTAACCCTGCCACTAATACTGACCCTGCCACTAATACTGACCCTGCCACTAATACTGACCCTGCCACTAATACTGACCCTGCCACTAATACTGACCCTGCCACTAATACTGACCCTGCCACTAATACTGACCCTGCCACTAATACTGACCCTGCCACTAATACTGACCCTGCCACTAATACTGACCCTGCCACTAATACTGACCCTGCCACTAATACTGACCCTGCCACTAATACTGACCCTGCCACTAATACTGACCCTGCCACTAATACTGACCCTGCCACTAATCCTAACCCTGCCACTAATACTAACCCTGCCACTAATACTAACCCTGCCACTAATCCTGACCATAATCCTGACCCTGCCACTAATCCTGACCCTGCCACTAATACTGACCCTGCCACTAATACTGACCCTGCCACTAATACTGACCCTGCCACTAATACTGACCCTGCCACTAATACTGACCCTGCCACTAATACTGACCCTGCCACTAATACTGACCCTGCCACTAATACTAACCCTGCCACTAATACTGACCCTGCCACTAATACTGACCCTGCCACTAATACTGACCCTGCCACTAATACTGACCCTGCCACTAATACTGACCCTGCCACTAATACTGACCCTGCCACTAATACTGACCCTGCCACTAATACTAACCCTGCCACTAATACTGACCCTGCCACTAATACTGACCCTGCCACTAATCCTGACCATAATACTAACCCTGCCACTAATACTGACCCTGCCACTAATACTAACCCTGCCACTAATACTGACCCTGCCACTAATACTGACCCTGCCACTAATACTGACCATAATACTAACCCTGCCACTAATACTGACCCTGCCACTAATACTGACCATAATACTAACCCTGCCACTAATACTGACCATAATACTAACCCTGCCACTAATACTGACCCTGCCACTAATACTGACCCTGCCACTAATCCTGACCATAATACTAACCCTGCCACTAATACTGACCCTGCCACTAATACTGACCCTGCCACTAATCCTGACCATAATACTAAACCTGCCACTAATACTGACCCTACCACTAATACTGACCCTGCCACTAATACTGACCCTGCCACTAATACTGACCATAATACTAACCCTGCCACTAATACTGACCCTGCCACTAATACTGACCCTGCCACTAATACTGACCCTGCCACTAATACTGACCCTGCCACTAATACTAACCCTGCCACTAATACTGACCCTGCCACTAATACTGACCATAATACTAACCCTGCCACTAATACTGACCCTGCCACTAATACTGACCCTGCCACTAATACTAACCCTGCCACTAATACTGACCCTGCCACTAATACTGACCCTGCCACTAATACTGACCATAATACTAACCCTGCCACTAATCCTGACCCTGCCACTAATCCTGACCATAATACTAACCCTGCCACTAATACTGACCCTGCCACTAATACTGACCCTGCCACTAATACTGACCCTGCCACTAATACTAACCCTGCCACTAATACTGACCCTGCCACTAATACTGACCATAATCCTGACCCTGCCACTAATACTAACCCTGCCACTAATACTGACCCTGCCACTAATACTGACCCTGCCACTAATACTGACCCTGCCACTAATACTGACCCTGCCACTAATACTGACCCTGCCACTAATACTGACCCTGCCACTAATACTGACCCTGCCACTAATACTGACCCTGCCACTAATACTGACCCTGCCACTAATACTGACCCTGCCACTAATCCTGACCCTGCCACTAATACTGACCCTGCCACTAATACTGACCCTGCCACTAATACTAACCCTGCCACTAATCCTGACCATAATCCTGACCCTGCCACTAATCCTGACCATAATCCTGACCCTGCCACTAATACTGACCCTGCCACTAATACTAACCCTGCCACTAATACTAACCCTGCCACTAATCCTGACCATAATCCTGACCCTGCCACTAATCCTGACCATAATCCTGACCCTGCCACTAATACTGACCCTGCCACTAATACTAACCCTGCCACTAATACTGACCCTGCCACTAATACTGACCCTGCCACTAATACTGACCCTGCCACTAATACTGACCCTGCCACTAATACTGACCCTGCCACTAATACTGACCCTGCCACTAATACTGACCCTGCCACTAATACTGACCCTGCCACTAATACTGACCCTGCCACTAATACTGACCCTGCCACTAATACTGACCCTGCCACTAATACTGACCCTGCCACTAATACTGACCCTGCCACTAATACTGACCCTGCCACTAATCCTAACCCTGCCACTAATACTAACCCTGCCACTAATACTAACCCTGCCACTAATCCTGACCATAATCCTGACCCTGCCACTAATCCTGACCCTGCCACTAATACTGACCCTGCCACTAATACTGACCCTGCCACTAATACTGACCCTGCCACTAATACTGACCCTGCCACTAATACTGACCCTGCCACTAATACTAACCCTGCCACTAATACTGACCCTGCCACTAATACTGACCCTGCCACTAATACTGACCCTGCCACTAATACTGACCCTGCCACTAATACTGACCCTGCCACTAATACTGACCCTGCCACTAATACTGACCCTGCCACTAATACTGACCCTGCCACTAATACTAACCCTGCCACTAATACTGACCCTGCCACTAATACTGACCCTGCCACTAATACTGACCCTGCCACTAATCCTGACCATAATACTAACCCTGCCACTAATACTGACCCTGCCACTAATACTAACCCTGCCACTAATACTGACCCTGCCACTAATACTGACCCTGCCACTAATACTGACCATAATACTAACCCTGCCACTAATACTGACCCTGCCACTAATACTGACCATAATACTAACCCTGCCACTAATACTGACCATAATACTAACCCTGCCACTAATACTGACCCTGCCACTAATCCTGACCATAATACTAACCCTGCCACTAATACTGACCCTGCCACTAATACTGACCCTGCCACTAATCCTGACCATAATACTAAACCTGCCACTAATACTGACCCTACCACTAATACTGACCCTGCCACTAATACTGACCCTGCCACTAATACTGACCATAATACTAACCCTGCCACTAATACTGACCCTGCCACTAATACTGACCCTGCCACTAATACTGACCCTGCCACTAATACTGACCCTGCCACTAATACTAACCCTGCCACTAATACTGACCCTGCCACTAATACTGACCATAATACTAACCCTGCCACTAATACTGACCCTGCCACTAATACTAACCCTGCCACTAATACTGACCCTGCCACTAATACTGACCCTGCCACTAATACTGACCATAATACTAACCCTGCCACTAATCCTGACCCTGCCACTAATCCTGACCATAATACTAACCCTGCCACTAATACTGACCCTGCCACTAATACTGACCCTGCCACTAATACTGACCCTGCCACTAATACTAACCCTGCCACTAATACTGACCCTGCCACTAATACTGACCATAATCCTGACCCTGCCACTAATACTAACCCTGCCACTAATACTGACCCTGCCACTAATACTGACCCTGCCACTAATACTGACCCTGCCACTAATACTGACCCTGCCACTAATACTGACCCTGCCACTAATACTGACCCTGCCACTAATACTGACCCTGCCACTAATACTGACCCTGCCACTAATCCTGACCCTGCCACTAATACTGACCCTGCCACTAATACTGACCCTGCCACTAATACTAACCCTGCCACTAATCCTGACCATAATCCTGACCCTGCCACTAATCCTGACCATAATCCTGACCCTGCCACTAATACTGACCCTGCCACTAATACTAACCCTGCCACTAATACTAACCCTGCCACTAATCCTGACCATAATACTAACCCTGCCACTAATACTGACCCTGCCACTAATCCTGACCATAATACTAACCCTGCCACTAATACTGACCCTGCCACTAATACTAACCCTGCCACTAATACTAACCCTGCCACTAATCCTGACCATAATACTAACCCTGCCACTAATACTGACCCTGCCACTAATCCTGACCATAATACTAACCCTGCCACTAATACTGACCCTGCCACTAATACTGACCCTGCCACTAATCCTGACCCTGCCACTAATCCTGACCCTGCCACTAATACTGACCATAATACTAACCCTGCCACTAATCCTGACCATAATCCTGACCCTGCCACTAATACTGACCCTGCCACTAATCCTGACCATAATCCTGACCCTGCCACTAATACTAACCCTGCCACTAATACTGACCCTGCCACTAATACTGACCCTGCCACTAATACTGACCCTGCCACTAATACTAACCCTGCCACTAATACTGACCCTGCCACTAATACTGACCCTGCCACTAATACTGACCCTGCCACTAATACTAACCCTGCCACTAATACTGACCCTGCCACTAATACTAACCCTGCCACTAATACTAACCCTGCCACTAATCCTGACCATAATACTAACCCTGCCACTAATACTAACCCTGCCACTAATACTAACCCTGCCACTAATACTAACCCTGCCACTAATACTAACCCTGCCACTAATACTAACCCTGCCACTAATACTAACCCTGCCACTAATACTAACCCTGCCACTAATACTGACCCTGCCACTAATACTGACCCTGCCACTAATACTGACCCTGCCACTAATCCTGACCATAATACTAACCCTGCCACTAATACTGACCCTGCCACTAATACTGACCCTGCCACTAATACTAACCCTGCCACTAATACTAACCCTGCCACTAATACTGACCCTGCCACTAATACTAACCCTGCCACTAATACTGACCCTGCCACTAATCCTGACCATAATACTAACCCTGCCACTAATACTAACCCTGCCACTAATACTAACCCTGCCACTAATCCTGACCATAATACTAATCCTGCCACTAATACTAACCCTGCCACTAATACTAACCCTGCCACTAATACTAACCCTGCCACTAATACTAACCCTGCCACTAATCCTGACCATAATACTAACCCTGCCACTAATACATACCCTGCCACTAATCCTGACCATAATACTAACCCTGCCACTAATACTGACCCTGCCACTAATACTGACCCTGCCACTAATCCTGACCCTGCCACTAATCCTGACCCTGCCACTAATACTGACCATAATACTAACCCTGCCACTAATCCTGACCATAATCCTGACCCTGCCACTAATACTGACCCTGCCACTAATCCTGACCATAATCCTGACCCTGCCACTAATACTAACCCTGCCACTAATACTGACCCTGCCACTAATACTGACCCTGCCACTAATACTGACCCTGCCACTAATACTGACCCTGCCACTAATACTGACCCTGCCACTAATACTGACCCTGCCACTAATACTGACCCTGCCACTAATACTGACCCTGCCACTAATACTAACCCTGCCACTAATACTGACCCTGCCACTAATACTGACCCTGCCACTAATACTGACCCTGCCACTAATACTAACCCTGCCACTAATACTGACCCTGCCACTAATACTGACCCTGCCACTAATACTGACCCTGCCACTAATACTGACCCTGCCACTAATCCCGACCCTGCCACTAATCCCGACCCTGCCACTAATCCCGACCCTGCCACTAATACTGACCCTGCCACTAATACTGACCCTGCCACTAATACTGACCCTGCCACTAATACTGACCCTGCCACTAATACTGACCCTGCCACTAATACTGACCCTGCCACTAATACTGACCATAATCCTGACCCTGCCACTAATACTGACCCTGCCACTAATACTGACCCTGCCACTAATACTGACCCTGCCACTAATACTGACCCTGCCACTAATACTGACCCTGCCACTAATACTGACCCTGCCACTAATACTGACCCTGCCACTAATACTAACCCTGCCACTAATACTAACCCTGCCACTAATCCTGACCATAATCCTGACCCTGCCACTAATCCTGACCATAATCCTGACCCTGCCACTAATCCTGACCATAATCCTGACCCTGCCACTAATACTAACCCTGCCACTAATCCTGACCATAATCCTGACCCTGCCACTAATCCTGACCATAATCCTGACCCTGCCACTAATCCTGACCATAATCCTGACCCTGCCACTAATCCTGACCATAATCCTGACCCTGCCACTAATCCTGACCATAATCCTGACCCTGCCACTAATCCTGACCATAATCCTGACCCTGCCACTAATACTAACCCTGCCACTAATACTAACCCTGCCACTAATACTGACCCTGCCACTAATCCTGACCATAATCCTGACCCTGCCACTAATACTGACCCTGCCACTAATCCTGACCATAATCCTGACCCTGCCACTAATCCTGACCATAATACTGACCCTGCCACTAATACTGACCCTGCCACTAATACTGACCCTGCCACTAATCCGGACCCTGCCACTAATCCTGACCCTGCCACTAATCCTGACCATAATCCTGACCCTGCCACTAATACTGACCCTGCCACTAATACTGACCCTGCCACTAATCCTGACCATAATCCTGACCCTGCCACTAATCCTGACCATAATACTGACCCTGCCACTAATACTGACCCTGCCACTAATACTGACCCTGCCACTAATACTGACCCTGCCACTAATACTGACCCTGCCACTAATCCTGACCCTGCCACTAATCCTGACCATAATCCTGACCCTGCCACTAATACTGACCCTGCCACTAATACTGACCCTGCCACTAATACTGACCCTGCCACTAATACTGACCCTGCCACTAATCCTGACCCTGCCACTAATACTGACCCTGCCACTAATACTGACCCTGCCACTAATACTGACCCTGCCACTAATACTGACCCTGCCACTAATCCTGACCCTGCCACTAATACTGACCCTGCCACTAATACTGACCCTGCCACTAATACTGACCCTGCCACTAATACTGACCCTGCCACTAATACTGACCCTGCCACTAATACTGACCCTGCCACTAATACTGACCCTGCCACTAATACTGACCCTGCCACTAATCCTGACCCTGCCACTAATACTGACCCTGCCACTAATACTGACCCTGCCACTAATACTGACCCTGCCACTAATACTGACCCTGCCACTAATACTGACCCTGCCACTAATACTGACCCTGCCACTAATACTGACCCTGCCACTAATACTGACCCTGCCACTAATACTGACCCTGCCACTAATACTGACCCTGCCACTAATACTGACCCTGCCACTAATACTGACCCTGCCACTAATACTGACCCTGCCACTAATACTGACCCTGCCACTAATACTGACCCTGCCACTAATACTAACCCTGCCACTAATACTGACCCTGCCACTAATACTGACCCTGCCACTAATACTGACCCTGCCACTAATACTGACCCTGCCACTAATACTGACCCTGCCACTAATACTGACCCTGCCACTAATACTGACCCTGCCACTAATACTGACCATAATCCTGACCCTGCCACTAATACTGACCCTGCCACTAATCCTGACCATAATACTAACCCTGCCACTAATACTGACCCTGCCACTAATACTGACCCTGCCACTAATACTGACCCTGCCACTAATACTGACCCTGCCACTAATACTAACCCTGCCACTAATACTGACCCTGCCACTAATACTGACCCTGCCACTAATCCTGACCCTGCCACTAATACTGACCCTGCCACTAATACTGACCCTGCCACTAATACTGACCCTGCCACTAATACTAACCCTGCCACTAATACTGACCCTGCCACTAATACTGACCATAATACTAACCCTGCCACTAATACTGACCCTCTTTCTCTCTCTGCATAACTAACACTACCTCTCTCTCGCTCTCAGTTTTAGTTATGCGCAGAGAATCTCCTAAATGACTCAAATGTGATGTAAATATATTTCCAGGGCTCCAGCAGAGGAGGACTACGACTCTGGTATTGAAGAGGAGAACTGGCCCAGACAGGTGGATGCGGCAGCTAACAACTGATCGGATCTCCCTCCCCCTGTCCAGTCATTCATTTCAACAACTGTCACATCTACAATCATTTAGAACACCTTCTAGAACATTTGGAAGCCAACTGTAGGTTCCTGGAATTCCAGCCCCTGAGCCATCTAAACAGACCTCCGTCAGGCTCTGTAGACCACAACTAAAACCACACCATAAAACTGTAGAACACTACTAAAACCACACCATAAAAGTGTTTTCATAATGAACAACACGGATTTGAGCTCTAGAAGTATATATATTTTTTCTTGGTCCTGTGAATTGGACAGTAGGCTAATTTCTTTAAGTTGTTAGAAAATGAAAATGGACCTGCTATAGTGTATATATTTAAAAAAATGTTTGGGGTAGGTAGTGTAATTTGTCTGTTCTCTCTCCTCTTGTGTTGTGTTGATGACCGATTGAAATGACAATGGAAACAAATACAACATGACTGGGATCATATTTTACACTTGAAGCCTTAACCAGGGCTAAGGAATGTTCCGTTTTACTAGCAAATCAAAGTTGATTTGTCACACGTGCGCTGAATACAACACAATACAGTGACATGCTGACTTACAGGCTCTAACCAATAGTGCAGAAAAAGGTATTAGGTGATCAATGGGTAAGTAAAGAAATAAAACAACAGTAAAAAGACAGGCTGTATACAGTAGAGAGGCTATAAAAGTAGCGAGGCTACATACAGACACCGGTTAGTCAGGCTGATTTGAGGTATGTACATGTAGATATGGTTATCGTCAATGTTACATAACAATATACAACTAATGCCCTGACTGTCACCAGCAGACCGGGGTTCAAATACTATTTGAAATTGTTCACATGCATACATACATACTTTGGAGTGTTTTCTGTGGCCTGCTTAAGAGTGCCAGGTGGGTGGGATTTGTACTTTTGGTAATATGCTGTTAGTTCCATTGCAACAGTGAAGTTCAATTGAGCCCAGCTAAAGTATTTGATATGATTTCAAGTAGTATTTGAACCCAGCTCTCTAGATGTATTATATTCCATAATGAGCACATCATCATTGTGATGTTTTTGTTTCTATGGAGTTAAATTGGTGCCAAAAGTTTCCTGTCAGTAATTTAACTCCGTATTTCGTCCTATCTACTATTTTAACGGAATTTATAATGAACATAACTGGCCTGTAAATTAAAGCTTCAGTTTAGAATCCGTTTGTATCACAGCAACACACCTGTCGTTAGGGGAAACATCATAACAGCGTACTACACCCTACTCCAGCACACTAAACAGAGTGGCGATGTGTTCAAAATGGCACCCTATTCGACCAGGACCTCTGGTTAAAAATAGGGCACTATATAAGGAATAGGCTGCTTTTTCAGACGCTGACCGTTTGACTTTTTAGTGACTTTTTTTCCCTTTTTTTTTTACGTTGAGAATGTTTATTTCTGCAGTGTTGTAACCCCCCCCCCCTTCTAGAAACCCACTCTCTAGGGAGTACCTGTCAGCTCTCTTTAACCTCACAGGGTTACCTACTGTTACATCGATATCAAGCGAGACAAGGGCTTGATATTCAAAAAGGTTTCAGAGTTGCTGACCTAGGATCAGGTGCTCCCGGTCCATATAATAGTATTCATTCTAATCTAAAAAGGATAAACTGATCCTAGATTCTTACTCTGATATTCTTTCTGAATGTTTTACTTTGCTCTGTCTGGGTCAAGCTTCACCCCCCCCCACCTCACCTGTAGTGATGCTCCAGTATGTCGTGTTACTAAAATGGTCCCTCAATCACTAGGCACTTCTTCTGCAATTAAGCCTTTTAACTATTTCTATCCACATTGAACCATGGCTGTTCTCTGTCGTGTCATGCTGGTATGTGCTATTATAATACAATCACCATAATAATACAATTGTTTGTGTTCCTTTTCAGTTCCTTTTATGCTTCTCTTCTCAACGGTCAATCATAATAACATGTAAAAATCTCCATTTATTGATGTGATTCTTTAAATATTATAAATAAAATGTATATCTCTGTACAGAATGATTTGTTGTCTTACATGTTTATAACACTCTCAATGTAGATTGTGTCAAAGCTTCTTTGCGTTGTTCTTTGCAATGTGATACCACTGAGGGCACCATGATTACCATCGTTTACCTCCACGTTAGAGAGCAGAACTGGCCGTGTAGTCCCATGACGACCATCACTATGGCACCACTGAGGGGCACCGTGACTACCATCGCTATGGCACCACTGAGGGGCACCGTGACTACCATCGCTATGGCACCACTGAGGGGCACCGTGACTACCATCGCTATGGCACCACTGAGGGGCACCGTGACTACCATTGTTTACCTCCACGTTAGAGAGCAGAACTGGCCATGAAGCACATAAGCAGCTCATGTGTAATCTCTGTGTTGAATGTCTGTTGTACAACATGTTCCTGTTTCTCAACACATCAGCATTTCTCTAATCCTCTCCTTCCCTCGGACTCCCTGTTACTTTCCAGGAAGACATTGCCAAGAACTGGAGGTTGGCTAAATCGATGGGGTTGGTTTCCCAGACTTGCCTTTTAGTTCTAGACTAAAAAGTTAAATGGAGATTACAGGAAACTGGGCTATAGTTTGAAAATGGTGTTTTGCTGAGAAGGAATTCAACATTTTAAACTATGTTGAATTCCAGGAAATGTTGATAAATCTCTCAAATGTCACATAATGCACACATACTGTTACCAGGCTGGTTAAATAAGAATAGTTAAAGAGATCCTGTATAACCCCCCCCCCCAGGCCGACGTCATGACACCCCTCCCTGGAAAATAAACCATCATAGATATATACATCCTAGGTTCCATCCCAAAACTATCTGAATACTTATGGAAATATGATTATATATATATATATTTTTTTTTTAAATAAATTAGCAATTAAAAAATATATATATAAACCTGTTTTTGCTTTGTCGTAATGAGGTATTGTGTGTAGATTGATGAGGGGGGGACAATTACATTTACATTTACATTTAAGTCATTTAGCAGACGCTCTTATCCAGAGCGACTTACAAATTGGTGCAATCACCTTATGACATCCAGTGGGACAGTCACTTAACAATAGTGCATCTAAAACTTCTGGTTTGGGGTGAGAGGGATTATTTCCCTTAACCTATCCTAGGTATTCCTTAAAGAGGTGGGGTTTCAGGTGTCTCAGGACAGGTGGTGATTGACTCAAGAGCTGTCCTGGCGTCGTGGGGAGTTTGTTCCACCATTGGGGGCCAGGGCAGCAAACAGTTTTGACTGGGCTGGCGGGAGCAACACTTCCTCAGTGGTAGGGAGGCGAAAAGGCCAGAGGTGGATAATTTAAGATAAGTGCCCTTGTTTGGGTGTAGGGCATCATAACAGAGCCTGGAGGTACTGAGGTTAATTTCACCCTCACAGCTCCGTAGGCAAGCACCATGGTCTTGTAGCGGATGTGTGCTTCAACTGGAAGCCAGTGGAGAGAACGGAGGAGCGGGGTGACGTGAGAGAACTTGGGAAGGTTGAACACCAGACGGGCTGCGGCGTTCTGGATGAGTTGAAGGGGTTTAATGGCAAAGGCAGGGAGCCCAGTTTTCTTGTTCTGCAGTAATCCAGACGGGAGATGACAAGTGCCTGGATTAGGACCTGAATCCATTGTAGAATAAGGCTGCAATGTAACAAAATGTGTAGAAAGACAAGGAGAATACTTTCCGAATGCTCTGTACATCATTAAAGACCCTGAGGTTAGTCCCATCTGATTCAGAGGGGTTGGGTTAAATGTGGAAGACACATTTCAGTTGAATACGTTCAGGTTTACAACTGACTAGGTATCCTCATTTCCCTTCATGGTTTCCACTCCATTCAAGGGTAGCTCTCAGTAATGAGGGTGTCAACGACATCTGATGATGTCAGACAGGACAGGGGCTTATAAGTGATCAAGAGAATTAGCTCGTGTGTTGATACTTAGGCTATTTATCCAGATATAAATCATTCAGCGTCCACCTGTCCTGTCAACACTTTACACACACACACGGTGGACTGGCGAGACAACACTACTCAAAAGGGGAGGTGAGTGAAAAATGCAAAAAAAATGTGTGTGATCAATAATTTAAGATAACTGCCATTGATTGCTGCCTTCACTGGCATCATAACATTCACCTGACAGAATTTGCTTTTTCAATTAATTTCACCAAGTAATTGAGTACTACTCTAGCTTTGCCCTATGCTGTGTGTGTGTGTGTGCTCGTGCATCTTTGTGTGCGTGCGTGCCTGTGACTGTGTGTTGTTTTATTTAAATGTGTGTGTGTGTGTGTTGTTTATTTAAATGTACGTGCGCGTGTGCCTTCATGTTGTTTCCTGAGTTTTCTGTGTAAATGTATGGGTGTGTGGGTTTTCTTGTTCTGGGTATACAGACAGGATGACCAGTCTAGAGGAGGTTCCCTTTAAGAGCCCTCTGGGGCCACTACAGGAGCTGGGGCCCCTGGGAGGAGAGATAGAGCTGGTTACGGCCCCAGAGTTCACCATACCAGACCACCTCCAGATACTACAAGACACTGAGGTTAGTTACATGGCTATGTGATATTGTTTTGTGATAATGCTGGCAGGTACCCTAGATATTGGGGCTTGGGGCTCCCCGATGGCGCAGCGGTCTAAGGCACTGCATCTCAATGTTAGAGGCGTCATTACAGACCCTGGTTCGATTTCAGGCTGTATCACAACCGGCCGAAATTGGGAGTCCCATAGGGTGGCACACAATTGACCCAGTGTCGTTCAGGTTTTGCCTGGATAGGCTGTCATTGTAAATAAGAATTTGTTCTTACCTGAGTTGCCTAGTTAAATCAATGAAAATAAATCAATAAAAAATATTATAGTTGGGCCAGTAACTGAAGCGCAGGGTTCGATTGCAGAGTCCAACAAAAACACATCTGCCATTGTACCTTTTGAGCAAGACACTTAAACTGACAACAATGGACCAAAAAAAAGTGTTCTTCTTCAGTATGAGTTCACCTTAGAGAACTGGGTGATGTCTGCGCTCCATGGAGGATGCTACCGACCCTGGGATGCCCCGCCCCCATCCTGTCCTCCGTACTGGCTCATGTTCTCCAGTCCCCAGGAGAGTCGCTCGGCCAGCAGGTGTTTTTGTGTTCTTCTTTTATCTATTTTATTCTCTAAAATAATTAAATGTTTAATCACACGAATTTAGCCTGGGTCCCAGATTTGTTTGTGCTGTCTTAATTTATATCGTTTTACTGTAAAGTGTGTTGTAGTTTTAAATGCACTGTAAATCAAGTTTGATTTTACTTAAGGTGGAACAGTGATCTGCGGGGCTCTGTCCTCCGACCAAGGAGCCACAGCCTAAGCTCTGTGGACACACGTCACCTTAACCACCACCCTCAACCCCACCCCCACCACCGTTGCCAGCATAGCCACCGAAAAATAAAGTTAATGGTCTCCGACTCGGAAGACGAAGCTGGCTACTCAGAAGACGACGAGGGCTCCTCCACTGAAGATAACGCCTCAGACTCAAAGATACAACGTGGAGCCTATCACGGTGGTGAACGGCCTCGGTCGCAAAGCTCTGCACCAAAACACCCATTATCCAGAGTTAAAGACCACCATCTTGGATCTTCAGGCTCTTCCTTGGCTCATCACCACTCTAACCAGCCTTCCACTGGTGGTGAACGGCCACGGTCGCAAAGCTCTGCACCAAAACACCCATTATCCAGAGTCAAAGACCACCATCTTGGATCTTCAGGCTCTTCCTTGGCTCATCACCACTCTAACCAGCCTTCCACTGGAGGTCGAGGCTACCAGGGTCGCAACAGGAGGGCCAACTCTTCCTCCGTCCTGGACTGCAGGAGGCAAGGGTCATTCACCGGGCTCAAACAGGAGCAGGGGCGTACCATCAGCCCACTTTGCCATGGTCAGGCCAGCAGTCCCCAGTGCCATGGTCAGGCCAGCAGTCCCCAGTGCCATAGCGATCAGAGGCCCTGCAGGAAGGATTTCAGAAGCCAGCAGCAGGTGTCATCGTCCTCTGGCCTGGAAGAGTCTTTTGTGCGGGCCGGTAGCCCTCAGTGCCATGGTCAGGCCAGCAGTCCCCAGTGCCATGGTCAGGCTAGCAGTCCCCAGTGCCATGGTCAGGCTAGCAGTCCCCAGTGCCATGGTCAGGCTAGCAGTCCCCAGTGCCATGGCGATCAGAAGCACTATAGCAGAAAGAAGCAGCGTTCTTTGTGGTCAACGGGAAGAAAAAACTCTGTGACCCCACAACGACCCTCTTCAGCTGGCCCTGAAATCAAGAACAACAGGCAGACTGTAAGTATAGCCTATTCCCAGGTCTGTGTGGCAAGTGTTGTTGTTATGTCAGAACATGACATCCCTCTGCTCTGTGATAGACTGGACAGACACAGACACCTTATACGGTTGTATTAGGGGATAGGATCAATTCCATTTCAATTACACCTTGGGCTACATTTGACATTTTAGCAGACGTTCTTATCCAGATCAACTTAGTTGGTTATCAACATACATGTAACACATCACACTTATAGTAAGTACTTTTCCCCTCAATAAAATAGTTAACATCAGTCAGTGCTATTATGGAAAGACAAGTGTGAGTGTTTTGTTTTGTTGGTCAATTCAGGAAGTAAACTAAAACCCAACCCAGGCTACTTAACCTTACTCTAGACTGTCACTATTCTTCCTTTTAGACTCTGCGTCCGCGTAGCTCACACGGCATTGGCTGTGACTCATCTGCAGAGTTACTGACGGCCCTAAGTCAGGAAGAGAGAGAGCTACTGGAGGCCATCACTGAGCAGGGCTACCCTCTACACACTGCCATCCTGGCTTTGCAGAAGACTGGCCACCGCAACCCACAACAGGTAGATTTACTTACCCATCCTACCTATTACCCTATTGCAGTGCCACCTACCTACCTATTGCCCTATTGCGGTGCCACCTACCTACCTATTACCCTATTGCAGTGCCACCTACCTACCTACCTACCTACCTATTACCCTATTGCAGTGCCACCTACCTACCTATTACCCTATTGCGGTGCCACCTGCCTACCTATTACCCTATTGCAGTGCCACCTACCTACCTATTACCCTATTGCAGTGCCACCTACCTACCTATTACCCTATTGCAGTGCCACCACCTACCTATTGCCCTATTGCAGTGCCACCTACCTACCTATTACCCTATTGCAGTGCCACCTACCTACCTACCTATGCCACCTACCCCTATTGCAGTGCCACCTGCACCTCATTGCCCTGAATTGCAGTGCCACCTACCTGACCTCCATTGTGTCCTTGCCCTATTGCAGTGCCACCATACCTACCTCATGCCTACAACACCTATTACCCTCCAGGCATTGCAGTGCCACCTGGCCTACCTACCTATTACCCTATTGCTGGTGCCACCTACCTACCCCGCTCCTCCGTTCTCTCCACTGGCTCCAGTTTACCCTACAAGACCATGGTGCTTGCGGAGCTGTGCCACCCTACCTCCAGGCCTACCTATTGCGTTCATCCACCTCTGGCCTATTGCCTCCCTACCACTGAGGAAGGTGCCACCTCAAAACCTACCTACCTCAATCACCACCTTCCGGAGTGCCACCTAATCCCCTACCTAAGTTTTAGATGCCTATTGTCCCACCATAGGTGAATGCACCAATTTGGTGCCACCTACCTACCTACCTATTACCCTATTGTGGTGCTACCTACCTACCTATTGCGGTGCCACCTACCTACCTACCTACCTATTGCGGTGCCACCTACCTACCTACTTACCTATTGCGGTGCCACCTACCTACCTATTACCCTATTGTGGTGGCACCTACCTACCTATTACCCTATTGCGGTGCCACCTACCTACCTACCTATTACCCTATTGCGGTGCCACCTACCTACCTACCTATTAGCCTATTGCAGTGCCACCTACCTATTGCCCTATTGCAGTGCCACCTACCTACCTACCAATTACCCTATTGCAGTGCCACCTACCTATTGTCTAATGCAGTGCCACCTACCTACCTACCTATTACCCTATTGCAGTGCCACCTACCTACCTACCTATTACCCTATTGCAGTGCCACCTACCTACCTACCTATTACCCTATTGCAGTGCCACCTACCTACCTACCCTATTGCGGTGCCACCTACCTACCTACCTATTGCCCTATTGCAGTGCCACCTACCTACCTACCTATTGCCCTATTGCAGTGCCACCTACCTACCTACCTATTACCCTATTGCAGTGCCACCTACCTACCTACCTATTGCCCTATTGCAGTGCCACCTACCTACCTATTACCCTATTGCGGTGCCACCTACCTACCTACCTACCTACCTACCTACCTATTACCCTATTGTGGTGCCACCTACCTATTACCCTATTGTGGTGCTACCTACCTACCTACCTACCTATTGCGGTGCCACCTACCTACCTACCTACCTATTGCGGTGCCACCTACCTACCTACTTACCTATTGCGGTGCCACCTACCTACCTATTACCCTATTGTGGTGCCACCTACCTACCTATTGCGGTGCCACCTACCTACCTATTGCGGTGCCACCTACCTACCTATTGCGGTGCCACCTACCTACCTACCCTATTGCGGTGCCACCTACCTACCTACCTACCTACCTATTGCGGTGCCACCTACCTATTGCGGTGCCACCTACCTACCTATTGCGGTGCCACCTACCTACCTACCTACCTACCTACCTACCTATTGCGGTGCCACCTGCCTACCTATTACCCTATTGCGGTCCCACCTACCTACCTACCTATTGCGGTGCCACCTGCCTACCTATTACCCTATTGCGGTGCCACCTACCTACCTATTACCCTATTGCGGTGCCACCCACCTACCTACCTACCTACCTATTGCGGTGCCACCTGCCTACCTATTACCCTATTGCGGTGCCACCTACCTACCTATTACCCTATTGCGGTGCCACCCACCTACCTACCTACTTACCTATTGCGGTGCCACCTGCCTACCTATTACCCTATTGCGGTGCCACCTACCTACCTACATATTGCCGTATTGCGGTGCCACCTGCCTACCTATTGCATTTAACCCAGAGATCTAAATAGATTTAACAAGACCATGTTTTTATATTGTACTTGTTCACCACTTCTGTCATATTCACCTCTAAGGTCCTGTTTTCCTTCACAGATCCTGAGTTACCTGGTTGCCAGTGACCGTCTGTGTGCGCTGGGCTACGAAGAGGCTCAGGTGGAGGAGGCCATGGAGATGTTCCAGAACTGTGAGAGCAAGGTGAGCTTGTCAATACGTAGAGCAAGGTGAGCTTGTCAATACGTAGAGCAAGGTGAGCTTGTCAATATGTAGAGCAAGGTGAGCTTGTCAATACGTAGAGCAAGGTGAGCTTGTCAATACGTAGAGCAAGGTGAGCTTGTCAATACGTAGAGCAAGGTGAGCTTGTCAATACGTAGAGCAAGGTGAGCTTGTCAATACGTAGAGCAAGGTGAGCTTGTCAACGTAGAGCAAGGTGAGCTTGTCAAGACGTAGAGCAAGGTGAGCTTGTCAATACGTAGAGCAAGGTGAGCTTGTCAATACGTAGAGCAAGGTGAGCTTGTCAATACGTAGAGCAAGGTGAGCTTGTCAATACGTAGAGCAAGGTGAGCTTGTCAATACGTAGAGCAAGGTGAGCTTGTCAATACGTAGAGCAAGGTGAGCTTGTCAATACGTAGAGCAAGGTGAGCTTGTCAATACGTAGAGCAAGGTGAGCTTGTCAATACGTAGAGCAAGGTGAGCTTGTCAATACGTAGAGCAAGGTGAGCTTGTCAATACGTAGAGCAAGGTGAGCTTGTCAATACGTAGAGCAAGGTGAGCTTGTCAATACGTAGAGCAAGGTGAGCTTGTCGTAGAGCAAGGTGAGCTTGTCAATACGTAGAGCAAGGTGAGCTTGTCAATACGTAGAGCAAGGTGAGCTTGTCAATACGTAGAGCAAGGTGAGCTTGTCAATACGTAGAGCAAGGTGAGCTTGTCAATACGTAGAGCAGGTGAGCTTGTCAATACGTAGAGCAAGGTGAGCTTGTCAATACGTAGAGCAAGGTGAGCTTGTCAATACGTAGAGCAAGGTGAGCTTGTCAATACGTAGAGCAAGGTGAGCTTGTCAATACGTAGAGCAAGGTGAGCTTGTCAATACGTAGAGCAAGGTGAGCTTGTCAATACGTAGAGCAAGGTGAGCTTTGTCAATACGTAGAGCAAGGTGAGCTTGTCAATACGTAGAGCAAGGTGAGCTTGTCAATACGTAGAGCAGGGTGAGCTTGTCAATACGTAGAGCAAGGTGAGCTTGTCAATACGTAGAGCAAGGTGAGCTTGTCAATACGTAGAGCAAGGTGAGCTTGTCAATACGTAGAGCAAGGTGAGCTTGTCAATACGTAGAGCAAGGTGAGCTTGTCAATACGTAGAGCAGGGTGAGCTTGTCAATACGTAGAGCAAGGTGAGCTTGTCAATACGTAGAGCAAGGTGAGCTTGTCAATACGTAGAGCAAGGTGAGCTTGTCAATACGTAGAGCAAGGTGAGCTTGTCAATACGTAGAGCAAGGTGAGCTTGTCAATACGTAGAGCAAGGTGAGCTTGTCAATACGTAGAGCAAGGTGAGCTTGTCAATACGTAGAGCAAGGTGAGCTTGTCAATACGTAGAGCAAGGTGAGCTTGTCAATACGTAGAGCAGGGTGAGCTTGTCAATACGTAGAGCAAGGTGAGCTTGTCAATACGTAGAGCAAGGTGAGCTTGTCAAAACATATTCTAAATGATTGAATTTGAATTCCATTTCTGTTGCTGCTAATATCACTCCATAATATCAAAGCAACTGCAATGTTTTGCTGTGAAAGTAATGGGCCAGGTTTCCCTGACACAGACGAAGGGCTCTATTTATTATTATTTTTTTTAACCTTTATCTGACTAGACAGGTCAGTTAAGAATAAATTCTTATTTTCAATGACGGCCTTTACAAAATTGTATTTTGTCACATGCTCTGAATAACGTGAAATGCTTATTTTACAAGCCCTTAACCAACAATGCTTAAAGAAGTTTTAAGAAAAATAAGTGTTAAGTACAAAATTTGAAATAAAAGTAACAAATAATTAAACAACAGCAGTAGTACAATAACAATAGCGAGACTTTATACAGTCGTGGCCTAAAGTTTTGAGAATGACACAAATATTAACTTTCACAAAGTGTGCTGCTTCAAGTGTCTTTAGATATTTTTGTCAGATGTTACTATGGAAACTGAAGTATAATTACAAGCGTTTCATAAGTGTCAAAGGCTTTTATTGACAATTACATGAAGTTGATGCAAAGAGTCAATATTTGCAGTGTTTTCAAGACCTCTGCAATCTGCCCTGGCATGCTGTCAATTAACTTCTGGGCCATATCCTACTGATGGCAGCCCATTCCTGCATAATGCTTGGAGTTTTTCAGAGTTTGTGGGTTTTTGTTTGTCCACCCGCCTCCTGAAGATTGACCATAAGTTCTCAATGGGATTAAGGTCTGGGGAGTTTCCTGGCCATGGACACAAAATATCAATGTTTTGTTCCCCGAGCCACTTAGTTATCACTTTTGCCTTATGGCAAGGTGCTCCATCATGCTAGAAAAGGCATTGTTCGTTCTTTAAGAGGAGCCTCTTAAAGAAGAAGGTACAGGTCTGTGAGAGCCAGAAATCTTGCTTGTTTGTAGGTGACCAAATACTTATTTTCCACCATAATTTGCAAATAAATTCATTAAAAATCCTACAATGTGATTTTCTGGATTTTTTTTCTCATTTTGTCTGTCATAGTTGAAGTGTACCTATGATGAAAATTACAGGCCTCTATCATCTTTTTAAGTGGGAGAACTTGCACAATTGGTGGCTGACTAAATACTTTTTTGCACCAATGTACATGTAGGTAGAGATATTAAAGTCACTTTTGCATAGATAATAACAGAGAGTAACAGCCGCGTAAAGGGGGGGGGGCAATGCACATGAGATGTACATTAGATGTACAGAAGTCTTATGGCTTGTGGGTAGAAGCTGTTTAGAAGCCTCTTGGACCTAGACTTGGCACTCTGGTACAGCTTGCTGTGCTGTAGCAGAGAGAACAGTCTATGACTAGAGTGGCTGGAGTCTTTGCCAATTTTTAGGGCCTTCCTCTGACACCGCCTAGTATAGAGGTCCGGGATAGCAGGAAGCTTGGCCCCAGTGATGTACTGGGCCGTTCGCACTACCCTCTGTAGTGCCTTGGTGCAGTTGTAGAACCTTTTGAGGATCTGAGGACCCATGCCAAATCTTTTCAGTCTCCTGAGGAGGAATAGGTTTTGTTGTGCCCTCTTCATGGCTGTCTTTGTGTGCTTGGACTATGTTAGTTTGTTGGTGATGTGGACACCAAGGAACTTGAAGCTCTCAACCTGCTCCACTACAGCCCCGTCGATAAAAATGGGGATGTGCTCTGTCCTCCTTTTCCTGTAGTCCACAATCATCTCCTTAGTCTTGATCACGTTGAGGGAGAGGTTGTTGTCCTGGCACCACATGGCCAGGTGTCTGACCTCCTCATTTAATGCTGTCTCGTCGTTGTTGGTGATCAGGCCTACCACTATTGTGTCATCAAACTTAATGATGGTGTTGGAGTCTAGCCATACCTGGCCATGCATTCATGCGTGAACAGGGAGTACAGGAGGGGACTGAGCATGCACCCCTGAGGGGCCCCCATGTTGAGGATCAGCATGGCAGATGTGTTGTTACCTACCTTTACCACCTGGGGGCGGCCCTTCAGGAAGTCCAGGATCCAGTTGCAGAGGCAGGTTTTTCATCCCAGGATCCTTAGCTTAGTGATGAGCTTTGAGGGCACTATGGTGTTGAACGCTGAGCTGTAGTCAATGAATAGCATTCTCACATAGGTGTTCCTTTTGTCCAGGTGTGAAAGGGCAGTGTGGAATGCCATATAGATTGCATTGTCTGTGGATCTGTTGGGGCGGTATGCAAATTGGGGTGGGTCTAGGGTTTCTGGGATAATGGTGTTGATGTTAGCCATGACCAGCCTTTCTAAGCACTTCATGGCTACAGATGTGAGTGATACGGGTTGGTAGTCATTTAGGCAGGTTACCTTAGTGTTCTTGGGCAAAGGGACGATGGTGGTCTGCTTAAAACATGTTGGTAGCCAGTGTAGTGAGTCAAATCTTTTGGTTCTTGTCAAGATTCTAGCCGCCGTACTTAGCACTAACTGAAGTTTATTTAGTTCTTTATCCAGGTAGCCCAGAGAGTATAGCATTGTAGTAGTCTAATCTAAAAGTGATAATAGCATTTCTGCATCAAAACGTTTCAGGTTTTTGCAATGTTACGAAGATGGAAAAAAACTGCCCTTGAAATATTATTGATATGTTCGTTAAAATATAGATCAGGGTCCAGAGTAACGCTGAGGTCCTTCAAAGTTTTATTTGAAACGACTGCATAACCATCAAGATTAATTGTCAGATCAAACAGCAACCTAGAACTAACATCTCTGTTTTGTCCGAGTTTAAAAGTAAAACATTTGCCACCATCCACTTCCTTATGTCTGAAACACATGCTTCCAGGGCAGGCAATTTTGAGGCTTCACCATGTTTCATCGAAATGTACAGCTGTGTGTCGTCCGAATAGATGCGAAAGTTGACATTGTGTTTCCGAATGACATCACCAAGAGGTAGAATATATAGTGAAGACAATAGTGTTCCTAAAACGGAACTTTGTCAGAAGACAAACCATCCACAGAGACAAACTGATAACTTTCTGACAGATAAGATCTAAACCAGGCAAGAGCTTGTCCGTGTAGAGCAATTAAGGTTTCTAATCTCTCCAAAAGAATGTGGTGATCGATGGTATCAAAAGCAGCACTAAGGTCTAGGAGCACGAGGACAGATGCAAGAGCCTCGGTCTGATGCCATTAAAAGGTAATTTACCACCTTCACGAGTGCCTTCTCAGTACTATGATGAGGTCTAAAACCAGACTGGAGCGTTTCGTATACATTGGTTGTCTTCAGGAAGGCAGTGAGTTGCTTTGCAACAGCTTTTTCAAAACATTTTGAGAGGAATGGGAGATTCGATATAGGCCAATAGTTTGAAAAAAGATCTGGGTCAATGTTTGGCTTTTTCAGGAGAGGCTTTTATTACTTCCACTTTTAGTGAGTTTGGTACACATCCAGAGGACAGGGAGCCATTTATTATGTTCAACATATGAGGGCCAAGCACAGGAAGCAGCTCTTTCAGTAGTTTATTTGGAATAGGGTTCATTAGGCAGCTGGAAGGTTTAAAGGCCATGGTTATTTTCGTGAATGTGTCGAGAGATACAGGATTAAAAAACGTGTCTCCATTGCAGACTCAGGACAACTGAGTTTTTGAGAAATATTTAAATTCAAAGAGGAGTCCATAATTTGCATTCTAATGATCATGATCTTTCTGTAGAAGAAGTTCATGAATATATCACTCCTGAATTGAAAGCTATTCTCTCTTGGGGAATGCTGCTTTTTAGTTAGCTTTGAGACAGTATCAAAAATACATGCTGGATTGTTTTTATCCTCCATCAGGTTGGAAAAGTAGGCTGATCGAGCAGCAGTGAGGGCTCTTCGATATTGCACGGAACTGTCTTTCCAAGCTAGTCAGAAGACTTCCATTTTTTGGTGGAGCGCAATTTCCAGTCCAATTTTTTGGAAGCTTGCTTCAGTGCTTGGGTATTTTCTGTATAGGAGGGAGGTCATTTCTTTTGACAAATGTTTTTTTGTTTTTAGAAGTGCGACCGCATCTAGGGTATTATGCAAGGTTGAATTTATATCCTCTGTTAGGTGATTAACAGATTTTTGTACTCCGAAGTCCTTGGGTAGGTGGTGGAAGTCTGGAACGTCATCTCGGGAATCTTAGTGTTGTCTGAGAATTTATAGCTCAGCTTTTGATAATCCTTGGTTGGGGTCTGAGCAGATTATTTGTTGCGATTGCAAACATAAGAAGATGGTGGTCCGGGATTATGAGGAAAAACATTTATATGGACAATATTTAATCCACCTCTCAAAACTAGATCCAGTGTTATATGACAGTGTTAATGCGTAGCTCCGGAGACATGTTGGACCAAACCCACTGAGTCAGTGGTGACGCCGAAAGTCTTTTGGAGTGGGTCTGTGGAATTTTCCATGTGAAAATTGAAGTCACCAAAAATGTTAACATTATCTAATATTTACTACAAGATCCAATCGGAATTCAAAGTGATTAAATATGCTAAATAGATTTCATGACTAGAAGCTTAAAAGATTAGTCTTTTTTTTTTGTCAATTGAAATTTTCTTTCAGAAATATTCGCTAAACCTACGACTGCGGGATGCATAGGGGATATGATCACTAGTGTAACCAGGAGGAGAGGCCTCATTAAACACAGTAAATTCATCAGGCTTAAGCCATGTTTCAGTCAGGCCAATCACATCAAGGTTATGGTCAGTGATTATGACAGACTATAACTACCTTGGCAGTGAGTGATCTAACGTTAAGTAGAAGTCAGGGATCTAACATTAATTTGTCCTATTTTGAAATGTGAGATATTATCACAATCTCTTTCAATAATGACAGGAAATGGAGGAGGTCTTTATTCCAGTGATATTTCTAAGGTTGTTAAGTTTTGACCAACCTAGATCGAAGCACAGACACGGTCTCAATGGTGATAGCTGAGCTGACGACACTGACTGTGCTAGTGGTAGACTCCACTAAGCTGGCAGGCTGGCTAACAGCCTGCTGCCTGGCCTGCACCCTATCTCATTGTGGAACTATAGGAGTTAGAGTCCTGTTTATGTTGATAAATAAGATGAGAAGGGCCCTTGAGCTTGGATGGAGTCCGTAAGTCCTGAGCAGGCCAGACTTGGTCCTGTTTGTGGGGGAATCCCAGAAAGAGGGCCAGTAATCTACACATTATATCTTTTGGGAGGGTCAGAAAACAGTTTAACCAGCGATTGAGTTGTGAGAATGCTGAAGAGCTCATCACTCCCCCTAAACGGGAGGGGGCCAGAGACAATTACTTGATGCCAACACATCTTTCTTGTTGCACTTGGTGACCTCTGACTGTTTCATCCAAACATTGTTGGTGTTGACGTGGATAACAATATCCCTGTACCATCAACACCGCCAGTTTTAGTCTCAGCCATCACCATCTTCAGATTAGCCTTTACGTTGGTAGCCTTGCCCCCTGGTAATGTATGATATTTTTGTATTCTCATATTGCGGGCAATGGAGTTGTCAATGACTAGTGTTTTCAATTAGTCAGAGCTAGTGGTGCGAGGCTTCGGAGGCTCAGACCCGTAACCGGTGGAGTAGAGACCTCAGAGAGCTAAGGAGAAGGTATAATGTGACTTAGCTTTTTCTTATTTGGGGGGAGGTATAGGGCGGAGGAGGTCCTGCCAGGGTTGCCAGGTCTAGCTCAAATTTATCACCTAATGACTGCTCAAACCCCGCCCAAAAGGCTTGAAAAGTAGCCCCATTTTTTTCACAGCAAGAGAGTTGCCAAATTTAGACAATAAAGCCTTTTTTCCATAGCATTATTGAGCCAATTATAGAAGGAATATCGTAGTAACTCGTAACGGCGTTAGAAGCAAAATGAGGTTATCCTCAAAATAATAATTCTTGTGAGTTATGACATGAGAAAAGATAATTTGATAACTGTTACCTTCGATCTAATGCGTTCTAACAACTGATCGGCAAATGTGATTAAGCTTGGATAACTTCCCATGTAATTAACTAAACATGCCATTAATTATTGCATAATAACACAAGGCTACAATAACAAACTGAAGTTATAGGCTATTTATTGAAGTGTTTTGCCAACTCAAGGTAGGCTACACAAATTGATTTGCAATGACTCCAGTGATATCTTCATTTCAACATATGTATTGTATCAAATGGTAGCCTACAATGGCATATAAATGAATAAGCTACTTGATGGCCAAAGGAGGCAAATGTGTCACTCTCCACATTTAATGTCAGTTTCGTTCAGCACTTTTCCCCATAAAAAGAACCACGCGTGGGAGTTCCATAACTTCAATTAAAAGAATTCCACTCGGAAAGCCCCCAAAACCCAAGAACGGAGCATAAATAAAACACTTCGCTTGATACCGTTTTCTTTAAGCAAAGTCAACATTAGAATGCTGTTTAATCCACTTTAGAGGGAATTTATGTACTGCGCCCAGTCGTTTTCCAGCGCTCTGTCTACATTATTTGTTGATGTGCGTCAGTTCTAGCGTATTAATATGTTTTATGGAAAAATAGTTGTAAATAGGAGTCTCCATAATGACAATCTAAATAGCCTAATTACCTACAACTGGTAAAAAGTTGTCACGACGTGCTTCTCCCTCTCCTCTCGCTCAAATGACTCAAGTGCTCTCTCAACACACACACACACATTCACCCCTCTATCTCCCCAACACTCACGCACTCTGCAACAGCCTACCTCACTGCCTGACAGTCAGCAGCAGGTGACAGTGAATTATATATATTTTTAAAGAGAAATGACATGGCGGCCGCGGTGCCATTTAGAAATAACCCCAAAACCCGCAACCAATACATTTTCACCAGCTACTTCGTTTTCTAAGCAGCTCAAATTCCAGGAAAACCCACACTGGGTCCTGCAAATGTCTAGATAATGTGTTCGGGGTGAAACAGTTTAATAATACAAAATAAAACAAAGTGGCGTGTGAGGACAAAACTAAGACCTTGGTCAACTTGTGAAATACAGAGTTTAATGAAATAGTTAAGAGTAAAAAGCATAGCGAATGTTTCGGCAGGATCGCAATTGTCAAATCCATACCGAAAGCAGACATTGGCTGCCATGAGTCGCATTAACAGAAATCCCATACGCAGCCTTGTTTACACGTTTGAACACTGGAATGTGAGATGTGATCCATGACTCGATTAGGATGATATAAATCCTCATAATTTAATTTCATGATTTTTCAATTTGAGAATATTTATATAGCCTACACTGGGGCGGGCGGGTGGGTGTGGCTTCGTGACAATGACATAATAGCAGCTGCTCACCGATTTGATAGTTCCACATCCTACGTCACAACATGCATTATGCAGGTTTTTTGCTATCGCTTGATCCGATTCAATCTAGAAGCCTAAACTTGGTCTTGGACAAAAAGTACTTTCAATAGAAAAGGCTACTCTCCTCGATGTTATCTTCACAAATAATCCTGATAGGTATCAGTCTGGTGTTTTCTGTAATGACCTTAGTGATCACTGTTTTACAGCCTGTGTTCTCTAACAGCTGCTCAGTGAAAAGACCTGTCCTGATTTGTCATAGACACTTGCTAAACAACTTTAATTAGCAAGCCTTCCTTCATGAACTGGCCTCTGTAAAAATGGTATAGAATCAGCTTGATCCCCTCTGTTGAAGTCCCTTGGACCTTATTTTTTAATATTTTCAGTGGTATTGTTACCAAACACACCCCCATGAAGAAAATGAGAGGTAAAAGCAAGTTCGGCCCCTGGTTTGACCGTGATCTTGCAGAGTTACTCCACCTCAAGAATTACATTTGGCGAAAGGCTCGGCACACACGTACTCAGAATGAGTATGAGAAATAAGTGCACTCAGGCTATCCGGAAGGCCAACGTTAGTTACTTTAAGGAGCAGTTCTCTCTCAGTGGGTCCAACCCCAAGAAGTTCTGGAAAATGGTTAAAGATCTGGAGAATAAACCCTCCTCCTCACAGCTGTCCATGTCCCTTAGTGTTGATGATGTGGTTGTTATTGACAAGAAGCACATGGCTGAGCCCTTTAATCACCACTTCATTAAGTCAGGATTCACATTTGACTCGGCCATGCCGCCTTGCCCATCCAAGATTTCCTCATCTCCACATCCCTTCTAATGTGGCTATCCCCTCTTTTTCCCCTGCCCCGCTACAAAGTTTCTCCCTGCAGGCAGTCACTGAGACCGAGGGGCTAAAGGAGCTCCTCAAACTTGACCCCAAAAAGCATCTTCTTTAAGGTTGCTGCCCCTATCGTTGCCAAGTCTATCTCCGACCTTTTAACCTGTCTCTCCTCTCTGGGAAGGTTCCCGTTGCTTGGAAGGCAGCCACAATTCATCCTTTATTTAAAGGGGGAGATGAAGCTGATCCTAACTGTTATAGGCCTATTTCTATTTTGCCCTGTTTATCAAAAGTGTTGGAAAAACTTGTCAATAATCAACTGACTGGCTTTCTTGATGTCTATAGTATTCTCTCGGGTATGCGATCTGGTTTCCGCTCAGGTTATGGATGTGTCACTGCAATCTTAAAGGTCCTCAATCATGTCACCACGATTCTAATCGATGTTGTGCTGATATTTTTATTGACTTGGCCAAAGCTTTTAATAGTGTCTCTGAGGGGTCTTTGGCTGGTTTGCTAACTACCTCTCTCAAAGAGTGCAGTGTATAAAGTCAGAAAATCTGCTGTCTCAGCCACTGCCTGTCACCAAGGGAGTACCCCAAGAATCGATCCTCGACCCCACACTCTTCTCAATTTACATCAACAACATAGCTCAGGCAGTAGGAAGCTCTCTCGTCCATTTATATGCAGATGATAAGAGTCTTATACTCGGTTGGCCCCTCCCTGGATTTTGTGTTAAATGCTGTACAACATCTCCTGCCATGTCACTGATGCGTCGTGAAACAGTGTTGTTTGATGAAGACATTGTCTGTATAGGTTTTTGGGGCCTTTTCCCCCAGCATCGTCCCAGCCATATCTGCGGTAGCAGGAAGAATTAAGTCTTCCACAGTAGTATGGGGCTTGCCTGTCCTAGCCACTCGGTAGCTCACCATATAAAACGGTTCTAGCCCCTTCTTATTAATGGCATCTGTTGCTTTTATACAGGTCTTACTACTCGGAACTCGTCTTAATTCTCACTCAAACAACTCCCATGGCTTATTTTTCAAATTGGCATGTTTTGTTTCTAAATGTCTGGTTTCATTGAGTTGTGGAGATAGTACTTTTGCACATATAACACACTGTGGCTGAGGAAAGACACTGTTCCCAATATAAGTGAACCCCAAATAAATGTAGTTCTCATCATATTTGCGCCTCTTCGACGATGGTCCAACATCCCTGTCTGTTGTTCGGTGCTTTCCCGGGTAAAGGGGCAGTATAGCTCTTGGACTGCATCAGATTCACAACTGTCAGTGTCCATGCTAGCTGGACTAACAACAAATGTACAATTACTGATGCTAGCATTGGATGTGCTCATGGAAGCATAACAACTTGTGTCGTTGACAGGTGCAGGTGTAGTACTAGTAGCAGTGCTACCAGTAGAGCTGTTATGTGTCTCTATGGACGCGGGCCTTACCTTTCCATCAATTTTCGAGTACACGGAACGAGCAGTAGCTATGTTTGGCTACACACGGACCATTAGTGAAATTCCCGCGAGAGAGTAACGGTTAATGTGATTGGATGTTAATTATTTGACAACACTAGTTGGTTTTTATTTTATTTTTGGCAGTGAAACGAGGCTACTCAGGCGAGGGAGAAAATATATATATATATATAATTTTTACACTTAAAAATAAATGTGAATCACATTTTTATTTGGTGTACCCCCGACGACATTGTGAAAGCCCAGTTTGAGAATACCTGCTCTATCGTAATCGCTCCTCTTTCACCCCAGCTGCCAAACTAACCCTGATTCAGATCACCATCCTACCCATGCTAGATTACGGAGACATCATTTATAGATCAGCAGGTAATGGTGCTCTCGAGCCGCTAGATGTTCTTTACAATTCGGCCATCAGATTTGCCACCAATGCTTCTTATAGGACACATCACTGCACTCTATACTTCTCTGTAAACTGGTCATCTCTGTATACCCGTCGCAAGACCCACTGGTTGATGCTTATCTATTAAAAAAAAACCTTAGGCCTCACTCTCCCCTATCTGAGATATCTACTGCAGATCTCATACAACACCCGTTCTGCCAGTCACATTCTGTTAAAGGTCCCCAAAGCACACGTCCCTGGCTCGCTCCCACAAACACTCAAACTGGACAGTTTTATCTCCATCTCTGCATTCAAAGACTCAATCATGGACACTCTTACTGACAGTTGTGGCTGCTTTGCGTGAAGTATTGTATCCTCTACCTTCTTGCCCTTTGTGCTGTTGACTGTGCCCAACACATGTTTGTACCATGTAATGTGTTGTCTCTCTTGTTGTTATGCGTTTGATTTATTTTTAATCCCAGCCCCCGTCCCCGAAGGAGGCCTTTTGGTAGGTCTGTCATTGTGAATAAGAATTTGTTCTTAATAAGTGACTTGCCTAGTTAAAGGTTAAATAATTGTTTTTCCATTTAGGATCTTTAGGGGAAACCAGCCCATAAATGCTAAATCTTGCAAACGTTAATGATATTTTTTTAAATACCACTCCATAATGAATTGTTATTCCAGGCTGGTGAATTCCTGCAGCTCCTGGCTCAGTTCAATGAGATGGGCTTCCAGCAGAGTGCCATCAAAGAGGTTCTACTGGTCCACGAGAACCACAGGGAGAGGGCCCTGGAGGATCTCATGACACAGCACAACTAATGGCTGTTCTACTGGTCCACGAGAACCACAGGGAGAGGGCCCTGGAGGATCTAATGACACAGCACAACTAATGGCTGTTCTACTGGTCCACGAGAACCACAGGGAGAGGGCCCTGGAGGATCTAATGACACAGCACAACTAATGGCTGTTCTACTGGTCCACGAGAACCACAGGGAGAGGGCCCTGGAGGATCTAATGACACAGCACAACTAATGGCTGTTTCTCCACGAGAACCACAGGGAGAGGGCCCTGGAGGATCCAGCACAACTAATGGCTGTTCTACTGGTCCACGAGAACCACAGGGAGAAGACCCTGGAGGATCTCATGGCTGTTCTACAAGAGGTTCTACTGGTCCATGAGAACCACAGGGAGAAGACCCCGGGGGATCTCATGGCTATTCTACTGGTCCACGAGAACCACAGGGAGAAGGCCCTGGAGGATCTCATGGCTGTTCTACAAGAGGTTCTACTGGTCCACGAGAACCACAGGGAGAAGGCCCTGGAGGATCTCATGACACAGCGGAGGGCTCTATTTATTCCGTAATCGCAGAAATGCTCAAATTGAGGGCAATGTTCCCACATTCATGGTAAACGCCGCAGATTGTCGGCTTAATAGGAAAATACAGTGAAATAAATGCTTCAGTGATACAGATTAAATAGAGCCCATTATACCGCTGATAAATGTGCAGCAATATAGTTACCTTTTAAAATGGGTCATGTTCATTAGGGCACACTGTAGCATAACATTTTGAAACACAAAATAAGTGTGTGGCAGTCCTTTTAATGATGGATTATTGATTTGCGAGTAAACATTTATTTTCCACCCCACTGCCTTGCCGCTTGTCACTTGCATTCACAATACTGTAAAAACATTAAGACAGCAGAACTGGATGCTCATTTGGAAATATTTAATTACGGTTTGCAAATCACCAACAGTCAAGGAGTATGCCTTTGCGATGTCACAGTGGTACCCCGCCCCACCCCCCCCAAAATGGAAAAGGGTGACTGAAAATGTAGTGTAAAGCCAATGTTTATATGGCAGAACGATCATCATTTGCTACAAGCCCCCCCATAAGAAGTACAAAAATGTACTCGACTACCAACATGGATGATTAAAAAAATAATAAATTGGAGGATGTTAAAAGTTGAATGAAAACTGTTTTTCCCCATAGGTCTAGCAAGTCCTCCCAATGTTTCATTCAGCTCATAGATCAGAGAAGCTTAAAAATCGAGAAGAATGAATATAATACAAATCTTCGGACAAATGAGTAGAGTTCAGTACATTCAGTAGGTGTTGACATCTCCATGTAGAAATGGGACACAGACAATATAAACTGGGAAGACCTGAGGCCAGAAAGTATAGTTCAGGATCGCGGTAGTCGTTCAGAGATGGAGAATTCAGGATCGCGGTAGTCGTTCAGAGATGGAGGATTCAGGATCGCGGTAGTCGTTCAGAGATGGAGGATTCAGGATCGCGGTAGTCGTTCAGAGATGGAGGATTCAGGATCGCGGTAGTCGTTCAGAGCCCTCAGAGAGATGGAGGATTCAGGATCGCGGTAGTCGTTCAGAGCCCTCAGAGATGGAGGATCGCAGTAGTAGTTCAGAGCCCTCAGAGATGACGACAAGTGAAACCTCAGCAGTGCTAGAAGATCATTTGAGCTGAGAGACTCAGAGGGGTGCAAGTTCCTGTTCTCATTGCGGTTACATTCAGTAGGTGTTAACAGATTCCCTTCATCTGGACATGCAGAAATGGACCCGGACAGAAACCGGGAAATTCGGTCAGATGATTCAGGGTCAGGTGTGGTTCTGTCTGATCCTTCAGCTCAGAGACGAGTGCCAGTAGAGTTCAGATGTCCTGTCTTGACATTAGATTTGGAAGCTTTTGAGAGATCTCGCTGGAGGAGGAGAATTAAAAGTCACGAATACAAAAACATACATGCGGTACATACTGGTCCTGTACATTACATGAAGACAAAACACAGGAAGGAAAATCTGTCTTGGAGAAGGTGAGTGGAACATCCCTTTAACTTCCTGTGCAGTGTGCAACAACAACAAAAAACCCAGAAGGTTATTATAAATGTGAAGAGAGATAGAAGACACAGAATAACATGGCTGCGTGACAATAGTTTAACCAAAAACCTTGTGATAAAAGTCAATATGAAAACCCAGCAACACAGCCCAGTTCAACAGTGTACGTTTGATCTTCAATAAAAATGTGAATATTGTTCCTCACAAGATGGTTAGGCCAACCGAACCGGACCGGGCTCTCGGTTGCACTCAGTTAGTCAAAGCTGAAAAGTAGGCATAACTTCAGCATGCAACCTTGGTTAGCAACTTAGCATGGTGAGCCTCACTGATTGTTACGGTGTTATGTAAAAATGTCCATTCATACAGACCTGGTAATGGCGGTGGATTCAATGTTGACAAAATCCTTCTAAAATAGAATGTAGAGTTAGACGGTCAGAGGAAATCTATTCATGACAGCTTGCTTTCACTTAAAGGAAAAATAAACCTAAATTCACCTATTTACAATGACGGCCTACCCCGGGCAAACGCTGGGCCAATTGTGTGGGACTTCCAATCACGGCCGGATGTGATACAGCCTGGATTCGAACCAGGGACTGTAGTGACACCTCAGATGCAGTACATTAGACAGCTGCACCACTCGGGAGCCCGATAAAGAATATGATTGTCTCCTTGGAGAGAAGACATCCTACCGAGGTATGACATCAGCCAGTATTGAAATCTGACATGTATGATTAGACGTTTTCATGATCTAAACATTGTATTCATATTAACTTCCTGTGTAGTGAGAGAGACTTCCTATTAACTTCCTGTGTAGAGAGACTTCCTATTAACTTCCTGTGGAGAGAGAGAGACTTCCTATTAACTTCCTGTGTAGAGACTTCCTATTAACTTCCTGTGTAGAGAGAGAGAGAGAGAGACTTCCTATTAACTTCCAGTGTAGAGAGAGAGACTTCCTATTAACCTCCTGTGTAGAGAGAGACTTCCTATTAACTTCCTGTGTAGTGAGACCATCACTGTGGTACGTTAATACAGGACAGATTTCTACCTGCTTGAACACCAATAACTCAGATACCCAGGTAATCGATAGAACATCAACTCTGAGATGCACAAAAACAATATAACATCGAAAAATGGGTGAATCTTTCCTTTAAGTGTATAAGACTGGTGCAATTCTCTCACTGTACAGACATGCATAGCCACGTATCTCTGACTGGATCGTGTGTTGCTGGGTTTATGATTGGCCGGTAGGTGATGACCTAGGGAAATTACCGAAAATTCCGAATAGGTGCTGGCCACAGAGTTAACAGTGATGTTACAGCGAGAGGCAGGGGTTCTCAGCGCCGTGCCGTTCAGGTGGGAGACGTTCTCCTTGTTGCGTTCCACTGTGTGGGGGGTTCTTCCAACACGACCAGGGGTCCTCAGAGGAATCTGGGAGGGAGGGGGGGTGTTAGTGTTCTCTAACACTTCATGTGGAGCAGACGGGTATAATAGGGTCTGTTACTCGTTTTAAGCATGCTATGAGTCTCATGTCGTTATCACGTTTCCCCTCTTCAACTGACTCAACATGGCTGTTATTGAGACCGGATCCTTATGAGATGACAAGGAAAACAAACACTGTCGGTGATGATCATAAGGGGTGATGACTCACTAACCATGCTGGGGAGTCTGAGGACCAGGGACTGTGTACTAACCATGCTGACAGTCGTAGGTGGTGGGACTCTGTGTACTAACCATGCTGACAATCGTAGGTAGTCTGAGGACCGGGGACTCTGTACTAACCATGCTGACAGTCGTAGGTGGTCTGGGGACTCTGTACTAACCATGCTGACAGTTGTAGGTGGTCTGGGGACCGGGACTCTGTGTGTGTGCGTGTGTACTAACCTTGCTGGCAGACATAGGTGGTCTGAGGACGGGCGACTGGCACATGGTTCCGCCGAAGGCAGAGCGGAAGGTGCTGTTAGGAGTAGAACTGGAGATACTGCTAGTGGCATTCAGCTGGGGAAAGGAGAAAACGACAATTCACACACTGCTCCGTTTTTAACCCAGACTAGACGTTCCGGGTCGTGTTTTTTTAAACCCAGACTAGACGTTCCGGGTCGTGTTTTTTTTAAAACCCAGACTAGACGTTCCGGGTCATGTTTTTTTAAAACCCAGACTAGACGTTCCGGGTCGTGTTTTTTTAAAACACAGACTAGACGTTCCGGGTCGTGTTTTTAAAAAAAACCTAGACTAGACGTTCCGGGTCGTGTTTTTAAAAAAAACCTAGACTAGACGTTCCGGGTCGTGTTTTTAAAAAAAACCTAGACTAGACGTTCCGGGTCGTGTGTTTTTTAAAAACCTAGACTACACGTTCCGGGTCGTGGTTTTATAAAACCCAGACTAGACATTCCGGGTCGTGTTTTTTAAAACCCAGACTAGACATTCCGGGTCGTATTTTTTAAAACCCAGACTAGACATTCCGGGTCGTGGTTTTTTTAAAACCCAGACTAGACATTCCGGGTCGTGTTTTTTTAACCCAGACTAGACATTCCGGTCGTGTTTTTTTAACCCAGACTAGACATTATGGTTGTTGAGGAGGAACTGCCCCTCACTATCGTCAGGCTCTGCTCAAACCCAACATCCCAAGCCAATCAATGATCTCTTTGCCCAGTGAGGCCAGTCAGCCCAGTCCAAGCGCTTCTGTCTCATCACCCTAATAGTGTAACCAGCTTCCCCCTGAAACTAGGACAGCAGTCTCTTCCAAAAACATCTGAAACCCTACCTCTTCAAAAATTATCTTGAATTAATCCCACAGCACCCCAACCCCCCCTCCCATATTAGCTTTAATTTGATCACAAAAACAACCCCATTGGTTTCAAATCAACTGGTTTACCTTTCTTGCTTTGCCAGGCGTAGGGGTCTCTGCAAGGTGTCTTTTGGAGGGGGTTCGTTGAGCAGTACCATACAGCATGTCTTGTTCTATCTGCTGGTTCTTCTTCAGTTGCTGTTTGTTTCACAGATCACACTCACTATATCTCATGGGAACCACATTCACTATATACTACAAAAACACTGGAAATAGTCCGCAGTTAAGATGTCTGTTTGTCATCGCAACCCCCCCACTCTTCCTAGAATATATCACTGATCTGATTAGGACATGGTTGGGGAAAGCTGTGTTGAGGAGACAGACATTGATGACATTGAAGTCAATCTAATCAAGTGAGATCAGTGATTGCCTCAAAGGGAGGAGGGAAGCACATTAAAAGCGCCCAAACAGGGCCGTTTTGTCTCATCTTACTCTCTCATTCTTCTCTCTCTCCTTCTCCAGACGCAGTAGTTCCCACTGCTCCTGTACATACTGGAGGAACCGTTGTCCGTTAACCAGGAACTCTCTGTACTGCTCCTCCTCCCAGAGGTCTATCTGGGTCTTCAGGCTCTTCTCCAACTGGAACACACGAGAGAACATGTTTCAAGTTAATGTGCCCCTCTATAATGGCCCCTGAGGTGTCACAATAAATAAATAAAAACACAGAAATATAGAACACAAAGAAAAACAGGCCAGCTATTCAGGTCAGAGAGCCTGTGGGTAGAGAAATAACCAATTAACATGACAATCTGAAGAACACTCCTTAGACTCACCTTCGGCAGGCTTTTCTGCAGCTCGGCCCTCTGCTTCTCCTCTTTAAGAAGGTTCCCTCCTCGGTTGTTGAATCTAGAAGGATCCGTTGCCTTTTTCTGTGGAGAATTCAACCATGATCTTGACAAATACATTCACTTGAGAAACACACCCGAAACTCGCGAGTCAGTGGAAAAGTGAAGGGTTGGGGTTCAGCGTGATGACAGATGGAAGGTGATGTCACGGACACAATATACACAAAACAGACGGAGATTAAAGATTTGAAATCATATTCCTCACTAAAAAGTGCTCACCTCCAGTTGCAGGAACAGAGTCCAGCTGTCTTGCCACCTGGTTACTCCTTCAAACAGCTCTCGGTGGTCCTCGTAGTGCTTCTTCAGACTCAGGAGCTCCACCTGGTGTAAGTTCAGCATCTCCTCAGTGTAGTCATCTGAGGGATTACAGTATCAGTGTAGTCATCTGAGGGATTATATTATCAGTGTAGTCATCTGAGAGATTACAGTATCAGTGTAGTCATCTGAGAGATTACAGTATCAGTGTAGTCATCTGAGAGATTACAGTATCAGTGTAGTCATCTGAGAGATTACAGTATCAGTGTAGTCATCTGAGAGATTACAGTATCAGTGTAGTCATCTGAGAGATTACAGTATCAGTGTAGTCATCTGAGAGATTACAGTATCAGTGTAGTCATCTGAGAGATTACAGTATCAGTGTAGTCATCTGAGAGATTACAGTATCAGTGTAGTCATCTGAGAGATTACAGTATCAGTGTAGTCATCTGAGAGATTACAGTATCAGTGTAGTCATCTGAGGGATTACAGTATCAGTGTAGTCATCTGAGGGATTACAGTATCAGTGTGTTATTTATCAATCTCAGTCGGACAACCAGGGTTGTGTTCATTGGTCGCCAAAATGGAAGATAACTGACTAACAAGGTGGGGGACGACCTGGACCATACGTAGAATGTATGCACACATGACTGACTGTAAGTCGCTTTGGATAAAAGCGTCTGCTAAATGGCATATATTATTATTATTATTATTATATTACTATTGTCTAATAAGAAACACCATATTCATTTGCACAACGTTTCTCTGTGATGTACCAAATGAACACCACCCGGGACATTACAGTCATAAACAGGGACCAGGTTTCATGAGCAACCCAGTAGTACATTCCAATCAAAACACGTACTATGATACTGTATTTACAAACAACAACTGACCACCATAGTAGGGTGTGAAGGCTTGTCTCTGCTCCAGGCTGTAGAAACACCTCTCCCAGAACAGAGCCACTTCGGCCCTGATGGCTTCCACCACACTGCTCATGTTCTCGATCTTCAGCTGCTCCAGACTCCGGCACTCAGCTTGTAACTGGGGAGTGGGAGGGGGGTACAAAACCTACTGATTCATTCAATTCAGAACATTCACTCAGCTTGTAACTGGGGAGCGGGAGGGGGGGGGGGTACAAAACCTACTGATTCATTCAATTCAGAACATTCACTCAGGTGAGTAATGTTTCCCAACGTATTCATTACTCATGGTAAATAAAGTTGGGCCTAGGGTTTGTCATAGGCATTCTGAAAGGCAGTCCTTGCAAATGCAAAATGTTTAAAACATTTTTATTTTAAATGTAATAAGGGTCTGGATTAGGTATAGCATAGTGCTGGACGTTCCTCCACTTTGTTTCTACTTTACAGGACCCACCAAACAAGAATTATGTAGGGTTGCAAAATTCCAGTAACTTTCCCATAATTCCATAGGTTCCCAGAAATCCTGATGAGAAGATTCCTGGAATCAGGAGGGAATAAGCAGGAAACCCAGAACCCCCCCCCCAACCAAAACTTAGAATTTTAGGAAATTCACCCCCAAAAAATGTGCAACCTTAAAATGTACGTCAGAACACATGGTCCAGTCCAGGAAATCAACCTTAAAATGTACGTCAGAACACATGGTCCAGTCCAGGAATTCAACCTTAAAATGTACGTCAGAACACATGGTCCAGTCCAGGAAATCAACCTTAAAATGTACGTCAGAACACATGGTCCAGTCCAGGAAATCAATCTTAAAATGTATGTCAGAACACATGGTCCAGTCCAGGAAATCAACCTTAAAATGTATGTCAGAACAAATCAATCTTAAAATGTATGTCAGAACACATGGTCCAGTCCAGGAAATCAACCTTAAAATGTACGTCAGAACACATGGTCCAGTCCAGGAATTCAACCTTAAAATGTACGTCAGAACACATGGTCCAGTCCAGGAATTCAACCTTAAAATGTATGTCAGAACACATGGTCCAGTCCAGGAATTCAACCTTAAAATGTACGTCAGAACACATGGTCCAGTCCAGGAATTCAATCTTAAAATGTATGTCAGAACACATGGTCCAGTCCAGGAAATCAACCTTAAAATGTACGTCAGAACACATGGTCCAGTCCAGGAATTCAACCTTAAAATGTATGTCAGAACACATGGTCCAGTCCAGGAATTCAATCTTAAAATGTATGTCAGAACACATGGTCCAGTCCAGGAATTCAATCTTAAAATGTACGTCAGAACACATGGTCCAGTCCAGGAATTCAACCTTAAATGTTAAACTCACAGCATCCATGTTCTTCGTCCTGGACTGGACCATGTGTTCTGACATGGCAGCTCTCTCCTCCTGGGGCACCTGCAGCCTCTCCCACAGCTCCTGGATCTTAGTGCGGTAGGAGCTACACACTCGCTCGTTCTCCGTCTTGCGATCCTTCAGCTGAGAATAACACAACAATAAGTATGGTCAGGGGTGGCAGGGTAGCCTAGTGGTTAGAGCGTTGGACTAGTAACCGGAAGGTTGCAAGTTCAAATCCCCGAGCTGACATGGTACAAATCTGTCATTCTGCCCCTGAACAGGCAGTTAACCCACTGTTCCTAGGCCGTCATTGAAAATTAGAATTTGTTCTTAACTGACTTGACTAGTTAAATAAAAGGTAAAAAATTTAAAGTGTTGTTTTGATGGACAAATGGGCTTCTGTGTTACATTTGTAAACATTTATCTGATCGCTATGTAGATGTATCAAATACCACCCAACAAGAGTGAAACCATTCCAAGAGAAAGTTTAAACTAAAACGCAAGCCTAAAAACAGTCAGAAATTGCTCTTACAATAGCTAATTTTATTAGTCACAAGTGTAGACCTTACAGTGAAATGCTTACTTACGAGTCCCTACACAACAATTCAGTTAAAAAAAATATGGATAAGAATAAAAAAATAAAAGTAACAAGTAATTAAAAAGCAGCAGTAAAATAACAATAGCGATACTATACACAGTGGGGGTACCGGTACAGAGTCAATGTGCGGGAGCACCGGTTAGTTGAGGTAGTATGTACATGTAGGTAGAGTTATTATGTGACTATGCATAGATGATAACAACAGAGAGTAGCAGAGGTTTAAAAGAGGGGGTGGGGGTGGGGGCAATGAAAATAGTCTGGGTAGCCATTTGATTAGACGTTCACGAGTCTTATGGCTCGGGGGGGGTTGAAGCTGTTTAGAAGCCTCTTGGCGATCCGGTACCACTTGCCATGTTGTAGCAGAGAGAAAAGTCTATGAGTAGGGCGACTGGAGTCTGACAATTTTTAGGGCCTTCCTCTGACACCGCCTAGTATAGAGGTCCTGGATGGCAGGAAACTTGGCCCCAGTGATGTACTGGGACGTTCTCACTACCCTCTGTAGTAGAGGTCGACCGATTAATTAGGGCCAATTTCAAGTTTTCTGTTGCCTTGTTCAGGGGCAGAACGACAGATTCAATCTTGCTCGGGGATTCAATCTTGCAACCTTACGGTTAACTAGTCCAACGCTCTAACCTCCTGCCTCATGCGGAGCCTGCCTGTTACGCGAATGCAGTAAGAAGCCAAGGTAAGTTGCTAGCTAGCATTAAACTTATCGTATAAAAAACAATCAATCAATTATAATCACTAGTTATCACTACACATGGTTGATGATATTACTAGTTTACCTAGCGTGTCCTGCGTTGCATATAATCGATGAGGTGCGCATTCGCGAAAAAGGACTGTCGTTGCTCCAACGTGTACCTAACCATAAATGCCTTTCTTAAAATCAATACACAGAAGTATATATTTTTAAACCTGCATATTTAGCTAAAAGAAGGTTAGCAGGCAATATTAACCAGGTGAAATTGTGTCGCGTTCATTGCACGTAGGGTCAGGGTATATGCAACAGTCTGGGCCGCCTGGCTCTTTACGAAACAATTTGCCAGCATTTTACGTAATTATGACATAACATTGAAAGTTGTGCAATGTAACAAGAATATTTAGACTTATGGATGCCACCCGTTAGATAAAATACGGAACGGTTCCGTATTTCACTGAAAGACAAAACGTCTTGTTTTTGAGATGATAGTTTCTGGATTCGACCATATTAATGACCTAAGGCTCGTATTTCTGTGTGTTATTATGTTATAACTAAGTCTATGGTTTGATAGAGCAAGCCTGACTGAGCGATGGTAGGCACCAGCAGGCTTGTAAGCATTCATTCAAACAGCACTTTGTGCGTTTTGCCAGCTGCTCGTCGCAATAATCCAAGCATTGAGCTGTTTATAACTTCAAGCCTATCAACTCCCGAGATTAGGCTTGTGTAACCGATGTGAAATGGCTAGCTAGTTAGCGGGGTGTGCGCTAATAGCGTTTCAAACGTCACTCGCTCTGAGACTTGGAGTAGTTGTTCCCCTTGCTCTGCATGGGTAACGCTGCTTCGAGGGTGGCTGTTGTTGATGTGTTCCTGGTTCGAGCCCAGGTAGGAGCGAGATGGAAGCTATACTGTTACACCGGCAATACTAAAGTGCCTATAAGAACATCCAATAGTCAAAGGTATATGAAATACAAATCGTATAGAGAGAAATAGTCCTATAATAACTACAACCTAAAACTTCTTACCTGGGAATATTGAAGTCGCATGTTAAAAGGAACCACCAGCTTTCATATGTTCTCATGTTCTGAGCGAGGAACTGAAACGTTAGCTTTCTTACATGGCACATATTGCACTTTTACTTTCTTCGCCAACACTCTGTTTTTGCATTATTTCAACCAAATTTCATTATTTATTTGAGGCTAAATAGATTTTATTGATGTATTATATTAAGTTAAAATAAGTGTTCATTCAGTATTGTTGTAATTGTCATTAATTATAAATAATCATATTAAGTTAAAATAAGTGTTCATTCAGTATTGTTGTAATTGTCATTAATTATAAGTAATCAGATTAATCGGTATCGGCTTTTTTTGGTCCATCCAGTCATGAGTGAACAGGGAATACAGGAGGGGACTGAGAATGCACCCGAGGGGTCCGTGTTGAGGATCCCCTCGTCTTACCAGACGCTGCTGTCCTATCCTGCCGGTATAACCAGCCAGCTGTATGTTGATAGTGTCGTCATTCAGACACGACTCCGTGAAGCGTAAGATATTACAGTTTTGAATGTCCAGTTGGTAGTTTAATCTTCCTCGTAGATGATTGATTTTATTCTCCAAACATTGCATGTTTGCTAGCAGAATGGAAGGAAGTGGGGGTTTATTCGATCACGTAAAAATTCTCCAAAGGCAGCCTGCCCTCTGGCCCCCTTTTCTCCCCCTCTTCACGCAAATCACGGGGATTTGGGCCTGTTCCCGAGAAAGCAGTATATCGTTCACGTCGGACTCATTAAAGGGAAAAAAAGGATTCTGCCAGTGACGAGTAAATCGCAGTCCTGATGTCCAGAAGTTATTTTTGGTAGCGGCAACATTATGCACAAAGTAAGTTATTAACAAAAAAAAAAAAAAAAAAAAAAACACAATAGGTTGGGGACACGTGGAACATCAGCCTCTTCTGTGCCATTGTAATCAATATGGCACATCTTTAAATAAATGAAGCATTCTGACAGAAAATAGCAGAAAATGGTGAATGTACATGAAAAGGGCTATATGCCCAGTTCTCACCTGTCCCAGCAGCAGTTGGAGAGCTGTGATGTTGTCGCTGGACAGACAGAAGGCCTCCTCGTCCTCACACACCACGTCCCTCTCAAAGCTGGTGTCTGGCAGCTGGTCCAGCTCCTCCATACACACAATGATCTGACGCTTGATACCCACAAACTCACCGTGGCGACGATCCTGGAACATACAACGAAGAGCATAAATCTCAATTTACAAAAAGATTGTCTGAATGAACATATAAAATGCAACATTTAAAGTGTTGGTCACGTGTTTCAAGAGCTGAAAATAAAAGATCACAGAAATTTTCCAGACACACAAAAAGCTTATTTCTCTCAAATGTATTTACATTCCTGTTAGTAAGCATTTCTCCTTTGCCAAGATAATCCATCCACCTGACAGGTGTGGTATATCAATAAGCTGATTAAAACATCATGATCATTACACAGGTGCACCTTGTGCTGGGGGACAATAAAAAGGCCACTCTTAACATGTTCAATTTTGTCACACAACACAATGCCACAGATGTCTAAAGTTGAGGGAGTGTGCAATTGGCATGATGACTGCAGGAATGTCCACCAGAGCTGTTGCCAGAGAATATAATGTTAATTTCTCTACCATAAGCCTCCTCCAAAGTCGTTTTAGAGAATTTGGCAGTACGTCCAACCGGCCTCACAACCGCAGACCATTTGTAACCATGCCAACCCAGAAAAACTAAGCTCATTGAAAAAAAATATATAACGAAATGGAATTAAAATAATTGAACCCATGTCAGTCAATTTGTTGTTTAAAACTTCTTAGGGCTGAGATCCCGCTAACGGGATCGATATGACAACAGCCAGTGAATGTGCAGGGCGCCAAAATCAAAAACAGAAATCCCATAATTAAAATTCCTCCTTCTGTAGCTCAGTTGGTAGAGCATGGCGCTTGTAACGCCAGGGTAGTGGGTTCGATCCCTGGGACCACCCATACGTAGAATGTATGCACACATGACTGTAAGTCGCTTTGGATAAAAGCCTCTGCTAAATGGCATATATATTATATTATTATATAAGTATTTCACATCATTTTAAAGATACCCTTCTTGTTAATCCCACCAGTGTCCGATTTCAAATAGTCTTTACGGCGAAAGCACCAAACGATTATGTTAGGTCAGAGCCAAGTCACAGAAAAAACAGCCATTTTTCCAGCCAAAGAGAAGAGTCACAAAAATCAGAAATAAAGATAGAATTCACCACTAACCTTTGATGATCTTCTACAGATGACACTTGTAGGACTTCATGTTACACAATACATGTATGTTTTGTTCGATAAAGTTCATATTTATATATTTTTTTTAAATACTATGGCGCGTTATGTTCAGTAGTTCCAAAAACATCCGGTGATTTTGCAGAGAGCCACATCAATTTATAGAAATTCTCATAATAAATGTTGATGAAAATACAAGTGTTATGCATGGAACTTTAGATACACTTCTCCTTAATGCAACCGCTGTGTCAGATTTCACAAAAGTTTAACGGAAAAAGTAAACCATACAATAATCAGAGTATGGCACTCAGAGACCAAACAAGCCAAAAAGATATCCGCCATATTGTGCAGTCAACAGAAGTCAGAAATAACATTGTAAATATTCACTTACCTTTGATGATTTTCTTCAGAATGCACTCCCAGGAATCCCAGTTCCACAATAAATGTTTGTTTTGTTCAATAATGTCCATCATTTATGTCCAAATAGCTACTTTTGTTAGCACGTTTTGTAAACAAATCCAACCTCACGAAGCGCGTTCACAAGGAGCACACGAAATTTCAAAAAGTTCCATTACAGTCCGTAGAAACATGTCAAACGATGTATAGAATCAATCTTTAGGATGTTTTTAACATAAATCTTCAATAATGTTCCAACCGGAGAATTCCTTTGTCTGTAGAAAAACAATGGAACGCGAGCTACCTCTCACGTGAACGAGCTTGTGGCACTCTGCCAGACCACTGACTCAAAGAGCCCGTATGAGCCCCTCCTTTACAGTAGAAGCCTCAAACAAGTTTCTAAAGACTGTTGACATCTAGTGGAAGCCCTAGGAAGTGCAACATGACCAATATCCCACTGTATCTTCAATAGGAAATTAGTTGAAAATCAGCTACTAACCTCTGATTTCCCACTTCCTGGTTGGATTTTTCTCAGGTTTTTGCCTGCCATATGAGTTCTGTTATACTCACAGACATCATTGAAACAGTTTTAGAGACTTCAGAGTGTTTTCTATCCAAATATACTACTAATATGCATATATTAGCAACTGGGACTGAGTAGCAGGCAGTTTACTCTGGGCACCTTATTCATCCAAGCTACTCAAAACTGCCCCCAGCCATAAGTTAAAAAACAAAAAATTACAGAAATGTTGGTTAATCGCTCAGCACTATTAAATATGCATCCGAATTGTATCACTTCATGCCTCTTCAAACATACAGCGCTGCAATTCTCAAATTAATCTAAAAGAAATCTGTGTATATTGGGTTTGCTGTGCTTAAGCGACAGGCCCACTTTCCTATGTCTATTGTACATCATACTATTCTTAGGGCCATAAATTGTTCATTTTACTTTTATATTTTAGTCATTTAGCAGACGTTCTTATCCAGAGCGACTTACATGAGCAATTATGGTTAGTGCCTTACTCAAGGACACAGACAGATTTTTTACCTAGTCAGCTCGGTGATTCAAAACAGTAACCGTTCAGCTACTGGCCCAACGCCATTAACCACTAGGCTACCTTCGGCTAACCACAAACTGACCAAGAACCCCCCCCCAAATGGACATGTATGAATACCATGAAGGATGATGCAGACGTACCTTCTCTTTAGTGAGATCGTTCAGGTAGGAGCCGTAGCTGTCCAGCTGTTCCAGGGATGGGACAGAGTCCATGTCGATACTGAAGGGAACTGAACACATGATGTCACACAGCTCCCGGTCCTGCTTGTACAGAGTCTTCAGGTCTTTAATCCTCTGACTCTTCTGTTTCATCATCACCTCCAGCCGTGACCGAATGTCCTTCTCCAGCTGCAGCATCGTCCTCCCCTCGTCCTCCTATAGACACATCGAGACGGGTTGAAAGGAACATCAACAAGCTGAAACATTAGGATAATGAAGTAACACATGGCTATATACTGACATTTTTCTACGAGGAGCACATGTGAGCCTAATTTGGAAGATGTAGGAGCACAAAGTAATTCAGGAGCACAATGAAAAATATTTGAGGTAATAAAGCTAGAATCCTTCATTTCTATAGTAAAAAAAAAAAATCAGGTCACATAGCAAAAGATACAAGTAAAATCTTTACTGTAACAATATTGCGTGTACCAATTTGGATTCTAAAGACAGAATAATGCATATTTTTGCTCCACTAGTAGCAGGAATAAGCTTAACTCAAGTCAAGAGAGAAGTGGACCTCAAAGGGGGATAGTTGAAGCTCAGTGCACAGAACATCCAGCTCTTTGCGACAGGACTCTATGCTGCTCATCAATCTCTTCCGTAAACAGTCCTCCTCTGCGATCATCATGTCCAGCAAGCCCTAGTAGAATAGAACACACACAGGTCAAAATACAATCCATTGGTTAATAAGTGAATTTACCGTCCTGGCTCCACTGGTTAATAAGTGAATTTACCGTCCTGGCTCCATTGGGTAATAAGTGAATTTACCGTCCTGGCTCCATTGGGTGATAAGTGAATTTTACCGTCCTGGCTCCATTGGTTCAATTCAGGAGAGAGAGTATAGAGATATTGTTATCCACGTCGGCACCAACGATGTTAGGATGAAACAGTCAGAGATCACCAAGCGCAACATAGCTTCTGAGTGCATATCAGCTAGAAAGATGTGTCGGCATCGAGTAATTGTCTCTGGCCCCCTCCCAGTTAGGGGGAGTGATGAGCTCTACAGCAGAGTCTCACAACTCAATCGCTGGTTGAAAACTGTTTTCTGCCCCTCCCAAAAGATAGAATTTGTAGATAATTGGCCCTCTTTCTGGGACTCACCCACAAACAGGACCAAGCCTGACCTGCTGAGGAGTGACGGACTCCATCCTAGCTGGAGGGGTGCTCTCATCTTATCTGCCAACATAGACAGGGCTCTAACTCCTCTAGCTCCACAATGAAATAGGGTGCAGGCCAGGCAGCAGGCTATTAGCCAGCCTGCCAGCATAGTGGAGTCTGCCACTAGCATAGTTAGTGTAGTCAGCTCAGCTATCACCATTGAGACCGTGTCTGTGCCTCGACCTGGGTTGGGCAAAACTAAACATGGCGGTGTTCGCCTTAGCAATCTCACTAGGATAATGACCACCTCCATTCCTGTCATTACTGAAAGAGATCATGATACCTCACATCTCAAAATAGGGCTACTTAATGTTAGATCCCTTACTTCAAAGGCAATTATAGTCAATGAACTAATCACTGATCATAATCTTGATGTGATTGGCCTGACTGAAACATGGCTTAAGCCTGATGAATTTACTGTGTTAAATGAGGCCTCACCTCCTGGCTACACTAGTGACCATATCCCCCGTGCATCCCGCAAAGGCGGAGGTGTTGCTAACATTTACGATAGCAAATTTCAATTTACAAAAAAAAATGACGTTTTCATCTTTTGAGCTTCTAGTCATGAAATCTATGCAGCCTACTCAATCACTTTTTATAGCTACTGTTTTACAGGCCTCCTGGGCCATATACAGCGTTTCTCACTGAGTTCCCTGAATTCCTATCAGACCTTGTAGTCATTGCAGATAATATTCTAATCTTTGGTGACTTTAATATTCACATGGAAAAGTCCACAGACCCACTCCAAAAGGCTTTTGGAGCCATCATCGACTCAGTGGGTTTTGTCCAACATGTCTCTGGACCCACTCACTCTCACAGTCATACGCTGGACCTAGTTTTGTCCCATGGAATAAATGTTGTGGATCTTAATGTTTTTCCTCATAATCCTGGACTATCGGACCACCATTTTATTACGTTTGCAATTGCAACAAATAATCTGCTCAGACCCCAACCAAGGAACATCAAAAGTCGTGCTATAAATTCACAGACAACACAAAGATTCCTTGATGCCCTTCCAGACTCCCTCTGCCTACCCAAGGACGCCAGAGGACAAAAATCGGTTAACCACCTAACTGAGGATCTCAATTTAACCTTGCGCAATACCCTAGATGCAGTTGCACCCCTAAAAACTAAAAAAATGTCTCATAAGAAACTAGCTCCCTGGTACACAGAAAATACCCGAGCTCTGAAGCAAGCTTCCAGAAAATTGGAACGGAAATGGCGCCACACCAAACTGGAAGTCTTCCGACTAGCTTGGAAGGATGGTACCGTGCAGTACCGAAGAGCCCTTACTGCTGCTCGATCGTCCTATTTTTCTAACTTAATTGAGGAAAATAAGAACAATCCGAAATTCCTTTTTGATACTGTGGCAAAGCTAACTAAAAAGCAGCATTCCCCAAGAGAGGATGACTTGCACTTTAGCAGTGATAAATTCATGAACTTCTTTGAGGAAAAGATTATGATTATTAGAAAGCAAATTACGGACTCTTCTTTAAACCTGCGTATTCCCCCAAACCTCAGTTGTCCCGAGTCTGCACAACTCTGCCAGGACCTAGGATCAAGAGAGACGCTCAAGTGTTTTAGTACTATATCTCTTGACACAATGATGAAAATAATCATGGCCTCTAAACCTTCAAGCTGTATACTGGACCCTATTCCAACTAAACTACTGAAAGAGCTGCTTCCTGTGCTTGGCCCTCCTATGTTGAACATAATAAACGGCTCTCTATCCACTGGATGTGTACCAAACTCACTAAAAGTGGCAGTAATAAAGCCTCTCTTGAAAAAGCCAAACCTTGACCCAGAAAATATAAAAAACTATCGGCCTATATCGAATCTTCCATTCCTCTCAAAGATTTTAGAGAAGGCTGTTGCGCAGCAACTCACTGCCTTCCTGAAGACAAACAATGTATACGAAATGCTTCAGTCTGGTTTTAGACCCCATCATAGCACTGAGACGGCACTTGTGAAGGTGGTAAATGACATTTTGATGGCATCGGACCGAGGCTCTGCATCTGTCCTCGTGCTCCTAGACCTTAGTGCTGCTTTTGATACCATCGATCACCACATTCTTTTGGAGAGATTGGAAACCCAAATTGGTCTACACGGACATGTTCTGGCCTGGTTTAGGTCTTATCTGTCGGAAAGATATCAGTTTGTCTCTGTGAATGGTTTGTCCTCTGACAAATCAACTGTACATTTCGGTGTTCCTCAAGGTTCTGTTTTAGGACCACTATTGTTTTCACTATATATTTTACCTCTTGGGGATGTTATTCGAAAACATAATGTAAACTTTCACTGCTATGCGGATGACACACAGCTGTACATTTCAATGAAACATGGCGAAGCCCCAAAATTGCCCTCGCTAGAAGCATGTGTTTCAGACATAAGGAAGTGGATGGCTGCAAACTTTCTACTATTAAACTCGGACAAAACAGAGATGCTTGTTCTAGGTCCCAAGAAACAAAGAGATCTTCTGTTGAATCTGACAATTAATCTTAATGGTTGTACAGTCGTCTCAAATAAAACTGTGAAGGACCTCGGCGTTACTCTGGACCCTGATCTCTCTTTTGAAGAACATATCAAGACCATTTCGAGGACAGCTTTTTTCCATCTACGTAACATTGCAAAAATCAGAAACTTTCTGTCCAAAAATGATGCAGAAAAATTAATCCATGCTTTTGTCACTTCTAGGTTAGACTACTGCAATGCTCTATTTTCCGGCTACCCGGATAAAGCACTAAATAAACTTCAGTTAGTGCTAAATACGGCTGCTAGAATCATGACTAGAACCAAAAAATTTGATCATATTACTCCAGTGCTAGCCTCTCTACACTGGCTTCCTGTCAAAGCAAGGGCTGATTTCAAGGTTTTACTGCTAACCTACAAAGCATTACATGGGCTTGCTCCTACCTACCTATCTGATTTGGTCCTGCCGTACATACCTACACGTACGCTACGGTCACAAGACGCAGGCCTCCTAATTGTCCCTAGAATTTCTAAGCAAACAGCTGGAGGCAGGGCTTTCTCCTATAGAGCTCCATTTTTATGGAACGGTCTGCCTACCCATGTCAGAGACGCAAACTCGGTCTCAACCTTTAAGTCTTTACTGAAGACTCATCTCTTCAGTGGGTCATATGATTGAGTGTAGTCTGGCCCAGGAGTGGGAAGGTGAAAGGAAAGGCTCTGGAGCAACGAACCGCCCTTGCTGTCTCTGCCTGGCCGGTTCCCCTTTTTCCACTGGGATTCTCTGCCTCTAACCCTGTTACGGGGGCTGAGTCACTGGCTTGCTGGGGCTCTCTCGTGCCGTCCCTGGGGGGGGGTGCGTCACCTGGGTGGGTTGATTCACTGTTGTGGTCGGCCTGTCTGGGTTTCCCCCCTTGGGTTGTACCGTGTCGGAGATCTTTGTGGGCTATACTCGGCCTTGTCTCAGGATGGTAAGTTGGTGGTTGAAGATTTCCCTCTAGTGGTGTGGGGGCTGTGCTTTGGCAAAGTGGGTGGGGTTATATCCTTCCTGTTTGGCCCTGTCCGGGGTGTCCTCGGATGGGGCCACAGTGTCTCCTGACCCCTCCTGTCTCAGCCTCCAGTATTTATGCTGCAGTAGTTTATGTGTCGGGGGGCTAGGGTCAGTTTGTTTATCTGGAGTACTTCTCCTGTCCTATTCGGTGTCCTGTGTGAATCTAAGTGTGCGTTCTCTAATTCTCTCCTTCTCTCTTTCTTTCTCTCTCTCGGAGGACCTGAGCCCTAGGACCATGCCCCAGGACTACCTGACATGATGACTCCTTGCTGTCCCCAGTCCACCTGGCCATGCTGCTGCTCCAGTTTCAACTGGCCTGGGCCCTAGGACCATGTCCCAGGACTACCTGACATGAGGACTCCTTGCTGTCCCCAGTCCACCTGGCCATGCTCCTGCTCCAGTTTCAACTGTTCTGCCTTACTATTATTCAACCATGCTGGTCATTTATGAACATTTGAACATCTTGGCCACGTTCTGTTATAATCTCCACCCGGCACAGCCAGAAGAGGACTGGCCACCCCACATATGCTCTCTCTAATTCTCTCTCTCGGAGGACCTGAGCCCTAGGACCGTGCCCCAGGACTACCTGACATGATGGCTCCTTGCTGTCCCCAGTCCACCTGACTGTGCTGCTGCTCCAGTTTCAACTGTTCTGCCTTATTATTATTTGACCATGCTGGTCATTTATGAACATTTGAACATCTTGGTCATGTTCTGTTATAATCTCTACCCGGCACAGCCAGAAGAGGACTGGCCACCCCACATAGCCCGGTTCCTCTCTAGGTTTCTTCCTAGGTTTTGGCCTTTCTAGGGAGTTTTTCCTAGCCACCGTGCTTTTACACCTGCATTGTTTGCTGTTTGGGGTTTTAGGTTGGGTTTCTGTACAGCACTTTGAGATATCAGCTGATGTACGAAGGGCTATATAAATAAATTTGATTTGATTGGTTAATAAGTGAATTTACCGTCCTGGCTCCACTGGTTAATAAGTGAATTTACCGTCCTGGCCCCATTGGTTAATAAGTGAATTTACCGTCCTGGCCCCATTGGTTAATAAGTGAATTTACCGTCCTGGCTCCACTGGTTAATAAGTGAATTTACCGTCCTGGCTCCATTGGGTAATAAGTGAATTTACCGTCCTGGCTCCATTGGGTAATAAGTTTACCGTCCTGGCTCCATTGGGTAATAAGTTTACCGTCCTGGCTCCATTGGTTAATAAGTTTACCGTCCTGGCTCCATTGGTTAATAAGTTTACCGTCCTGGCTCCATTGGTTAATAAGTTAACCGTCCTGGCTCCATTGGGTAATAAGTTAACCGTCCTGGCTCCATTGGTTAATAAGTTTACCGTCCTGGCTCCATTGGTTAATAAGTGAGTTTACCGTCCTGGCTCCATTGGGTAATAAGTGAGTTTACCGTCCTGGCTCCATTGGGTAATAAGTGAGTTTACCGTCCTGGCTCCATTGGGTAATAAGTTAGTTTACCGTCCTGGCTCCACTGGGTAATAAGTGAATTTACCGTCCTGGCTCCACTGGTTAATAAGTTAATTTACCGTCCTGGCTCCATTGGGTAATAAGTGAATTTACCGTCCTGGCTCCATTGGGTAATAAGTGAGTTTACCGTCCTGGCTCCATTGGGTAATAAGTGAGTTTACCGTCCTGGCTCCACTGGGTAATAAGTGAATTTACCGTCCTGGCTCCACTGGTTAATAAGTGAATTTTACCGTCCTGGCTCCATTGGGTAATAAGTTAACCATCCTGGCTCCATTGGTTAATAAGTTAACCGTCCTGGCTCCATTGGTTAATAAGTTAACCGTCCTGGCTCCATTGGGTAATAAGTTTACCGTCCTGGCTCCATTGGTTAATAAGTTTACCGTCCTGGCTCCATTGGGTAATAAGTGAGTTTACCGTCCTGGCTCCATTGGGTAATAAGTGAGTTTACCGTCCTGGCTCCATTGGGTAATAAGTTTACCGTCCTGGCTCCATTGGTTAATAAGTTAACCATCCTGGCTCCATTGGTTAATAAGTTAACCGTCCTGGCTCCATTGGTTAATAAGTTAACCGTCCTGGCTCCATTGGGTAATAAGTTTACCGTCCTGGCTCCATTGGTTAATAAGTTTACCGTCCTGGCTCCATTGGGTAATAAGTGAGTTTACCGTCCTGGCTCCATTGGGTAATAAGTTAGTTTACCGTCCTGGCTCCATTGGGTAATAAGTGAGTTTACCGTCCTGGCTCCATTGGGTAATAAGTGAGTTTACCGTCCTGGCTCCATTGGGTAATAAGTGAGTTTACCGTCCTGGCTCCATTGGGTAATAAGTTAGTTTACCGTCCTGGCTCCACTGGGTAATAAGTGAATTTACCGTCCTGGCTCCACTGGTTAATAAGTGAATTTACCGTCCTGGCTCCATTGGGTAATAAGTGAATTTTACCGTCCTGGCTCCACTGGTTAATAAGTGAATTTACCGTCCTGGCTCCATTGGGTAATAAGTGAATTTACCGTCCTGGCTCCATTGGGTAATAAGTGAATTTACCGTCCTGGCTCCATTGGGTAATAAGTTAGTTTACCGTGCTGGCTCCATTGGTTAATAAGTGAATTTACCGTCCTGGCTCCAGCTCATTTTGTACTGTCTTGCCATTTGTCAACTACTATGGTCATTGTCACAACAATGCATGGCAATGACCAAGGGAGTTAAGTAAGCCACAAGACAGCACAAACACATCTCGTAGCAGGCTAGCAAACTACCTTAATCATCGTTTGGAATAAACCCCAAACTCACTTTGATATGTTTCTTGACTACATCAAACTACCTTAATCACCTTTTGGAATGAACCCCAAACTCACTTTGATATGTTTCTTGACTACATCAGTCCTCTGTATTCGTTGGTCCTCTGGAATACCTATTTCTTCCCAGATGTCCTTCAACTGGTTCAGGGCTCGATTCAGACATGCCACAGATTCTGCAGCATGGACTTCACTGTAGAGGAACATTTTAAGTAGGTGAAAGCATGTCACATACATGTGTTATGAATGCTGCAGCCTGCAACTATAGGAAAGAGTACAGATTAGGTTCACAACTCTCCATATATTATTTTGTGTGCATTGCAGAGCTTGTTGTTGATCAACAGAGTAACTGAGCAGGTTCTCGACGGTGTCAGGTGACACGTAGCTACTGTAGCCAAGTTGTCATGGACATTTTGTCTGATCAGTAGCTGGTTGACATTCCTCTTGGCAGGCTAAACAGGTTAGTCGACTACGTTAATTGAGTTGCCAAAACAGTCCATCTAGTTAAACTATCCATTGTATTTAAAAACATATGTTTAGCTAACGTTAGCTCATCTTTACATACTTTACAGGAACGTTAGCCAGCTAGTTATGCCAGCTTATCATTTTAATATCAAGTTAAGGCGATTACCAAACGGTTAGTTAGCCGTGTAGCCCAATTTAGCTAGCCAGATAAAGTGAACTAGTTAGGTACTACAGTAGTAACGGTAGCATAACTAATGTGAGTTATTACCGACGGGATAACTTTAGCTACTGAAGTACTGTGTGCCAACATTCATCTATTTAACCTTGTTTAGTATGCTATGCTAGCTCTCATTATTAGTTAGCTAGCTAACGTTAACAACAGTCAAGGACATCATCCAAACACAGCAACCCACACAAACAATTTTGGGGGACTAACCTTCTCCTCATGGTTACGCTCCACCGGGGATTTAAACAAAAAACGTGTTACCTTAACTAAATACGTCTCTTTTTAACACAATACAACACATGAAAGGTTGCTATCTGTGTCCACGCGTCGTTTTGCGGTCTGCTACTCTGTTCAAATTCTGCACCGAAACGTGGCCTCGGTTTCTATTGGCCGATATGGAGAATACGTCAGTAAACTGCTTTCTGTGGGCGTGGCCACAGCGTTTGACGACTTGAAGAGCTCACCTTTGATTTTTATTATTGAGGGGACAGCAATCACAGCTGAATATTTTATTACCTGAAAATAACATATATTAGCTGCTATAGTTACAATATGAACAGTCATTTTTATTTGAATATATGTCTATAAGACTGTGCATTACTGTTGAGGCACTAACTAACGACTGTAATTTACACTCTAAATGAAACTAAAAGGGATTAATCGTACCCTTTGTTTCAGAACTGTTTCCAAACCAGTATAGGAATACACCCCAAAACTGACCTGAGATTGGTTCCCTTTTTATCATCTATTGAAGTGATCAGAACGAGGAGGAGTAGGAGGTAGAGCATGATAACAGAGGAAAAGAAGGATTGCTGCCACTCCTCTGCTCCTTCTTTACTCATGATAGACTAGTGTTTCTATTGTCTTTACTCATGATAAACTAGTGTTTCCATTGTCTTTACTCATGATAAACTAGTGTTTCTATTGTCTATACTCATGATAAACTAGTGTTTCCATTGTCTTTACTCATGATAGACTAGTGTTTCTATTGTCTTTACTCATGATAAACTAGTGTTTCTATTGTCTATACTCATGATAGACTACATTTACATTTACATTTAAGTCATTTAGCAGACGCTCTTATCCAGAGCGACTTACTAGTGTTTCTATTGTCTTTACTCATGATAGACTAGTGCTTCCATTGTCTTTACTCATGATAGACTAGTGTTTCAATTGTCTTTACTCATGATAGACTAGTGTTTCAATTGTCTTTACTCATGATAGACTAGTGTTTCCATTGTCTTTACTCATGATAGACTAGTGTTTCCATTGTCTTTACTCATGATAGACTAGTGTTTCCATTGTCTTTACTCATGATAGACTAGTGTTTCCATTGTCTTTACTCATGATAGACTAGTGTTTCTATTGTCTTTACTCATGATAGACTAGTGTTTCCATTGTCTTTACTCATGATAGACTAGTGTTGTCATGCAGGTGAATGAGGACCCAAAAGCGACTTGGCGAAAACAGAGTCTTTAATCCAGTAAAGCAATTCTACAAACATAAGACATAATTCCACTCGTAATGACGAGAACAGACTGGAGACTCGATCAAGAACTGCAGGTTGCCTCGGGAAGGCACTTGAACCTAGCAGACTCAGACACCTGCTCTCCACGCAGCATCTGAGGGAAACACGACACGACAGGGCGAAACACAGACACAGCACGGTGAACAATAGACAAGGATCCGACAGGACAGGAACGGAAAACAAGGGAAGAAATAGGGACTCTAATCAGGGGAAAAGATAAGGAACAGGTGTGGGAAGACTAAATGATTGATTAGGGGAATAGGAACAGCTGGGAGCAGGAACGGAACGATAGAGAGAAGAGAGAGAGGAAGGGAGAGAGAAAAAGGGGAACGAACCTAAAAAGACCAGCAGGGGGAAAATGAACAGAGGGAAAAGCAAAATGACAAGACAATCTAAGACAAAACATGACAGTACCCCCCCACTCACCGAGCGCCTCCTGGCGCACTCGAGGAGGAATCCTGGCGGCAACGGAGGAAATCATCAATGAGTGAACGGTCCAGCACGTCCCGAGACGGAACCCAACTCCTCTCCTCAGGACCGTAACCCTCCCAATCCACTAAGTATTGGTGACCCCGTCCCCGAGAACGCATGTCCATGATCCTACGTACCTTGTAAATAGGTGCGCTCTCGACAAGGACGGGAGGGGGAGGGAAGACGAACGGGGTGCGAAGAAAGGGCTTGACACAGGAGACATGGAAGACAGGATGGACGCGACGAAGATGTCGCGGAAGAAGCAGTCGCACAGCGACAGGATTGACGACCTGGGAGACACGGAACGGACCAATGAACCGCGGAGTCAACTTACGAGAAGCTGTCGTAAGAGGAAGGTTGCGAGTGGAAAGCCACACTCTCTGGCCGCAACAATACCTTGGACTCTTAATCCTGCGTTTATTGGCGGCTCTCACAGTCTGTGCCCTGTAACGGCAAAGTGCAGACCTCACCCTCCTCCAGGTGCGCTCACAACGTTGGACAAACGCTTGAGCGGAGGGAACGCTGGACTCGGCAAGCTGGGAAGAGAACAGAGGAGGCTGGTAACCCAGACTACTCTGAAACGGAGATAACCCGGTAGCAGACGAAGGAAGCGAGTTGTGAGCGTATTCTGCCCAGGGGAGCTGTTCTGCCCAAGACGCAGGGTTTCTGAAAGAAAGGCTGCGTAGTATGCGACCAATCGTCTGATTGGCCCTCTCTGCTTGACCGTTAGACTGGGGATGAAACCCGGAAGAGAGACTGACGGACGCACCAATCAAACGACAGAACTCCCTCCAAAACTGTGACGTGAATTGCGGGCCTCTGTCTGAAACGGCGTCTAACGGGAGGCCATGAATTCTGAACACATTCTCGATGATGATTTGTGCCGTCTCCTTAGCGGAAGGAAGTTTAGCGAGGGGAATGAAATGTGCCGCCTTAGAGAACCTATCGACAACCGTAAGAATCACAGTCTTCCCCGCAGACAAAGGCAGACCGGTAATGAAGTCTAGGGCGATGTGAGACCATGGTCGAGAAGGAATGGGGAGCGGTCTGAGACGACCGGCAGGAGGAGAGTTACCCGACTTAGTCTGTGCGCAGTCCGAACAAGCAGCCACGAAACGGCGCGTGTCACGCTCCTGAGTCGGCCACCAAAAGCGCTGGCGAATAGACGCAAGAGTGCCTCGAACACCGGGATGACCAGCTAACTTGGCAGAGTGAGCCCACTGAAGAACAGCCAGACGAGTGGAAACAGGAACGAAAAGGAGGTTACTAGGACAAGCGCGCGGCGACGCAGTGTGCGTGAGTGCTTGCTTAACCTGTCTTTCAATTCCCCAGACTGTCAACCCGACAACACGCCCATAAGGAAGAATCCCCTCGGGATCAGTAGAAGCCACAGAAGAACTAAACAGACGGGATAAGGCATCAGGCTTGGTGTTTTTGCTACCCGGACGGTAAGAAATCACAAACTCGAAACGAGCGAAAAACAACGCCCAACGAGCTTGACGGGCATTAAGTCGTTTGGCAGAACGGATGTACTCAAGGTTCTTATGGTCTGTCCAAACGACAAAAGGAACGGTCGCCCCCTCCAACCACTGTCGCCATTCGCCTAGGGCTAAGCGGATGGCGAGCAGTTCGCGGTTACCCACATCATAGTTGCGTTCGGATGGCGACAGGCGATGAGAAAAATAAGCGCAAGGATGAACCTTATCGTCAGACTGGAAGCGCTGGGATAGAATGGCTCCCACGCCTACCTCTGAAGCGTCAACCTCGACAATGAATTGTCTAGTGACGTCAGGAGTAACGAGGATAGGAGCGGACGTAAAACGTTCTTTTAGAAGATCAAAAGCTCCCTGGGCGGAACCGGACCACTTAAAACACGTCTTGACAGAAGTAAGAGCTGTGAGAGGGGCAGCAACTTGACCGAAATTACGAATGAAACGCCGATAGAAATTAGCGAAACCTAAAAAGCGCTGCAACTCGACACGTGACCTTGGAACGGGCCAATCACTGACAGCTTGGACCTTAGCGGAATCCATCTGAATGCCTTCAGCGGAAATAACGGAACCGAGAAAAGTAACGGAGGAGACATGAAAAGAGCACTTCTCAGCCTTCACGTAGAGACAATTCTCTAAAAGGCGCTGTAGAACACGTCGAACGTGCTGAACATGAATCTCGAGTGACGGTGAAAAAATCAGGATATCGTCAAGATAGACAAAAACAAAGATGTTCAGCATGTCTCTCAGAACATCATTAACTAATGCCTGAAAAACAGCTGGCGCATTGGCGAGACCAAACGGCAGAACCCGGTACTCAAAATGCCCTAACGGAGTGTTAAACGCCGTTTTCCACTCGTCCCCCTCTCTGATGCGCACGAGATGGTAAGCGTTACGAAGGTCCAACTTAGTAAAGCACCTGGCTCCCTGCAGAATCTCGAAGGCTGATGACATAAGGGGAAGCGGATAACGATTCTTAACCGTTATGTCATTCAGCCTCGATAATCCACGCAGGGGCGCAGAGTACCGTCCTTCTTCTTAACAAAAAGAACCCCGCCCCGGCCGGAGAGGAAGAAGGCACTATGGTACCGGCGTCAAGAGAAACAGATAAATAATCCTCGAGAGCCTTACGTTCGGGAGCCGACAGAGAGTATAGTCTACCCCGAGGAGGAGTGGTCCCCGGAAGGAGATCAATACTACAATCATACGACCGGTGAGGAGGAAGGGAGTTGGCTCGGGACCGACTGAAGACCGTGCGCAGATCATGATATTCCTCCGGCACTCCTGTCAAATCGCCAGGTTCCTCCTGAGAAGTGGGGACAGAAGAAATGGAAGGAATGGCAGACATTAAACACTTCACATAACAAGAAACGTTCCAGGATAGGATAGAATTACTAGACCAATTAATAGAAGGATTATGACATACTAGCCAGGGATGACCCAAAACAACAGGTGTAAAAGGTGAACGAAAAATCAAAAAAGAAATAGTCTCACTGTGGTTACCAGATACTGTGAGAGTTAAAGGCAGTGTCTCAAATCTGATACTGGGAAGATGACTACCATCTAAGGCAAACATGGGCGTAGGCTTGTCTAACTGTCTGAAAGGAATGTTATGTTTCCGAGCCCATGCTTCGTCCATGAAACAACCCTCAGCCCCAGAGTCAATCAAGGCACTGCATGTAGCACCCGAACCGGTCCAGCGTAGATGGACCGACATAGTAGTACAGGATCTAGATGAAGAGACCTGAGTAGTAGCGCTCACCAGTAGCCCTCCGCTTACTGATGAGCTCTGGCCTTTTACTGGACATGAATTGACAAAATGTCCATCAAATCCGCAATAGAGGCACAGGCGGTTGGTGATCCTCCGTTCCCTCTCCTTGGTCGAGATGCGAATACCTCCCAGCTGCATGGGCTCAGTCTCTGAGCCAGAGGAGGGAGATGGTTGCGATGCGGAGCAGGGAAACACCGTTGACGCGAGCTCTCTTCCACGAGCTTGGTGACGAAGATCTACCCGTCGTTCTATGCGGATGGCGAGAGCAATCAAAGAGTCCACACTGGAAGGAACCTCCCGAGAGAGAATCTCATCTTTGACCACTGCGTGGAGTCCCTCCAGAAAACGAGCGAGCAGCGCCGGCTCGTTCCAGTCACTAGAGGCAGCAAGAGTGCGAAACTCTATAGAGTAATCCGTTATGGATCGATCACCTTGGCATAGGGAAGCCAGGGCCCTAGAAGCCTCCCTACCAAAAACTGAACGGTCAAAAACCCGAATCATCTCCTCTTTAAAGTTCTGGTAATTGTTTGAACAATCAGCCCTTGCCTCCCAGATAGCTGTGCCCCACTCTCGAGCCCGGCCAGTAAGGAGTGAAATGACGTAAGCAACCCGAGCTCTCTCGCTAGAGTATGTGTTGGGTTGGAGAGAGAACACAATATCACACTGGGTGAGAAAGGAGCGGCACTCCGTGGGCTGCCCGGAGTAGCAAGGTGGGTTATTAACCCTAGGTTCCGGAGGCTCGGCAGGCCAGGAAGTAACAGGTGGCACGAGACGAAGACTCTGGAACTGTCCAGAGAGGTCGGAAACCTGAGCGGCCAGGTTCTCCACGGCATGGCGAGCAGCAGACAATTCCTGCTCGTGTCTGCCGAGCATGGCTCCTTGGATCTCGACGGCAGTGTTACGAACGTCTGTAGTCGCTGGGTCCATTCTTTGGTCGGATCCTTCTGTCATGCAGGTGAATGAGGACCCAAAAGCGACTTGGCGAAAACAGAGTCTTTAATCCAGTAAAGCAATTCTACAAACATAAGACATAATTCCACTCGTAATGACGAGAACAGACTGGAGACTCGATCAAGAACTGCAGGTTGCCTCGGGAAGGCACTTGAACCTAGCAGACTCAGACACCTGCTCTCCACGCAGCATCTGAGGGAAACACGACACGACAGGGCGAAACACAGACACAGCACGGTGAACAATAGACAAGGATCCGACAGGACAGGAACGGAAAACAAGGGAAGAAATAGGGACTCTAATCAGGGGAAAAGATAAGGAACAGGTGTGGGAAGACTAAATGATTGATTAGGGGAATAGGAACAGCTGGGAGCAGGAACGGAACGATAGAGAGAAGAGAGAGAGGAAGGGAGAGAGAAAAAGGGGAACGAACCTAAAAAGACCAGCAGGGGGAAAATGAACAGAGGGAAAAGCAAAATGACAAGACAATCTAAGACAAAACATGACAGTACCCCCCCACTCACCGAGCGCCTCCTGGCGCACTCGAGGAGGAATCCTGGCGGCAACGGAGGAAATCATCAATGAGTGAACGGTCCAGCACGTCCCGAGACGGAACCCAACTCCTCTCCTCAGGACCGTAACCCTCCCAATCCACTAAGTATTGGTGACCCCGTCCCCGAGAACGCATGTCCATGATCCTACGTACCTTGTAAATAGGTGCGCTCTCGACAAGGACGGGAGGGGGAGGGAAGACGAACGGGGGTGCGAAGAAAGGGCTTGACACAGGAGACATGGAAGACAGGATGGACGCGACGAAGATGTCGCGGAAGAAGCAGTCGCACAGCGACAGGATTGACGACCTGGGAGACACGGAACGGACCAATGAACCGCGGAGTCAACTTACGAGAAGCTGTCGTAAGAGGAAGGTTGCGAGTGGAAAGCCACACTCTCTGGCCGCAACAATACCTTGGACTCTTAATCCTGCGTTTATTGGCGGCTCTCACAGTCTGTGCCCTGTAACGGCAAAGTGCAGACCTCACCCTCCTCCAGGTGCGCTCACAACGTTGGACAAACGCTTGAGCGGAGGGAACGCTGGACTCGGCAAGCTGGGAAGAGAACAGAGGAGGCTGGTAACCCAGACTACTCTGAAACGGAGATAACCCGGTAGCAGACGAAGGAAGCGAGTTGTGAGCGTATTCTGCCCAGGGGAGCTGTTCTGCCCAAGACGCAGGGTTTCTGAAAGAAAGGCTGCGTAGTATGCGACCAATCGTCTGATTGGCCCTCTCTGCTTGACCGTTAGACTGGGGATGAAACCCGGAAGAGAGACTGACGGACGCACCAATCAAACGACAGAACTCCCTCCAAAACTGTGACGTGAATTGCGGGCCTCTGTCTGAAACGGCGTCTAACGGGAGGCCATGAATTCTGAACACATTCTCGATGATGATTTGTGCCGTCTCCTTAGCGGAAGGAAGTTTAGCGAGGGGAATGAAATGTGCCGCCTTAGAGAACCTATCGACAACCGTAAGAATCACAGTCTTCCCCGCAGACAAAGGCAGACCGGTAATGAAGTCTAGGGCGATGTGAGACCATGGTCGAGAAGGAATGGGGAGCGGTCTGAGACGACCGGCAGGAGGAGAGTTACCCGACTTAGTCTGTGCGCAGTCCGAACAAGCAGCCACGAAACGGCGCGTGTCACGCTCCTGAGTCGGCCACCAAAAGCGCTGGCGAATAGACGCAAGAGTGCCTCGAACACCGGGATGACCAGCTAACTTGGCAGAGTGAGCCCACTGAAGAACAGCCAGACGAGTGGAAACAGGAACGAAAAGGAGGTTACTAGGACAAGCGCGCGGCGACGCAGTGTGCGTGAGTGCTTGCTTAACCTGTCTTTCAATTCCCCAGACTGTCAACCCGACAACACGCCCATAAGGAAGAATCCCCTCGGGATCAGTAGAAGCCACAGAAGAACTAAACAGACGGGATAAGGCATCAGGCTTGGTGTTTTTGCTACCCGGACGGTAAGAAATCACAAACTCGAAACGAGCGAAAAACAACGCCCAACGAGCTTGACGGGCATTAAGTCGTTTGGCAGAACGGATGTACTCAAGGTTCTTATGGTCTGTCCAAACGACAAAAGGAACGGTCGCCCCTCCAACCACTGTCGCCATTCGCCTAGGGCTAAGCGGATGGCGAGCAGTTCGCGGTTACCCACATCATAGTTGCGTTCGGATGGCGACAGGCGATGAGAAAAATAAGCGCAAGGATGAACCTTATCGTCAGACTGGAAGCGCTGGGATAGAATGGCTCCCACGCCTACCTCTGAAGCGTCAACCTCGACAATGAATTGTCTAGTGACGTCAGGAGTAACGAGGATAGGAGCGGACGTAAAACGTTCTTTTAGAAGATCAAAAGCTCCCTGGGCGGAACCGGACCACTTAAAACACGTCTTGACAGAAGTAAGAGCTGTGAGAGGGGCAGCAACTTGACCGAAATTACGAATGAAACGCCGATAGAAATTAGCGAAACCTAAAAAGCGCTGCAACTCGACACGTGACCTTGGAACGGGCCAATCACTGACAGCTTGGACCTTAGCGGAATCCATCTGAATGCCTTCAGCGGAAATAACGGAACCGAGAAAAGTAACGGAGGAGACATGAAAAGAGCACTTCTCAGCCTTCACGTAGAGACAATTCTCTAAAAGGCGCTGTAGAACACGTCGAACGTGCTGAACATGAATCTCGAGTGACGGTGAAAAAATCAGGATATCGTCAAGATAGACAAAAACAAAGATGTTCAGCATGTCTCTCAGAACATCATTAACTAATGCCTGAAAACAGCTGGCGCATTGGCGAGACCAAACGGCAGAACCCGGTACTCAAAATGCCCTAACGGAGTGTTAAACGCCGTTTTCCACTCGTCCCCCTCTCTGATGCGCACGAGATGGTAAGCGTTACGAAGGTCCAACTTAGTAAAGCACCTGGCTCCCTGCAGAATCTCGAAGGCTGATGACATAAGGGGAAGCGGATAACGATTCTTAACCGTTATGTCATTCAGCCCTCGATAATCCACGCAGGGGCGCAGAGTACCGTCCTTCTTCTTAACAAAAAAGAACCCCGCCCCGGCCGGAGAGGAAGAAGGCACTATGGTACCGGCGTCAAGAGAAACAGATAAATAATCCTCGAGAGCCTTACGTTCGGGAGCCGACAGAGAGTATAGTCTACCCCGAGGAGGAGTGGTCCCCGGAAGGAGATCAATACTACAATCATACGACCGGTGAGGAGGAAGGGAGTTGGCTCGGGACCGACTGAAGACCGTGCGCAGATCATGATATTCCTCCGGCACTCCTGTCAAATCGCCAGGTTCCTCCTGAGAAGTGGGGACAGAAGAAATGGAAGGAATGGCAGACATTAAACACTTCACATAACAAGAAACGTTCCAGGATAGGATAGAATTACTAGACCAATTAATAGAAGGATTATGACATACTAGCCAGGGATGACCCAAAACAACAGGTGTAAAAGGTGAACGAAAAATCAAAAAAGAAATAGTCTCACTGTGGTTACCAGATACTGTGAGAGTTAAAGGCAGTGTCTCAAATCTGATACTGGGAAGATGACTACCATCTAAGGCAAACATGGGCGTAGGCTTGTCTAACTGTCTGAAAGGAATGTTATGTTTCCGAGCCCATGCTTCGTCCATGAAACAACCCTCAGCCCCAGAGTCAATCAAGGCACTGCATGTAGCACCCGAACCGGTCCAGCGTAGATGGACCGACATAGTAGTACAGGATCTAGATGAAGAGACCTGAGTAGTAGCGCTCACCAGTAGCCCTCCGCTTACTGATGAGCTCTGGCCTTTTACTGGACATGAATTGACAAAATGTCCATCAAATCCGCAATAGAGGCACAGGCGGTTGGTGATCCTCCGTTCCCTCTCCTTGGTCGAGATGCGAATACCTCCCAGCTGCATGGGCTCAGTCTCTGAGCCAGAGGAGGGAGATGGTTGCGATGCGGAGCAGGGAAACACCGTTGACGCGAGCTCTCTTCCACGAGCTTGGTGACGAAGATCTACCCGTCGTTCTATGCGGATGGCGAGAGCAATCAAAGAGTCCACACTGGAAGGAACCTCCGAGAGAGAATCTCATCTTTGACCACTGCGTGGAGTCCCTCCAGAAAACGAGCGAGCAGCGCCGGCTCGTTCCAGTCACTAGAGGCAGCAAGAGTGCGAAACTCTATAGAGTAATCCGTTATGGATCGATCACCTTGGCATAGGGAAGCCAGGGCCCTAGAAGCCTCCCTACCAAAAACTGAACGGTCAAAAACCCGAATCATCTCCTCTTTAAAGTTCTGGTAATTGTTTGAACAATCAGCCCTTGCCTCCCAGATAGCTGTGCCCCACTCTCGAGCCCGGCCAGTAAGGAGTGAAATGACGTAAGCAACCCGAGCTCTCTCGCTAGAGTATGTGTTGGGTTGGAGAGAGAACACAATATCACACTGGGTGAGAAAGGAGCGGCACTCCGTGGGCTGCCCGGAGTAGCAAGGTGGGTTATTAACCCTAGGTTCCGGAGGCTCGGCAGGCCAGGAAGTAACAGGTGGCACGAGACGAAGACTCTGGAACTGTCCAGAGAGGTCGGAAACCTGAGCGGCCAGGTTCTCCACGGCATGGCGAGCAGCAGACAATTCCTGCTCGTGTCTGCCGAGCATGGCTCCTTGGATCTCGACGGCAGTGTTACGAACGTCTGTAGTCGCTGGGTCCATTCTTTGGTCGGATCCTTCTGTCATGCAGGTGAATGAGGACCCAAAAGCGACTTGGCGAAAACAGAGTCTTTAATCCAGTAAAGCAATTCTACAAACATAAGACATAATTCCACTCGTAATGACGAGAACAGACTGGAGACTCGATCAAGAACTGCAGGTTGCCTCGGGAAGGCACTTGAACCTAGCAGACTCAGACACCTGCTCTCCACGCAGCATCTGAGGGAAACACGACACGACAGGGCGAAACACAGACACAGCACGGTGAACAATAGACAAGGATCCGACAGGACAGGAACGGAAAACAAGGGAAGAAATAGGGACTCTAATCAGGGGAAAAGATAAGGAACAGGTGTGGGAAGACTAAATGATTGATTAGGGGAATAGGAACAGCTGGGAGCAGGAACGGAACGATAGAGAGAAGAGAGAGAGGAAGGGAGAGAGAAAAAGGGGAACGAACCTAAAAAGACCAGCAGGGGGAAAATGAACAGAGGGAAAAGCAAAATGACAAGACAATCTAAGACAAAACATGACAAGTGTTTCCATTGTCTTTACTCATGATAGACTAGTGTTTCCATTGTCTTTACTCATGATAGACTAGTTGTCACGTTCTGAACTTTATTTCCTTTGTTTTGTCGTTATTTAGTATGGTCAGAGCGTGAGTTGGTGTGGGCAATCTATGTTTGTTTTTCTATGATTTGGGGATTTCTATGTTTCGGCCTAGTATGGTTCTCAATCAGAGGCAGGTGTCATTAGTTGTCTCTGATAGAGAATCATACTTAGGTCGCCTGGGTTTCACTGTTTGTTTGTGGGTGCTTGTCTATGTTAGTTGCTTGTGTCAGCACAGTTCTTATGACAGCTTCACGCTCGTTTATTGTTTTTGTACAGTTTACTTTGTGTTTTTCGTCATCTATTAAATGATGCATTCACACCACGCTGCACTTTGGTCCGTTTTTTACGACGACCGTGACACTAGTGTTTCCATTGTTTGGGGTTAAGATCCATCTTCCATTCCACTCACCGATTGTCTAAGAAGTGCAGCATCTTCCATTCCACTCACTGATTGTCTAAGAAGTGCAGCATCTTCCATTCCACTCACTGATTGTCTAAGAAGTGCAGCATCTTCCATTCCACTCACCGATTGTCTAAGAAGTGCAGCATCTTCCATTCCACTCACTGATTGTCTAAGAAGTGCAGCATCTTCCATTCCACTCACTGATTGTCTAAGAAGTGCAGCATCTTCCATTCCACTCACTGATTGTCTAAGAAGTGCAGCATCTTCCATTCCACTCACCGATTGTCTAAGAAGTGCAGCATCTTCCATTCCACTCACTGATTGTCTAAGAAGTGCAGCATCTTCCATTCCACTCACTGATTGTCTAAGAAGTGCAGCATCTTCCATTCCACTCACTGATTGTCTAAGAAGTGCAGCATCTTCCATTCCACTCACTGATTGTCTAAGAAGTGCAGCATCTTCCATTCCACTCACTGTTTTTCTAAGAAGTGCAGCATCTTCCATTCCACTCACTGATTGTCTAAGAAGTGCAGCATTTGCAAAGCATATAGTTTATTGCTTTTTTTCCTTCACAGCACCAAAGATAGAGAGTCAGGAGCAAGATGATGCAACGCAGAATGTGACGATTAAGTTCAATTAAGTCGAAACATAAACACGTTTAAGGCTACCTGATTTTCTCTATCATTTTAATTGTGATGACATAGTAGACAGTAGACAGTCAAATCAAATCAAACTTTATTTGCCATAGGCGTCAAATACAACAGTGTAGACTCTACCGTGAAATGCTGACTTACAAGCCCTTTACCAACAGTGCAGTTCAAGAAGAAGAAAATATTTACCAAGTAGTTTCAAATAAAAAGTAATAATACAAACTAAGAATAACAATAACGCAGCTATATACAGGGGCACCGGTCCCGAGTCGGGGGGGGGGATGTCAATGTAAATTGTCCGGGGGCGATTTAAAAAAATTGTTCAGCAGTCTAATGGCTTGGGGGTAGAAGTTGTTGAGGAGACTTTTGGTCCTAGACTTGGTGCTCCGGTACTGCTTGCCGTGCAGTAGCAGAGAAAACAGTCTATAACTTGGGGGACTGGACTCTCTGACAATGGTATGGGCTTTCCCCTGACACCACCTATTATATAGGTCCTGGATGGCAAGAAACTTGGCCCCAGTGATGTACTGGGCCCTTCGCACTACCCTCTGTAGCGCCTTGCGGTCAGATGCCGAGCAGTTGCCATACCAGGCGGTGATGCAACTGGTCAGGATGCTCTCGATGGTGCAGCTGTAGAACCTTTTGAGGATTTGAGGACCCATGCCATCTTTTCAGTCTTCTGAGGAAGAAAAGGTGTTGTCATCGCCTCTTCACGACTGTCTTGGTGTGTTTGGACCATGATAGTTCGTTGGTGATGTGAACACCAAGGAACTTGAAGCCCTCAACCCGCTCCACTACAGCCCCATCGATGTTAATGGGGGCCTGTTCGGCCCGCCTTTTCCTGTAGTCCACGGTCAGCTCCTTTGTCTTGCTCACATTGAGGGGGAGGTTGTTGTCCTGGCACAACACTGCCAGTTCTCTGACCTCCTCCCTATAGGCCGTCTCATCGTTGTCGGTGATCAGGCCTACCACTGTTGTGTCGTCAGAAAGGTTAATGATGGTGTTGGAGTCGTGTTTGGCCACGCAGTCGTGGGTGAACAGGGAAAAGTCATTATAACTTTTAGGTTTGTGTGTATTTTTGTGTATCGTTAGATATTACTGCACTGTTGGAGCTAAGAACACAAGCATTTAGCTACACCCGCAATAACATCTGTTAAACATGTTTATGTGACCAATCAAATTCTATTTTTGATTTGATTGTCCTATTTGCAATGCATATCAGTGAGGGTAGACCTAAACCCAAAGCCTGTATAAAGAGCCATTACATCTCTGGTATCCTTAGTGAGGGAAGTGCCTCCTCTCTGTAGTTGAGACTTTCCTCAGTACCTCTGAACTGAACTGGTAGGTCAGTTTCTTCTTGACTTTTTTGATTTCTCCCGTCTTGCTGTAGTTCCGCAGGGCCCTGGCCATCTTCTGGTAGGTCATCTTCTTCCTGTTTCCTTTTTGCATGCCCCATCGATTGGCCAGAGACTCCTTGTGTTTAGAAGAGAACTGGAAGATTCCTTTCTCTCTTTCCACCCACCACACGCTATCCTTCATGTCTCCTTTCTTCAGCAGATCCAGGAGGAACTGGTACAGCCGGATCTTCCTCTTGCTACCTGGATAGGGAGATATCGTTGGGATATTGGAGATAAGGAATTCATATGGGATTCCATTTTCTCATAATTTCTCCATTTTCAACTAAGGGTACCTGCACCCTGGAGTAGTGGGCGTGTGGAAAGGAGTGGGTGTGTCAAAAGCCTCTGCTATAGGCTATAGGTTTTGACTAGATGGTATACAGTTTATGTCAGAATTGACTTTTCGTACCTGGTTAGGAGAACTTCCGAAGCAGGTTAGGATAATTAGGGTAAGGTTAGGAAAAGATTTATGGTTAGCTAAAAGGCAGATTGGTTAGGCAGAGCAGTAATATCTGACCAATTAGCTGCTTGCTTTTGAAACACCCACTCCTTTCGACACACCCACTCGTTTCCACATGCCCATACTCCGGTTAAAATGTATTGTTGGTTATTTTTGGATTATAATTATTATAGTAAATCTTCTGCATTGACAGTGATCCCTGTACGGAATAGGACACTACCCAGACAACAAAACTATTATGGCCCAAATCCAGCCCACATCTACCAGGTATTATGGCCCAGTTAGAATTATGGTCCAGAAGTGGGCCAGATTAGCCATATCAGTCAATCAGTCAGTCAATCAGTCAGTCAGACAATTAGTCAGTCAGCCAGATCAGTCATTCAGACAATCAGTCAGTCAACCAGACAGTCAATCAGTCAGACATCAGTCAGTCAGTCAGTCAGTCAGTCAGTCAGTCAGTCAGTCAGTCAGTCAGTCATCAGTCAGACAATTAGTCAGTCCATCAGTCAGTCAGCCAGATCCGTCAATCAGTCAGACAATCAGTCAGTCAGTCAGTCAGTCAATCAGACAATTAGTCAGTCAATCAGTCAGTCAATCAGTCAGTCAACCAGACAGTCAGCCAGATCAGTCAGTCGCTCCGTCAATCAGTCAGACAGTCAATCAGTCAGTCAGTTAGTCAGGATTTACTGGAGTCTCCCCCAGAGGGGATATGGTCTCCGTAGTCCTCCTCTCCCTCAGACACCTCCAGGGTGGGGCTGTGGCCCCCAGGTCCCTCTTCCTCTGAGCAGTAGCGGCTAGGGGACACGGGAGCCTGCTGATGGTAGTACACTGTACGGCTGCAATAAGGCATCTGTGGAGAAGAAATGGACAGATCATTTGATGGATGGTTGTGCTGTATGTTTTATTTAGCATCTATATGACATATAACACATTGGGGAGCCATTTTGAGCACAAGTTCTGGATGAAAGTACGGAAACCCTCTTTATCTAGGCAGGCCCAGTGAAATAGAAATATTTAAAATAAAATTGTATTTGTCACATGCGCCGAACACAACGGATGTAGACTTAACCGTGAAATGCTTATGTGCCCAACAATGCAGAGTAAAAAAACAAAAATACAAGACCTTGAATCTGTTAGGCTTAGTATTGTGTTTGCTTTTATTACTCTGTAATTTGGTGATCAACAATACACCTCCTGTATAAATAACCGTTGCTTAGTAGACTGGCCTGAGAGACTGTTGGATAGTGTTACTTTGAAAATGACAAAATGGGCCGGCTACTCACTGAAAGAGGAAGTAGTGGAAGGTCAACTAAATATAATCTAAAAGCAATTGCCAAAAGCACAATGGACAGACAGTCGTAACTGAAAAATACCCTTAAAAGTCCAGGCCAAATGCTTTAGAGACGGATTTCTTTTTTACGTCATTCTGTGGGGATTCACTTCTTATCACAAATGCAAAGCCATTCTCCTATAGCCTCCAAAGCCATTCTATAGCCTCCAAAGCCATTCTCCTATAGCCTCCAAAGCCATTCTATAGCCTCCAAAGCCATTCTCCTATAGCCTCCAAAGCCATTCTCCTATAGCCTCCAAAGCCATTCTATAGTCTCCAAAGCCATTCTATAGCCTCCAAAGCCATTCTCCTATAGCCTCCAAAGCCATTTCTCCTATAGCTATAGCCTCCAAAGCCATTCTCCTATAGCCTCCATTCTCCTAAGCCTCCAAAGCCATTCTCCTATAGCCTCCAAAGCCATTCTCCTATAGCCTCCAAAAGCCATTCTCCTATAGCCTCCAAAGAGCCTCCAAAGCCATTCTCCTATAGCCTCCAAAGCCATTCTATAGCCTCCAAAGCCATTCTCCTATAGCCTCCAAAGCCATTTCTCCTATAGCCTCCAAAGACATTCTATAGCCTCCAAAGCCATTCTCCTATAGCCTCCAAAGCCATTTCTCCTATAGCCTCCAAAGCCATTCTCCTATAGCCTCCAAAGCCATTCTCCTATAGCCTCCAAAGCCATTCTCCTATAGCCTCCAAAGCCATTCTCCTATAGCCTCCAAAGCCATTCTTCTATAGCCTCCAAAGCCATTCTCCTATAGCCTCCAAAGCCATTTCTCCTATAGCCTCCAAAGCCATTCTCCTATAGCCTCCAAAGCCATTCTCCTATAGCCTCCAAAGCCATTCTCCTATAGCCTCCAAAGCCATTTCTCCTATAGCCTCCAAAGCCATTTCTCCTATAGCCTCCAAAGCCATTCTTCTATAGCCTCCAAAGCCATTCTCCTATTGCCTCCAAAGCCATTATTCTAAGGGTCCCAGTCCTGGGTCTACTAGAGTTGAACTAACCTGTGAGGTTAGGTTTAGGGGTCCCAGTCCTGGGTCTACTAGTGGCAGATGGAGGGTGTCGGTATCGGGGTAGCGATAGGGGTGGAGGAGTTGTTGGGAATGGACACTCTGGAGCTCTGTCAGGAGCTCCCCCACTAACCTGTGGGGTTAGGGGTCCCAGTCCTGGGACTACTAGACTTGGACTAACCTGTGGGGAGATGGGTAAGGGTCCCAGTCCTGGGTCTACTAGACTTGGACTAACCTGTGGGGAGATGGGTAAGGGTCCCATTCCTGGGTCTACTAGAGTTGGACTAACCTGTGGGGAGATGGGTAAGGGTCCCAGTCCTGGGTCTACTAGAGTTGAACTAACCTGTGGGGTTAGGGGTCCCATTCCTGGGTCTACTAGAGTTGAACTAACCTGTGGGGTTAGGGGTCCCAGTCCTGGGTCTACTAGAGTTGAACTAACCTGTGGGGTTAGGGGTCCCAGTCCTGGGTCTACTAGAGTTGAACTAACCTGTGGGGTTCGGGGTTCCAGTCCTGGGTCTACTAGAGTTGAACTAACCTGTGGGGTTAGGGATCCCATTCCTGGGTCTACTAATATAATAATAATAATATATGCCATTTAGCAGACGCTTTTATCCAAAGCGACTTACAGTCATGTGTGCATACATTCTACGTATGGGTGGTCACGGGGATTGAACCCACTACCCTGGCTTTACAAGCGCCATGCTCTACCAACTGAGCTACAGAAGGACCACAGAGTTGAACTAACCTGTGGGGTTATGGGTCCCAGTCCTGGGTCAACTAGAGTTGAACTAACCTGTGGGGTTAGGGGTCCCAGTCCTGGGTCTACTATAGTTGAACTAACCTGTGGGGTTAGGGGTCCCAGTCCTGGGTCTACTAGAGTTGAAGTAACCTGTGGGGTTAGGGGTCCCAGTCCTGGGTCTACTAGAGTTGAACTAACCTGTGGGGTTAGGGGTCCCAGTCCTGGGTCTACTAGAGTTGAACTAACCTGTGAGGTTAGGGTTAGGGGTCCCATTCCTGGGTCTACTAGAGTTGAACTAACCTGTGGGGTTAGGGGTCCCATTCCTGGGTCAACTAGAGTTGAACTAACCTGTGAGGTTAGGGGTCCCAGTCCTGGGTCTACTAGACTTGGACTAACCTGTGGGGAGATGTGTAAGGGTCCCAGTCCTGGGTCTACTAGACTTGGACTAACCTAAGTCCTGGGTCTACTAGAGTTGAACTAACCTGTGGAGTTAGAGTCCTGGGTCAACTAGAGTTGAACTAACCTGTGAGGTTAGGGGTCCAAGTCCTGGGTCAACTAGAGTTGAACTAACCTGTGAGGTTAAGGGTCCCAGTCCTGGGTCTACTAGAGTTGAACTAACCTGTGAGGTTAAGGGTCCCAGTCCTGGGTCTACTAGAGTTGAACAAACCTGTGAGGTTAGGGTTAGGGGTCCCAGTCCTGGGTCTACTAGTGGCAGATGGAGGGTGTCGGTATCGGGGTAGCGATAGGGGTGGAGGAGTTGTTGGGAATGGACACTCTGGAGCTCTGTCAGGTGACTCTCTTGTGAGGAAGTTTCCAACAAGTCACTCTGGTGCATGCCTCTGTCAGAGTGGTAGTCCCAACCGTTTTCTAAACCATAAGAGAGACATAACATATTATAAGCATTGATATGAGACATTATAAAGGCTCATACATGCTTACGACTAGTTAAAAAGCATTTTACTGTCAGGCTTTAAGTAACGTGTTACTGTAATTTATTTTCAATGAGGACAATTGGAATTTCAATTGTTTACTTGCTGAACTGACTGAATTGAATTGATCGCAACCTCATCGGACAGCTATTCAGTATTTAACTCGTGAATCTTTGTGTGTTTTTGCCACCCACCGTCGTGAAGTTCTCCAACATTGGTGAGATATGAGTATATCTCTACTGGTGATCTATAATTCTCGGGTTCATATGAGATTATTTCTTCGGATGCCTTTGGGAAAGAAAGATCTCATACATGTCAAAAATTAAGGTAGATTGCAAAAGATTGTGTTTCAAAGAATGGGTAATTCTATATACTGTAGGCTGAGTACATATCTTACTAGTGAGATATATACTGTATATATACACTACCGCCACTTAGAAATGTCCTTGTTTTTGAAAAAATTTAATCATTTTCTGTCCATTAAAATGACATCAAATGGATCAGAAATAGTGTAGACATTGTTAATGTTGTAAATAACTATTGTAGCTGGAAACGGCTAATTTAAAAAAAATGGAATATCTACATAGGAGTACAGAGGCCCATCATCAGCAACCATCACTCCTGTGTTCCAATGGTAAGTTGTGTTAGCTAATCCTATTATATCATTTTAAAAGGCTAATTGATCATTAGAAAACCATTTTGCAATTATGTTAGCACAGCTGAAAACTGTTGTACTGATTAAAGAAGCAATAAAACTGGACTAGTTGAGTATCTGGAGCATCGGCAGTTGTGGGTTCGATTACAGGCTCAAAATGGCCAAAAACAAAGATCTTTCTTCTGAAACTCGTCAGTCTATTCTTGTTCTGAGAAATGAAGGCTATTCCAGTGAAGAGTGAAGAGGCGACTCCGGGATGCTGGCCTCCTAGGCAGAGTTCCTCTGTCCAGTCTCAACGTCAACAGTGAAGAGGCGACTCCGGGATGCTGTCCTCCTAGGCAGAGTTCCTCTGTCCAGTCTCAACGTCAACAGTGAAGAGGCGACTCCGGGATGCTGGCCTCCTAGGCAGAGTTCCTCTGTCCAGTCTCAACGTCAACAGTGAAGAGGCGACTCCGGGATGCTGGCCTCCTAGGCAGAGTTCCTCTGTCCAGTCTCAACGTCAACAGTGAAGAGGCGACTCCGGGATGCTGGCCTCCTAGGCAGAGTTCCTCTGTCCAGTCTCAACGTCAACAGTGAAGAGGCGACTCCGGGATGCTGGCCTCCTAGGCAGAGTTCCTCTGTCCAGTCTCAACGTCAACAGTGAAGAGGCGACTCCGGGATGCTGTCCTTCTAGGCAGAGTTCCTCTGTCCAGTCTCAACGTCAACAGTGAAGAGGCGACTCCGGGATGCTGTCCTTCTAGGCAGAGTTCCTCTGTCCAGTCTCAACGTCAACAGTGAAGAGGCGACTCCGGGATGCTGTCCTTCTAGGCAGAGTTCCTCTGTCCAGTCTCAACGTCAACAGTGAAGAGGCGACTCCGGGATGCTGTCCTTCTAGGCAGAGTTCCTCTGTCCAGTCTCAACGTCAACAGTGAAGAGGCGACTCCGGGATGCTGGCCTTCTAGGCAGAGTTCCTCTGTCCAGTCTCAACGTCAACAGTGAAGAGGAGACTCCGGGATGCTGGCCTTCTAGGCAGAGTTCCTCTGTCCAGTGTCTGGGTTCTTTTGCCTCTTAATCTTTTCTTCTTATTGGCCAGTTCGAAATGTGGCTTTTTCTTTGCTACTCTGCCTAGAAGGCCAGCATCCCAGAGTCACCTCTTCACTGTTGACGTTGAGACTGGTGTTTTGCGGGTCTGTTTATCAAGCTGTGCTAACATAATTGCAAAAGGGTTTTCTAATGATAAATTTGCCTTTTAAAACGATAAACTTGGATTAGCTAACACAGTGTGCCATTGGAACACAGGAGTGATGGTTGCTGATAATCGGCCTCTGTAAGCCTATGTAGATATTCCATTAAAAAATCTGCCGTTTCCAGCTACAATAGTCATTTACAACATTAACAATGTCTACACTGTATTTCTGATCAATTTGATGTTATTTTAATGGACAGAAAATTATTAAATATTTTCAAAAACAAGAACATTTCTAAGTGGTGGTAGTGTATATATACAGTATATATCTCACTAGTAAGATATAAGACTCAGCCTATACAGGATATAGAATTACCCATTCTTTGAAACACAATCTTTTGCAATCTGTGTTTCTGATCAATTTGATGTTATTTTTAGTGGACTGAAAATGTGCTCTTCTTTCAAAAACAAGGACATTTCTAAGTGACCCCAAACTTTTGAACGGTAGTGTGTATATATCATTTATTTATTTAAACTTTATTTAACTAGGCAAGTCAGTTAAGAATAAATTCATATTTACAATGACGGCCTAACACGGGCGACGCTGGGCCAATTGTATAATGTAATACACATCTCATTGGATATAAATACAAAGTTTATTATATATTTAACAAAATCATAAAGAACAGCTTGTAAAATTGACAATTTACATTTTGGTATATTTCACATGTACTTTTAACACATTTCTCAGCCACATTTGCAACAAACAAAATACACACAAAATACTTACAGATGATATGATGTAACTTTCCATCATATGCATGAAGAGGACTTTAGAAAAGCCTTGTGAGTTTAGCGCTTAAAAAACACACAGTTACAATTACATGAACTAACTGAGAAATATCCTTTAGATTTAATTCCCTTGAATTTCTGATTGAAATCCTTTTTTTTTACAGTTTGAATAGAAATGTTGACAGTTGACCACTATCAGATGAAACAGAGCTGAAAAACAATGCTGAGATCATTAAAACCGACACCATTACTCTACTTCCACTTCTATCACCTTTATCTAATTCCTGACTGTTGCTGATTTGTCAGAGGATGTGAACCAATCATATTCACATTCATGGGTTTGGTCTCACTGCTTTTCTGACAAGATTTTAAACAATGACTCAATCTATCTTTCAGGATTTTTAACTATTATATCTGGTAAATGCACTAAAATAACTGATAACTACTGTAATAACTACTGTATATAACAGTGATATGGTTTGTAATGGTATTGTCAGGAAAATACTTCAAAAACATTGACTTAGATAAGAGGTTATTGTTGAAGAGTTTTGAGAGAAGTCTGAACCAAAAGTGAAGTTGGGAAAAGCGCTTGTTCCCTTTTTTTAAATGAAAGGTCCTGTCCTATATAATACATTGGAGGAAGTGACACAGTGACACATAGAGCTACAGAGAAATAGATTGAATGAACACAGTGAATAAATAAATATAAATGGTCATTTACAACATGAACAATGTCTACACTGTATTTCTAAACAATTTGATGTTATTTTAATGGACAGAAAATGTTGCTTTTCTTTCAAAAACAAGGACATTTCTAAGTGACCCTAAACTTTTGAATGGTAGTGTACATACACGCACACACACACACTCACACTCACGCGCACACGCACACGCACACACACACACACACATACATACATATACACACACACACACACATACATACATATACACACACACACACACACACACACACACACACACACACACACACACACACACACACACACACACACACACACACACACACACACACACACACACACACACACACACACACACACACACACACACACACACACACACACACACACACACACACACACACACACACACACACACACACACACACACACACACACTTAAATGCACACACACACACACTCACACTCACGCGCACACGCACACACACACACACACACATACATACACACACACACACACACACACACACACACACACACACACACACACACACACACACACACACACACACACACACACACACACACACACACACACACACACACACACACACACACACACACACACACACACACACACACACACACACACACACACACACACTTAAATGAGGAACTGTGATTGAACTAACAGATTCAATTCCTTATTAGATACATGAGTCATGACAATGAGAAAAACAACTGCAAGCCACCACAACACAAAGATGCCTGGGAACCAAGATGCATGGATTGAATTGTAGAGTTACGTACGTGATGGTACAGAAAGACATCATTATTCTCACGATTGGTGGAAACTGTTTTGTTTTGGCATCATATTGCTGGCCTCAGACCTGTTGTTACGTTGATTGTTTTTGGACCCCATATATATATATATTTTTTTAACTATATTTGTTTGTCTAAATCTGCTTTATTAAACAAGAGGCTAGCTAGTATTATCAGTAACAGAACCTCCTATTAAGGCCAATGTGTGAAGATTCCTGTGTTTTTTCCCCGACATGTTAGAGTGTATATTCTTGCCCCTGCAGGAAGGTTGTTAGATCTGCAGGGAACACCGTCTCTCTCTTACACAACTCTCAAAGCATCTCCACAGCAACTGTCTCTCAGTACTCAATGGCACCCTATTCCCTATTATAGTGCACTACTTTAGACCAGAGCCATATGGAACCCTATTCCCTATATAGTGCACTACTTTAGACCAGAGCCCTATGGAACCCTATTCCCTATACAGTGCACTAATTTTGACCAGAACCCATAGGCACTCTTAGAGGGCTACGTTTGACCAGGGCCCTGTCTCAGTCCTCAATGGCAACCGTTTCCCTGTACAGATGTAGGATCTTAATTTGGTCACGTTGCAGGAGAACCTTCCTGCAATGCAGCACATTTTAAAATTTGTAGTGTATTTGAGGTTTAAAAAAGCTTCTGAAATGTGGGAATTTCCACTTTAAAATTTCAGACTTTAATTTTCCTTACAAAAAAATGTATCAACCCCTATAAATATGTCCAATAATTATAATTCACATAATAATTCACATTTCCTGTTGCTGCAGGATTATTATCCTTTTGTAGCAAACTGGCTCAAATTAAGATCCTACGTCTGTAAAAGGCACTACTTTTGACCACGAGCAATAGGGCATTGGTCAAAAGTAGTGCACTATATAGAGAATAGGGTGCCATTTTGGATGTATAATTTGTCTCAGCTAAACTATTCTTAAATGATGGAAAAACACAAGATGAGGTCAGTTAGAGAAAACCCCTATATGTCTCTCTCTTTCTCTCATGACTCAAAGACACACGGGTTGCAGCAGCCATTCCAACCAGACTCACCAACCACCAAACAAACACAAACATGGCTACCTGAATGGTAGAGAGAAACAAACATGGCTACCTGAAGGGTAGAGAGAAACAAACATGGCTACCTGAAGGGTAGAGAGAAACAAACATGGCTACCTGAAGGGTAGAGAGAAACAAACATGGCTACCTGAAGGGTAGAGAGAAACAAACATGGCTACCTGAAGGGTAGAGAGAAACAAACATGGCTACCTGAAGGGTAGAGAGAAACAAACATGGCTACCTGAAGGGTAGAGAGAAACACACATAGCTGTCTGAAGGGTGGCAATGTGCTGAGTTGTTTGGGTATCAGTCCTAACACTATTCTGTTAAATGTGCTGTAAACTCTATCTCGTACTTTATTTATTTGACTGTATGAACAGTGAACATACAATTATATTGTGTTGGCCCATGCACTATCAAATGTTTGCTCTGTCTCCATCTGCTGGCATCGACTAGTGGACTCGCTAATAAATCCCTCGAGCAATATTGGACAGCAAGAGAGAAATGAACCAAAATACAGGCCCGTCCTGATATAAATCACCGAATGCTTTTAAAAAATAATACAAAATAATATAACGTAATGTTTACTGGTATTTGGTCGCGCGGGGACAATTAACGACAGTATGATCTGTTGTCAATAATGGACTGGGATTATATCGTTATACGGTCATCACAGTATTATAATCTTGATGCTGCGGCAGAGAGCGACGACATCCCCCTCACGAACCATTGATTGCCGTCCAGGGGAAGGAATTATCCAGGCGGCTGAAACCCTCCGGGCGTAGAACAGGAGGCATCTCTTCTAAACCGCGCGCCGTGGAACATCATGTCTGCTATGAGGACATTGACGGTGGCGGGACTGTTTTTGTCTTTTTGCGCCTTGGGGCTCATAGCAGTCGCAATATGTACTGACAATTGGTACGAGACGGATGCGAGGAGGCACAAGGAACGTTGTAAGAATTATTCCAACAAAAGGAACGACCCTGGATTCATCTATATCTCCAACCAGAACCTCCCACTACGTATGTTACCGAAGGAGAATAACGTGGAGAGGAAGGGGTCGAGTGGGGGAGTTCTCCTGCGGGCTAAGCGGCACTTTTTGCCCCCTGCCCCGGCCATGGAGTCCCTCTGCAGTCGGCAGTACAACTCCACCATCTCCGGGCTGTGGAGGAAATGCCATCGAGAGGGATTCGACCTGGAGACAGAGGATCTTATCTTTAAAGGTGTCATCATTTGATCACGTCACACACAATACATTGTTTATTTATAATGTCAGTGGCATTGTAGTATGTTTACAAGGCGTATTCATGCTCATTGATGTGGTGAATAGAGCGAATCACCATCGGAATTTGAGCTCTGCATGAGGTGCTATCCGAGGTGCTGATCTAGCGGTTAGCGGTCCGCCCACATTCAAGGCCTACGCAGCAACAACAACAGCACGGCATTTCAGCCATCATTTCATAAAACAGTGACTTTCATTTATTTTTAACTAGGCAAGTCAGTTAAGTACAAATTCTTATTTACAATGACGTCCTACCGGGGAACAGTGTCTTAACTGCCTTGTTCAGGGGCAGAACGACAGATTTTTACCTTGTCAGCTCGGGGTTTCAAACCAGCAGCCAACCTTTCGGTTACTGGACCAACGTTCTAACCACTAGGCTACCTGCCGCCCCCAAACACACCAATGTGACACAAATGTTGACGTTTGATTTATTTGTGTCATCTCAACATTGTGTCAGTGTGTTCATGGGGTCATATTGTACTAGAATAGGCCCCACTTGTCTGTTTGGTATTTATGGATGAAAACCTGTAGGCTACAGAGCTGAAACTAAGACCAATGTAAAAACACTGCATATTAACACTGACACTGTATGTGAGTATATGTGTAGAAACTATGGTTTATGCTGCTAGTCATTTAAAAAACATCAGGTAGGCTACATATGCAAAAATATGTGTCATTACAATATGGCCTCTCCATTTTTAATTTAACCTTTATTTAAACAGGGAGTCACATTGAGATTTAAAAACATCTATTTTCCAAGAGAGCCCTGTACACATTGAGATTTAAACAACATCTATTTTCCAAGAGAGCCCTGTACACATTGAGATTTAAACAACATCTATTTTCCAAGAGAGCCCTGTACACATTGAGATTTAAACAACATCTATTTTCCAAAAACATTGAGATTTAAACAACATCTATTTTCCAAGAGAGCCCTGTACACATTGAGATTTAAACAACATCTATTTTCCAAGAGAGCCCTGTACACATTGAGATTTAAACAACATCTATTTTCCAAGAGAGCCCTGTACACATTGAGATTTAAAAAACATCTATTTTCCAAGAGAGCCCTGTACACATTGAGATTTAAAAAACATCTATTTTCCAAGAGACACATTGAAACTACAAGTTGTTGTTTCTGTTTCTTCTCTGCAGGGTTGGTTCAGCGCTGCACACCAATCAAATACTACTACTCTTCTTTAGCCCTCCCCAGACATCTGAGCATCAATATAACCAAGACTATTGGTCAGGATGAGTGGCATGCACTCCGTAAGTTACCATCATAACCCCTTTTTCAATCTAGGTCTGGGGGAGTTAGAAAGCGCCTACAAAATGGCGCCTGGTTGGTTGGAAACACAGTGGGGTTAAAGGGTGGCTGGAAAACCCCCAGAACACACCTGGGTTGGTTGGAAACACAGTGGGGTTAAGGGGTGGCTGGAAAACCCCCAGAACACACCTGGGTTGGTTGGAAACACAGTGGAGTTAAAGGGTGGCTGGGAAACACCCAGAATACACCTGGGTTGGTAGGAAACACAGTGGGGTTAAAGGGTGGCTGGAAAACCCCCAGAATACACCTGGGTCACACTTTATTTACAGAGTTTGTTGATAGCCAGGATAGCCATCTGTTTATAAACAACTGCTTACTAAGGTTAGGGTTGGGTTTAGAATATGGGTAAGGTTTAGGGTTAGTAGATAGTTATTTGAAATTGTACTGCTATTCTGTAGAGCATCTACAGATGGACTAACCAAATAATGTGTTATCCAAATCAGCCCTTCCCCCATCCATTAGAATTGAAATATCAATGTGGGCCCTACTACAATTGTCAAAGATTATTGACATCAATTACTCCCAAGAGACAATGAGCACCCTCAACAGTCAATGTGTAATTCCAACCCTTCAGTCTTAACTAAACCACCACAGCAAAATAAATGATTTTAATACTGTGTCGACGTCTTGATTTCTTCATCCCAAATTCCTCTCTCCCCTTGTGTAGACCTGCAGAGAATGACAGCCAGCTTCATCGGCATGGCGGTGTCCATCATCCTGTTCGGCTGGGTGATCGGAGCTCTGGGCTGCTGTCAGCAGCATGACCTGATGCAGTACGTAGCTGGACTCTTGTTTCTCATGGGAGGTAAGTTCTGAGAGAACATGTGCACACTACGGACTGCTCTTCCTCATAGGAGGTGAATGAGAAATGATGTTTTCAGAATACATAGCAATACCATAAAGTACCACTGGGGGGGGTACACACTACGGACTGCTCTTCCTCATAGGAGGTGAATGAGAAATGATGTTTTCAGAATACATAGCAATACCATAAAGTACCACTGGGGGGGGGTACACACTACGGACTGCTCTTCCTCATAGGAGGTGAATGAGAAATGATGTTTTCAGAATACATAGCAATAAAGTACCACTGGGGGTACACACTACGGACTGCTCTTCCTCATAGGAGGTGAATGAGAAATGATGTTTTCAGAATACATAGCAATAAAGTACCACTGGGGGGGTACACACTACGGACTGCTCTTCCTCATAGGAGGTGAATGAGAAATGATGTTTTCAGAATACATAGCAATACCATAAAGTACCACTGGGGGGGGGGGGTACAGTGTTTGTTATGGAGAGTAAGGCATTGTCCTACTGGGCAGACATATTCTGAATCTACCTCTGTTCTAGCCCCTATACTCACATCAGATAGGTGCAGTTAAATGTGTTGTTTTACAGCGTCAGCCATAGTAGTACGGCGCCCCTGGAGCAAATTAGGGTTAAGTGCCTTGCTCAAGGGCACATCGACAGACTTTTCACGTTGTCTGCTCAGGTATTTGAACTAGCAACATTTTGGTTACTTGACCAACGCTCTGAATGCTAGGATAGGCTAGGCTACCTGCCCTGCCCTCTGATTGGCTTGGTGGGAATGTCACCATCAAATCCTCTCAGATCTGCAAGAGTGGTTAGGGAGTAGGGACTAGGGTTCGATTTGGAATTCAGAAGTCACTCTAATATCAAATCAAATGTATTTCTATAGCCCTTCTTAAATCAGCTGATATCTCAAAGTGCTGTACAGAAACCCAGCCTAAAACCTCAAACAGCAAGCAATGCAGGTGTAGAAGCACGATGGCTAGGAAAAACTCCCTAGAAAGGCCAAAACACAGGAAGAAACCTAGAGATGAACCAGGCTATGAGGGGTGGCCAGTCCTCTTCTGGCAGTGCCGGGTGGAGACTATAACAGAACATGGCCAAGACGTTCAAATGTTCATAAATGACCAGCATGGTCAAATAATAATAATCATAGTAGTTGTCGAGGGTGCAACAAGTCAGCACCTCAAGAGTAAATGTCAGTTGGCTTTTCATAGCCGATCATTAAGAATATCTCTACCGCTCCTGCTGTCTCTAGAGAGTTGAAAACAGCAGGTCTGGGACAGGTAGCACGTCCGGTGAACAGGTCAGGGTTCAATAGCCGCAGGCAGAACAGTTGAAACTGGAGCAGCAGCACGGCCAGGTGGACTGGGGACAGAAAGGAGTCATCATACCAGGTAGTCCTGAGGCATGGTCCTAGGGCTCAGGTCCTCCGAGAGAGAGAAAGAAAGAAAGAAAGAGAGAATTAGAGAGAGCATACTTAAATTCACACAGGACACCGGATAAGACAGGAGAAGTACTCCAGATATAACAAACTGACCCTAGCCCCCCGACACATAAACTACTGCAGCATAAATACTGGAGGCTGAGACAGGAGGGGTCAGAAGACACTGTGACCCCAACCGATGATACCCCCAGACAGGGCCAAATAGGAAGGATATAACCCCATCCACTTTGCCAAAGCACAGCCCCCACACCACTAGAGGGATATCTTCAACCACCAACTTACCATCCTGAGACAAGGCATAGTATAGCCCACAAAGATCTCCGCCACGGCACAACCCAAGGGGGTGGGGGTGGCGCCAACCCAGTCAGGAAGATCACGTCAGTGACTCAACCCACTCAAGTGACACACCCCTCCTAGGGACGGCATGAAAGAGCACCAGTAAGTCAGTGACTCAGCCCCTGTAATAGAGTTAGATGCAGAGAAGAGAGGGGAACCGCCCAGGCAGAGACAGCAAGGGCGGTTCGTTGCTCCAGAGCCTTTCCGTTCACCTTCACACTCCTGGGCCAGACTACACTCAATCATATGACCCACTGAAGAGATGAGTCTTCAGTAAAGACTTAAAGGTTGAGACCGAGTCTGCGTCTCTCACATGGGTAGGCAGACCGTTCCATAAAAATGGGGCTCTATAGGAGAAAGCCCTGCCTCCAGCTGTTTGCTTAGAAATTCTAGGGACAATTAGGAGGCCTGTATCTTGTGACCGTAGCGTACGTGTAGGTATGTACGGCAGGACCAAATCAGAAAGATAGGTAGGAGCAAGCCCATGTAATGCTTTGTAGGTTAGCAGTAAAAACCTTGAAACGGTCTTGTAATACCATTGATAAATTCATGAAACAGTCTTGTATATACTCTCTCCCTCTCTCTCTCCCTCTGTCTGTCTCTCTTCCTCTCTCTCACCCTCTCTCTGTCTGTCTCTCTCTCTCTCACCCTCTCTCTGTCTCCCTCTCCCTCACTCTGTCTCTCTTCCTCTCTCACCCTCTCTCTGTCTCCCTCTCCCTCACTCTGTCTCTCTCCCTTTCTCTGTCTCTCTCCCTCTCTCTGTCTCTCTTCCTCTCTCACCCTCTCTCTGTCTCTCTCCCTCTCTCTGTCTCTCTTCCTCTCTCACCCTCTCTCTGTCTCCCTCTCCCTCACTGTCTCTCTTCCTCTCTCACCCTCTCTCTGTCTCTCTTCCTCTCTCTGTCTCTCTTTCTCTCTCTCTCTCTCTCTCTCTCTCTCTCTCTCTCTCTCTCTCTCTCTCTCTCTCTCTCTCTCTCTCTCTTTCTCCCTCTCTCTCTCTGTCTCCCTCTCTCTCTCTGTCTCTCTTCCTCTCTCACCCTTTCTCTGTCTCTCACCCTCTCTTTGTCTCTCTCTGTCTCTCTCACCCTCTCTCTGTCTCTCTCTCTGTCTCTCTTCCTCTCTCTCACCCTATCTGTCTCTCACCCTCTCTCTGTCTCTCCTCCTCTCTCTCACCCTCTCTCTGTCTCTCTCACCCTCTCTCTGTCTCTCTCACCCTCTCTGTCTCTCTCTCTCACCCTCTCTCTGTCTCTCTCACCCTCTCTGTCTCTCTCTGTCTCTTTCTCTCTCTCTCCTCTCTGTCTCTCTTCCTCTCTCTCACCCTCTTCTCTCTCTGTCCCATCAGGAACGTGCTGTATCATCTCTCTGTGTACATGTGTATCAGGGATCAACTTCCAACTGTCCCGTTATCCTCGCTACATGTATGGGATACCAGAGGACATCAGTCACGGATACGGTTGGTCCATGTTCTGCGCATGGGGGGGCCTAGGTCTCACCCTATTGGCCGGCTTCCTGTGCACCCTGGCTCCTTCCCTATACCCCCCCGTCCCTCACACTATGGTAGAGAGGCTGCAACGCAAGCCCCGACATGAGAACGGCTGTGTGTGACCCCATAGAAATCAAATACTATTTGAGTTGAATACAGGAGTTTGTGTGTGACATTCAGTGTCTGCCAGAATTTCTCTCATTCCTCCTTAGTCTTGTTTCTTCTATGAAAAAGAGATGCTTCTCTGTTCTGACTGGACAGGAGACGTTCCCCAGGGACTAAGAACTAAGATCTGTCAGTGCTGTGTGTCTGACTGCACAAAGAAAGAAACAGACAGAAAGACATTGGCTCTGGTTCTCCAGCTGGAGGGGGTCGGATGGTGACTGTGGAGGAATTCAGTTCTTCTTGTCTTCGGTCCTCCTCTTCCTCCTTCTTCCTCCTCTTCCTCCTTCTTCCTCCTCTTCCTCCTTCTTCCTCCTCTTCCTCCTTCTTCCTCCTCTTCCTCCTTCTTCCTCCTCTTCCTCCTTCTTCCTCCTCTTCCTCCTTCTTCCTCCTCTTCCTCCTTCTTCCTCCTCTTCCTCCTTCTTCCTCCTCTTCCTCCTTCTTCCTCCTCTTCCTCCTTCTTCCTCCTCTTCCTCCTTCTTCCTCCTCTTCCTCCCTCTTCCTCCTCTTCCTCCTTCTTCCTCCAAAATGTCAACAGTTACAGAATGATCTTTTTTTTTGTCCCAATAATGAATTGTTCGGTGTTATTGCTTGCTATCTTCCTGTACCTTTGACCTTTTGATGCTGGTTCTAAAAAATAATAAAAAATAATAACACAGAAGAACAATAATAGCCAAACTTTAAGGGATGAATTCTAACTTCTACTTAAGTCTATCTTTCACTGACTCTCCCATTGACTTCAATGCCAAGTGAAAACTCGACATGAGTCCCGAGTTAGGATATACCCCAAGCTAAGATATAATACATTAAATAAGTATTTTCAAAGGGCAATCGTGTAGTAGTTTTACTGTTTGTATCCATTGAAAACAAAATAATATGTAAATGTCGATTTAGAAAATGTATGTATGTATGTATGTATGTATGTATGTATGTATGTATGTATGTATGTATGTATGTATGTATGTATGTATGTATGTATGTATGTATGTATGTATGTATGTATGTATGTATGTATGTATGTATGTATGTATGTATGTATGTATGTATGTATGTATGTATGTATGTATGTATGTATGTATGTATGTATGTATGTATGTATGTATGTATGTATGTATGTATGTATGTATGTATGTATGTATGTATGTATGTATGTATGTATGTATGTATGTATGCAGGTTTGCTTTTGTGTGTATTAAAAAAACAACATGAGCATTAAGATACAGGATTGTATTTGATGGGAAATGTTTTGATGTTCTTGAAGTTTACTGATCATGATAGTACCATCAAGATATTTTTGAAAAAATAAAATGATGATACAGACCGTTGCTCTTGTGGTCGTGAATGTAACTATTATACAATAAAAGTTAGTCGGTCCATTCAGACTCTGACCCTCTGTGAGAGGAGACAGTGATACTGGCCGTGGCAGATCTATGCATCGTATAGATCTGTGCTCCCGAGTGGCGTAGCCGTTTAAAACACTGCATCTCAGTGCTAGAGGCGTCACTACAGACCCTGGGTCAGCGGTCTAAAACACTGCATCACAGTGCTAGAGGCGTCACTACAGACCCTGGGTCAGCGGTCTAAAGCACTGCATCTCAGTGCTAGAGGCGTCACTACAGACCCTGGTTCAGCGGTCTAAAACACTGCATCTCAGTGCTAGAGGCGTCACTACAGACCCTGGTTCAGCGGTCTAAAACACTGCATCTCAGTGCTAGAGGCGTCACTACAGACCCTGGGTCAGCGGTCTAAAACACTGCATCTCAGTGCTGGAGGCATCACTACAGACCCTGGGTCAGCGGTCTAAAACACTGCATCTCAGTGCTAGAGGCGTCACTACAGACCCTGGGTCAGCGGTCTAAAACACTACATCTTAGTGCTAGAGGCGTCACTACAGACTCCCTGGTTTGAATCCAGGCTGTATCACAACCGGCTGTGATTTGGAGTTCCATAGGGCGGAGCACAATTGGCCCATCGTCTTTAGGGTTGGCCGGTGTTGTCACACCCTAATCTGTTTCACCTGTCTTTGTGATTGTCTCCACCCCCCTCCAGGTGTCACCCACCTTCCCCATTATCCCCTGTGTATTTATACCTGTGTTGTCTGTTGCCAGTTCCGTTATGTTCGTCAGACCTACCAGTGGTTTTTCCCTTTGCCTCTGGCTTTGCTATAGTTCCTGTTGTCTAGTTTCCCGGTTTTGACCATTCCTGTTTGTCTTGAACCTGCCATCCTGTACCTTTGCCCCACCTATCTGAATTACTGACCTCTGCCTGACATTGACCTGTCCTTTTGCATGCCCCTGTTAGAATAATAAACGTTGTTACTTTTTTTGCCCGCTTTGAGGACAATACAGTCCCACTGACACGGCCTGCAACGAAAACATGTGGTCTCTCCTTCACTGCAGCTGAGGTGAATAAGACATTTAAACGTGTTAACACTCACAAGGCTGCCGGCTCAGACGGCATCCCCAGCCGCGCCCTCAGAGCATGCGCAGACCAGCTGGCCGGTGTGTTTACGGACATATTCAATCAATCCCTATACCAGTCTGCTGTTCCCACATGCTTCAAGAGGGCCACCATTGTTCCTGTTCCCAAGAATGCTAAGGTAACTGAGCTAAACGACTACCGCCCCGTAGCACTCACTTCCGTCATCATGAAGTGCTTTGAGAGACTAGTCAAGGACCATATCACCTCCACCCTACCTGACACCCTAGACCCACTCCAATTTGCTTACCGCCCAAATAGGTCCACAGACGATGCAATCTCAACCACACTGCACACTGCCCTAACCCACCTGGACAAGAGGAATACCTATGTGAGAATGCTGTTCATCGACTACAGCTCGGCATTCAACACCATAGTACCCTCCAAGCTCGTCATCAAGCTCGAGACCCTGGGTCTCGACCCCGCCCTGTGCAACTGGGTACTGGACTTCCTGACGGGCCGCCCCCAGGTGGTGAGGGTAGGCAACAACATCTCCTCCCCGCTGATCCTCAACACGGGGGCCCCACAAGGGTGCGTTCTGAGCCCTCTCCTGTACTCCCTGTTCACCCACGACTGCGTGGCCACGCACGCCTCCAACTCAATCATCAAGTTTGCGGACGACACAACAGTGGTAGGCTTGATTACCAACAACGACGAGACGGCCTACAGGGAGGAGGTGAGGGCCCTCGGAGTGTGGTGTCAGGAAAATAACCTCACACTCAACGTAAACAAAACTAAGGAGATGATTGTGGACTTCAGGAAACAGCAGAGGGAACACCCCCCTATCCACATCGATGGAACAGTAGTGGAGAGGGTAGCAAGTTTTAAGTTCCTCGGCATACACATCACAGACAAACTGAATTGGTCCACTCACACTGACAGCGTCGTGAAGAAGGCGCAGCAGCGCCTCTTCAACCTCAGGAGGCTGAAGAAATTTGGCTTGTCACCAAAAGCACTCACAAACTTCTACAGATGCACAATCGAGAGCATCCTGGCGGGCTGTATCACCGCCTGGTACGGCAACTGCTCCGCCCTCAACCGTAAGGCTCTCCAGAGGGTAGTGAGGTCTGCACAACGCATCACCGGGGGCAAACTACCTGCCCTCCAGGACACCTACACCACCCGATGTTACAGGAAGGCCATAAAGATCATCAAGGACATTAACCACCCGAACCACTGCCTGTTCACCCCGCTATCATCCAGAAGGCGAGGTCAGTACAGGTGCATCAAAGCTGGGACCGAGAGACTGAAAAACAGCTTCTATCTCAAGGCCATCAGACTGTTAAACAGCCACCACTAACATTGAGTGGCTGCTGCCAACACACTGTCATTGACACTGACCCAACTCCAGACACTTTAATAATGGGAAATGATGTAAATATATCACTAGCCACTTTAAACAATGCTGCCTTATATAATGTTACTTACCCTACATTATTCATCTCATATGCATATGTATATACTGTACTCTACATCATCGACTGCATCCTTATGTAATACATGTATCACTAGCCACTTTAACTATGCCACTTTGTTTACTTTGTCTACATACTCATCTCATATGTATATACTGTACTCGATACCATCTACTGTATGCTGCTCTGTACCATCACTCATTCATATATCCTTATGTACATATTCCTTATCCCCTTACACTGTGTATAAGACAGTAGTTTTGGAATTGTTAGTTAGATTACTTGTTGGTTATCACTGCATTGTCGGAACTAGAAGCACAAGCATTTCGCTACACTCGCATTAACATCTGCTAACCATGTGTATGTGACAAATAAAATTTGATTTGATTTGCTACTTTGACACTGTCTGCACCTGGGTCTTACCCAACAGGTGATAGTACGAACTGGCTATGACTGACCCAGCAGACTCGGACCAGCTACGCAACGCCATCTCTTCCCAAGGTGTCACCATTGGTTGGCATGAGGAGCTGCTTCGGGGCCTTATGGAAGGGTTCATGACCCAGAGACGTCTTCACCCGGAGTAAAGGCGTCAATGTGCTTCTACATCTGCACTGCTTGCTGTTTGGGGTTTTAGGCTGGGTTTCTGTACAGCACTTTGAGATATCAGCTGATGTACGAAGGGCTATAGAAATACATTTGATTTGATTTGATTTTGAATGTGTTATGCCTTAAAGGGTCAATCTCTGATTGCTATAAAAAAAATAGAGTTACACACACTATATAAATGCTCCCAGTAATGTATTGGGTTAAATCACCATTTCAGCATCACTGTCTTTTTCAGGGTGATGTCATGAATGCTTGAACCAGGTTATGTAGACAAACTATGCAATTAGTTGCAACCAATGACAATAGAGAGGGGTGTGTCATAGTAATTAGGGTTGTAATTAGGGTGATGAGGATGACAAAGTGAAACTGTAAAAAACGACAATAGTTTACAGCATGTTGAATTTCTTAGGCGATTGTTTTTAATATCATATTGCTACATATTGTACATAGTATTAAACTCAACATACATTATTTTTTTCATTTAATATACAGTATTTCATAGTTTCCATTTCACTTAATCTTTGTAACACAATAATAATTTGGTTCAAACATAATGCATAACCTTTAGCATCATCAACGAAGGGAACATCTTGGGAGCACACTGATAAGCTGTGGAAATAATATGTTAATTTAGAAGACTAAGCTGTGGAAATAATATGTTAATTTGAAGACTAAGCTGTGGAAATAATATGTTAATTTAGAAGACTAAGCTGTGGAAATAATATGTTAATTTAGAAGACTAAGCTGTGGAAATAATATGTTAATTTGGAAGACTAAGCTGTGGAAATAATATGTTAATTTAGAAGACAAAGCTGTGGAAATAATATGTTAATTTGGAAGACTAAGCTGTGGAAATAATATGTTAATTTGGAAGACTAAGCTGTGGAAATAATATGTTAATTTAGAAGACAAAGCTGTGGAAATAATATGTTAATTTGGAAGACTAAGCTGTGGAAATAATATGTTAATTTGGAAGACTAAGCTGTGGAAATAATATGTTAATTTAGAAGACTAAGCTGTGGAAATAATATGTTAATTTAGAAGACTAAGCTGTGGAAATAATATGTTCATTTGGAAGACTAAGCTGTGGAAATAATATGTTAATTTAGAAGACTAAGCTGTGGAAATAATATGTTAATTTGGAAGACTAAGCTGTGGAAATAATATGTTAATTTAGAAGACTAAGCTGTGGAAATAATATGTTAATTTGGAAGACTAAGCTGTGGAAATAATATGTTAATTTGGAAGACTAAGCTGTGGAAATTATATGTTAATTTGAAAGACTAAGCTGTGGAAATAATATGTTAATTTAGAAATGTATAAAAAGAGCATGAGATCAAAGTCAATTATCAGACCAGTAGGGGTCAGTGTTTTTTAGATGAGATGTGTTGTCTTGTATGATACACTAAATGCACAAAACATTTGGAACACCTTCCTAATATTGAGTTGCACACCCCTTTTTCTGCCCTGTGAACCGCCTCAATTTGTCAGGGCTTGGAGCTCTACAAGGTGTCGAAAGCCTTCTACAGGGATGCTGGCCCATGTTGACTCTACAAGGTGTTGAAAGCCTTCTACAGGGATGCTGGCCCATGTTGACTCTACAAGGTGTCGAAAGCCTTCTACAGGGATGCTGGCCCATGTTGACTCTACAAGGGGTCGAAAGCGTTCCACAGGGATGCTGGCCCATGTTGACTCTACAAGGTGTCGAAAGCCTTCTACAGGGATGCTGTCCCATGTTGACTCTACAAGGGGTCGAAAGCGTTCCACAGGGATGCTGGCCCATGTTGACTCTAAAAGGGGTCGAAAGCGTTCCACAGGGATGCTGGCCCATGTTGACTCTACAAGGGGTCGAAAGCGTTCCACAGGGATGCTGGCCCATGTTGACTCTACAAGGTGTCGAAAGCGTTCCACAGGGATGCTGGCCCATGTTGACTCTACAAGGGGTCGAAAGCGTTCCACAGGGATGCTGGCCCATGTTGACTCTACAAGGTGTCGAAAGCCTTCTACAGGGATGCTGGCCCATGTTGACTCTACAAGGTGTCCAAAGCGTTCCACAGGGATGCTGGCCCATGTTGACTCTACAAGGTGTCGAAAGCCTTCTACAGGGATGCTGGCCCATGTTGACTCTACAAGGTGTCGAAAGCCTTCCACAGGGATGCTGGCCCTTGTTGACTCCAATGCTTCCCACAGTTGTGTGAAGTTGGCTGGATGTCCTTTAGGTGGTGGACCATTCTTGATACACACAGGAAACTATTGAGCATGAAATACCCAGGAGGGTTTCAGTTCTTGATTCAAACCGGTGGGCCTGGCACCTACTACCATACCCTGTTCAAAGGCACTTCAATATATGGTTACATGCAAACTTTTGGTTTGTACAGATGGTTATTTAATGCAAAAATGAATATAGGGTGGCTAGTCGTGGTGGCTGGGTAGGCAGATAATGCCACCACAGGCACCACAGGCATTATCTGCCTACCCAGCCACCACGACTAGCCACCCTATATTCATTTTTGCATTAAATAACCATCTGTACAAACCAAAAGTTGTGAGTTCGAACCTCATCACAGACAACATTTGAACAACTTGCTACTTTGCAACTACATAGCATGTTAGCTAACCCTTCTCCTAACGCTAACCCTTCTCATAACCCTAACCCTTCCACTAACCTTAACCCGGTTAGCTAACCCTTCTCATAACCCTAACCCTTCTCATAACCCTAACCCTTCCACTAACCTTAACCCGGTTATACCCTTCTTATAACCCTAACCCTTCTTATAACCCTTACCATGTTAGCTAACCCTTCTCCTAACGCTAACCCTTCTCATAACCCTAACCCTTCTTATAACCCTTACCATGTTAGCTAACCCTTCTCCTAACGCTAACCCTTCTTATAACCCTAACCCTTCTTATAACCCTTACCATGTTAGCTAACCCTTCTCCTAACGCTAACCCTTCTCATAACCCTAACCCTTCTTATAACCCTTACCATGTTAGCTAACCCTTCTCCTAACGCTAACCCTTCTTATAACCCTAACCCTTCTTATAACCCTTACCATGTTAGCTAACCCTTCTCCTAACGCTAACCCTTCTTATAACCCTAACCCTTCTTATAACCCTTACCATGTTAGCTAACCCTTCTCCTAACGCTAACCCTTCTTATAACCCTTACCCTCTTAGCTAACTCTTCTCCTAATCTTAACCCTTCCCCTAACCGTAATCCTTTTAGCTAACCCTTCTCTTAACCGTAATCATTTTAGCTAACCCTTCTCATAACCGTAATCCTTTTAGCTAACCCTTTCCCTAACCGTATTAAAACAAAGATGATTAGTGACTACATGATAAGAGCAGTGACTCTCATCTCCTACTCACCACCAGTCTAGTTCACTCTATTAAAACAAAGATGATTAGTGACTACATGATAAGAGCAGTGACTCTCGTCTCCTAGTTACCACCAGTCTAGTTCACTCTGTAAAACAAAGATGATTAGTGACTACATGATAAGAGCAGTGACTCTCGTCTCCTAGTTACCACCAGTCTAGTTCACTCTATTAAAACAAAGATGATTAGTGACTATATGATAAGAGCAGTAACTTCCGTCTCCCACTCACCACCAGTCTAGTTCACTCTGTAAAACAAAGATGATTAGTAACTACATGATAAGAGCAGTGACTCTCGTCTCCTAGTCACCACCAGTCTAGTTCACTCTATTAAAACAAAGATGATTAGTGACTATATGATAAGAGCAGTAACTTCCGTCTCCTACTCACCACCAGTCTAGTTCACTCTGTAAAACAAAGATGATTAGTAACTACATGATAAGAGCAGTAACTTCCGTCTCCCACTCACCACCAGTCTAGTTCACTCTATTAAAACAAAGATGATTAGTGACTATATGATAAGAGCAGTAACTTCCGTCTCCTACTCACCACCAGTCTAGTTCACTCTGTAAAACAAAGATGATTAGTAACTACATGATAAGAGCAGTAACTTCCGTCTCCTACTCACCACCAGTCTAGTTCACTCTGTAAAACAAAGATGATTAGTAACTACATGATAAGAGCAGTAACTTCCGTCTCCTACTCACCACCAGTCTAGTTCACTCTATTAAAACAAAGATGATTAGTGACTATATGATAAGAGCAGTAACTTCCGTCTCCTACTCACCACCAGTCTAGTTCACTCTGTAAAACAAAGATGATTAGTGACTATATGATAAGAGCAGTGACTACTCACCACCAGTCTAGTTCACTCTGTAAAACAAAGATGATTAGTGACTATATGATAAGAGCAGTGACTCTCGTCTCCTACTCACCACCAGTCTAGTTCACTCTGTAAAACAAAGATGATTAGTGACTATATGATAAGAGCAGTGACTCTCGTCTCCTACTCACCACCAGTCTAGTTCACTCTATTAAAACAAAGATGATTAGTGACTATATGATAAGAGCAGTGACTCTCGTCTCCTACTCACCACCAGTCTAGTTCACTCTATTAAAACAAAGATGATTAGTGACTATATGATAAGAGCAGTAACTTCCGTCTCCTACTCACCACCAGTCTAGTTCACTCTGTAAAACAAAAAGTAATGAAGAGTGCCACAGAGCCAATTCTTTTCATTTGCTTCGTTGACTTTGTATTCCAAGCACCTAGAGTGCAAAATGAGGTGTGTGAATATGAAGTAACACATAATAACATCCTGAGAAGCAGTCGATTTAAAAAGAGCCATGATTTATTACAGAAAATGGGTGATAAATCCAAATTTGAATATGTGACATCACACGATCATTGTCTTTGTACGTATTCTGGTGTGCTTTTCCATAGGGATGAAGTGATAACAGAGTGCAGTATTGACATACCTCATGTTAGAAAAACAGATGACATCGTATAGATAGTAAATCTATGGTCTTTACTGTGCTTCCTCATCAAACACCTTTAGGGGCCGTTTCAGGGTTTAAGACTAAAACAGATTAAGACTAATCCTAATCCATTGTTTTATGGAGATTCTCCATTGATCTTGGTATTCAGTCCAGGACTAGTCTTTATCTGTGTCCTGGAAACCGTCCCCTGAAGGTGCAAAAATATATTTTTTTATGTGCTTTCCATGTGACCCACCAGATTATTTGATCTTTGTATTTATATATTTTTTTCCATAATCTTTTAACCAGGTGAGTTCTAAAATAATATCAACAAAAACAATATTTCCATCCCAGATTCCATTGGACAGTTTTTGGGAGTTATTTAATCTGCATTAATCTCAAATTCAGCTTTACAGCGACACCTCCAAAACATCGGCTATGCGGGTGTTGGCTATCGGCCGTTAACTCCTGGTCTGATTGGATCTGGGCCTGAAGCTTCAACCAAGGAAGGTTTCGTTGTGTCCGTCCCAGAAACACTAATAAACATTATGAAAACATTATGAAAACACAATGCAACAAAATGCTCTTCTTCACAAAATGTCTCGGGAAGAAACATCAGCCTTGTACATCAATCAGGGTATTAAACAATCAATCAACAATCCATTATATTGACTGACAAACATCATGTACGATCAATCATGATGAAATAAGAAACTATTTTTTTGTAGCACAGAATAGTGACATGTTTTTCCAAGACCCTAATCATTGACTTATAGACTTGTAAGCTCTATTTAATGCAGACGCAACACTAAAAAACACTAATAATTAATATCTCCTTTGGACACTGTTCAAGATGGATGCTGTAGTCATAGTTACGACATGCATAGATTTCAAATGACCAACCACATCGAAGGGAAGGTGTTTTTCAGTCCAATCACATCAAAGGGAAAATGTTTGACCATTCCTCAGCCAATCAGTGCCAAAACAAAACAATCCTCAAAATATGTAAATGTATGATGAGACTGTGTCTTGTACTTACAGAGTCTTCAGAAAGTAATGACAAAGTGAAAACATGTTTTCTAGACATTTTCACAAATGTATTGAAAATGAAATACAGAAATATCTAATTTACATATGTATTCACACCCCCCTGAGTCAATACATGTTAGAATCACCTTTGGCAGAGATTACAGCTGCGAGTCTTTCTGGGTAAGTCTCTACGAGATTTGCACGGCTGGATAGTACAATTTTTGCACTTTTTATTTATTTTTAAATGCTTAAATTATTTGAGCTCTGTCAAGTTGGTTGTTAATCATTGCTATACAGCCATTTTTAAGTGTTGCCATAGATATTAAGGCAGATTTAAATCAAAATTATAACTGGGCCACTCAGGAACATTCAATGTTGTCTTGGTAAGCAACTTCAGTGTATATTTGGCTTTGTGTTTTAGGTTATTGTCCTGCTGAAAAGTGCATTTGTCTCCACTGTCTGTTGGAAAGCAAACTAAACCAGGTTTTCCTCTAGGATTTTGCCTGTGCTTAGCTCTATTCTGCCTCTTTTATTCTGTACAGGCTTGCTTCTTTTCACTCAGTCATTTAGGTCAGTATTTTGGAGTTAACTACAATGTTGTTGATCCATCTTCAGTTCTCTCTTATCCACATCCTTTAAACTCTGTAACTGTTTACAGTCACCATTGGCCTCATGGTGAAATCGCTGAGCAGTTTTCCTTCCTCTCCAGGTAACTGAAGGAAGTGTGGATATTTGTAGTGACTGGGTGTATTGATACACCATCCGAAGTGCAATTAATAACTTCACCCTGCTCAAAGGGATATTCAATGTCTGCTTTTATACTTTTACCCAGATACTTTTTAATTTTATTTTTATTTATCCGTTATTTTACCAGGTAAGTTGACTGAGAACACATTCTCATTTGCAGCAACGACCTGGTTAATAGTTACAGGAGAGACGAGGGGGATGAATGAGCCAATTGTAAACTGGGGATTATTAGGTGACCATGATGGTTTGAGGGCGAGATTAGGAATTTAGCCAGGACACCGGGGTTAACACCCCTACTCTTACAATAAGTGCCATGAGATCTTTAATGACCTCAGAGAGTCAGGACACCTGTTTAACGTCCCATCCGAAAGACAGCACCCAACACAGGGCAATGTCCCCAATCACTGCCCTTGGGCATTGGGATAAAAAAAAATTAGACCAGAGGAAAGGGTGCCTCCTACTGGCCCTCCAACACCACTTCCAGCAGCATCTGGTCTCCCATCCAGGAACTGACCAAGACCAACCATGCTTAGCTTCAGAAGCAAGCTAGCAGTGGTATGCAGGGTGGTATGCTGCTGGCCATACAAATAGGTGCCCTACTTTTGTGAGGAATTGGAAAACCTCCCTGGTCTTTGTGGTTGAATTGATGTTTGCAATTCTCTGCTGGACTGAGGGAAATTAGAGATAATTGTATGTGTGGGGTACAGAGATGAGGTAGTCATTCATAAATCATGTTAAACACTGTTATTACACACAGGGTGAGTCCATGCAACTTATGTGACATGTTAAGCAAATGTTTACTCCTGAACGTATTTAGGCTTGTCATAATAAATGGGTTGAATACTTATTGACTCAAGACATTTCAGCTTTTAATTTTTAATTAATTTGTTAATAAAAAAAATCTAAAAACATAATTCCACTTTGAATATGATGGGGGTATTGAGTTTAGATCAGTGACACAACATCAACACAACAGAATGTGGGAAAAAGTCAATTGCTTTCAGAATGCTTTCAGAAGGCACTGTATCAATTCATATTGAGCAAATAATGTGTTTAACTGATATGTTGGACAGTTTATTCTGACAATAGCAACAGTGATATGTATAAAAAAAATATTTAAAAAAATATTCTTGACTATACGTGGATGTACTGACTGATTGGGGTTATTTTTGGATGATTATAATAATATCAACTCTGATTCTCTATATGTGTTCATTTGATACAATAAATTAACAGCTTTTTTTACTTTAATTTACTTTAATTTATAAGCAACTGACTTATAAATGTTGGTGCATCATAGTCATGCAAATACAGGAGTGCAAAATATCTATATTTTTAAATAGCAGATGGATGGATGTCTTATTGATAGCAGCTAAGAAAATATGATACTTAGTTATATCACCTGCCAAACATTCAGAGGACAGCTGAGGAAAAGTGGATTTTTTTCTCCTCTTTAACATTCATAGATATATGATTTCTAGATTTCGGGGGAAAAAATCCCATTAGAACAAGGGAGAATGAACAGGAATACTGTTCTTGTAATTATATTTCTATGGTTACATTGCCGCGATTGCAGGGTACAGAGAGGTGAACGTCATGCTGGTCGGTTGCATTCAGAATTGCTAAAAAAAATATTATACACAATCATAGAAAATAATAATAATAATACGTTTGAAAAGAATATACATTGCAAAGTAAACTGGAAAAAAATAACACATTTATAGAAAGTAAACAGTATATACAATACATAGAAAAGTACATTGGAAAATGATAACAGTTTAACATTAAAGTAATTTACAATAAATTCAAATTTAAATAATTAACAATAAAAGTTAGTTAAATAATTTACGATAAAGTACAATTTAATTAATAAAAGTAAAATTTTAATCATCTACAATAAAAATGAAAAGTTAATTAATTTACAATAAAAGTAACAGAGACTCAAAGTTCTCTAAGTTCAACTTTTGTTCATAATGAAATAGGGCTAGGTCAACTCTAGACAGAGGTTGTTTATAATGGAATAGGGCTAGGTCACCTCTAGACAGAGGTTGTTTATAATGGAATAGGGCTAGGTCACCTCTAGACAGAGATTGTTTATAATGGAATAGGGCTAGGTCATCTCTAGACAGAGGTTGTTTATAATGGAATAGGGCTAGGTCAACTCTAGACAGAGTTATATTGTTGTTTATAATGGAATAGGGCTAGGTCACCTCTAAACAGAGGTTGTTTATAATGGAATAGGGCTAGGTCACCTCTAAACAGAGTTATATTGTTGTTCATAATGGAATAGGGCTAGGTCAACTCTAGACAGAGGTTGTTTATAATGGAATAGGGCTAGGTCACCTCTAGACAGAGGTTGTTTATAATGGAACAGGGCTAGGTCATCTCTAGACAGAGTTATATTGTTGTTCATAATGGAATAGGGCTAGGTCACCTCTAGACAGAGTTATATTGTTGTTTATAATGGAATAGGGCTAGGTCACCTCTAGACAGAGGTTGTTTATAATGGAATAGGGCAAGGTCATCTCTAGACAGAGTTATATTGTTGTTCATAATGGAATAGGGCTAGGTCAACTCTAGACAGAGGTTGTTTATAATGGAATAGGGCTAGGTCACCTCTAGACAGAGGTTGTTTATAATGGAATAGGGCTAGGTCATCTCTAGACAGAGGTTGTTTATAATGGAATAGGGCTAGGTCACCTCTAGACAGAGGTTGTTTATAATGGAATAGGGCTAGGTCATCTCTAGACAGAGGTTGTTTATAATGGAATAGGGCTAGGTCACCTCTAGACAGAGCTTGTTTATAATGGAATAGGGCTAGGTCACCTCTAGACAGAGGTTGTTTATAATGGAATAGGGCTAGGTCACCTCTAGACAGAGGTTGTTTATAATGGAATAGGGCTAGGTCACCTCTAGACAGAGGTTGTTTATAATGGAATAGGGCTAGGTCATCTCTAGACAGAGGTTGTTTATAATGGAATAGGGCTAGGTCACCTCTAGGCAGAGGTTGTTTATAATGGAATAGGGCTAGGTCACCTCTAAACAGAGTTATATTGTTGTTCATAATTGAATAGAGCTAGGTCACCTCTAAACAGAGTTATATTGTTGTTCATAATGGAATAGGGCTAGGTCAACTCTAGACAGAGGTTGTTTATAATGGAATAGGGCTAGGTCACCTCTAAACAGAGTTATATTGTTGTTTATAATGGAATAGGGCTAGGTCAACTCTAGACAGAGTTATATTGTTGTTTATAATGGAATAGGGCTAGGTCAACTCTAGACAGAGGTTGTTTATAATGGAATAGGGCTAGGTCATCTCTAGACAGAGGTTGTTTATAATGGAATAGGGCTAGGTCACCTCTAGACAGAGGTTGTTTATAATGGAATAGGGCTAGGTCATCTCTAGACAGAGGTTGTTTATAATGGAATAGGGCTAGGTCACCTCTAGACAGAGGTTGTTTATAATGGAATAGGGCTAGGTCACCTCTAGACAGAGGTTGTTTATAATGAAACAGGGCTAGGTCATCTCTAGACAGAGGTTGTTTATAATGAAACAGGGCTAGGTCACCTCTAGACAGAGTTATATTGTTGTTTATAATGGAATAGGGCTAGGTCACCTCTAGACAGAGGTTGTTTATAATGGAATAGGGCTAGGTCACCTCTAGACAGAGGTTGTTTATAATGGAATAGGGCTAGGTCATCTCTAGACAGAGGTTGTTTATAATGGAATAGGGCTAGGTCACCTCTAGACAGAGGTTGTTTATAATGGAATAGGGCTAGGTCACCTCTAGACAGAGGTTGTTTATAATGAAACAGGGCTAGGTCATCTCTAGACAGAGGTTGTTTATAATGAAACAGGGCTAGGTCACCTCTAGACAGAGTTATATTGTTGTTTATAATGGAATAGGGCTAGGTCACCTCTAGACAGAGGTTGTTTATAATGGAATAGGGCTAGGTCACCTCTAGACAGAGTTATATTGTTGTTCATAATGGAATAGGGCTAGGTCACCTCTAGACAGAGGTTGTTTATAATGAAACAGGGCTAGGTCACCTCTAGACAGAGTTATATTGTTGTTTATAATGGAATAGGGCTAGGTCAACTCTAGACAGAGGTTGTTTATAATGAAACAGGGCTAGGTCAACTCTAGACAGAGTTATATTGTTGTTTATAATGGAATAGGGCTAGGTCACCTCTAGACAGAGTTATATTGTTGTTTATAATGAAACAGGGCTAGGTCATCTCTAGACAGAGGTTGTTTATAATGAAACAGGGCTAGGTCACCTCTAGACAGAGTTATATTGTTGTTTATAATGGAATAGGGCTAGGTCACCTCTAGACAGAGGTTGTTTATAATGGAACAGGGCTAGGTCACCTCTAGACAGAGTTATATTGTTGTTTATAATGGAATAGGGCTAGGTCACCTCTAGACAGAGGTTGTTTATAATGAAACAGGGCTAGGTCACCTCTAGACAGAGTTATATTGTTGTTTATAATGGAATAGGGCTAGGTCACCTCTAGACAGAGTTATATTGTTGTTTATAATGGAATAGGGCTAGGTCACCTCTAGACAGAGTTATATTGTTGTTTATAATGAAACAGGGCTAGGTCAACTCTAGACAGAGGTTGTTTATAATGGAATAGGGCTAGGTCACCTCTAGACAGAGGTTGTTTATAATGGAATAGGGCTAGGTCACCTCTAGACAGAGGTTGTTTATAATGGAATAGGGCAAGGTCATCTCTAGACAGAGTTATATTGTTGTTCATAATGGAATAGGGCTAGGTCACCTCTAGACAGAGGTTGTTTATAATGGAATAGGGCTAGGTCACCTCTAGACAGAGGTTGTTTATAATGGAATAGGGCTAGGTCATCTCTAGACAGAGGTTGTTTATAATGGAATAGGGCTAGGTCACCTCTAGACAGAGGTTGTTTATAATGGAATAGGGCTAGGTCACCTCTAGACAGAGGTTGTTTATAATGGAATAGGGCTAGGTCACCTCTAGACAGAGGTTGTTTATAATGGAATAGGGCTAGGTCATCTCTAGACAGAGGTTGTTTATAATGGAATAGGGCTAGGTCACCTCTAGACAGAGGTTGTTTATAATGGAATAGGGCTAGGTCACCTCTAGACAGAGGTTGTTTATAATGGAATAGGGCTAGGTCAACTCTAGACAGAGGTTGTTTATAATGGAATAGGTCAAGGTCATCTCTAGACAGAGGTTGTTCATAATGAAATAGGGCTAGGTCATCTCTACACAGAGGTTGTTTATAATGGAATAGGGCTAGGTCACCTCTAGACAGAGGTTGTTTATAATGGAATAGGGCTAGGTCACCTCTAGACAGAGGTTGTTTATAATGGAATAGGGCTAGGTCACCTCTAGACAGAGGTTGTTTATAATGGAATAGGGCTAGGTCATCTCTAGACAGAGGTTGTTTATAATGGAATAGTGCTAGGTCATCTCTAGACAGAGGTTGTTTATAATGGAATAGGGCTAGGTCATCTCTAGACAGAGGTTGTTTATAATGGAATAGGGCTAGGTCACCTCTAGACAGAGGTTGTTTATAATGGAATAGGGCTAGGTCATCTCTAGACAGAGGTTGTTTATAATGAAACAGGGCTAGGTCAACTCTAGACAGAGGTTGTTTATAATGGAATAGGGCTAGGTCACCTCTAGACAGAGGTTGTTTATAATGAAACAGGGCTAGGTCATCTCTAGACAGAGGTTGTTTATAATGAAACAGGGCTAGGTCACCTCTAGACAGAGTTATATTGTTGTTTATAATGGAATAGGGCTAGGTCACCTCTAGACAGAGGTTGTTTATAATGGAATAGGGCTAGGTCACCTCTAGACAGAGGTTGTTTATAATGGAATAGGGCTAGGTCATCTCTAGACAGAGGTTGTTTATAATGGAATAGGGCTAGGTCACCTCTAGACAGAGGTTGTTTATAATGGAATAGGGCTAGGTCACCTCTAGACAGAGGTTGTTTATAATGAAACAGGGCTAGGTCATCTCTAGACAGAGGTTGTTTATAATGAAACAGGGCTAGGTCACCTCTAGACAGAGTTATATTGTTGTTTATAATGGAATAGGGCTAGGTCACCTCTAGACAGAGGTTGTTTATAATGGAATAGGGCTAGGTCACCTCTAGACAGAGGTTGTTTATAATGGAATAGGGCTAGGTCATCTCTAGACAGAGGTTGTTTATAATGGAATAGGGCTAGGTCACCTCTAGACAGAGGTTGTTTATAATGGAATAGGGCTAGGTCACCTCTAGACAGAGGTTGTTTATAATGAAACAGGGCTAGGTCATCTCTAGACAGAGGTTGTTTATAATGAAACAGGGCTAGGTCACCTCTAGACAGAGTTATATTGTTGTTTATAATGGAATAGGGCTAGGTCACCTCTAGACAGAGGTTGTTTATAATGAAACAGGGCTAGGTCACCTCTAGACAGAGTTATATTGTTGTTTATAATGGAATAGGGCTAGGTCACCTCTAGACAGAGGTTGTTTATAATGGAATAGGGCTAGGTCACCTCTAGACAGAGTTATATTGTTGTTTATAATGGAATAGGGCTAGGTCACCTCTAGACAGAGGTTGTTTATAATGAAACAGGGCTAGGTCACCTCTAGACAGAGTTATATTGTTGTTTATAATGGAATAGGGCTAGGTCACCTCTAGACAGAGTTATATTGTTGTTTATAATGGAATAGGGCTAGGTCACCTCTAGACAGAGTTATATTGTTGTTTATAATGAAACAGGGCTAGGTCAACTCTAGACAGAGGTTGTTTATAATGGAATAGGGCTAGGTCACCTCTAGACAGAGGTTGTTTATAATGGAATAGGGCTAGGTCATCTCTAGACAGAGGTTGTTTATAATGGAATAGGGCTAGGTCACCTCTAGACAGAGGTTGTTTATAATGGAATAGGGCTAGGTCATCTCTAGACAGAGGTTGTTTATAATGGAATAGGGCTAGGTCACCTCTAGACAGAGGTTGTTTATAATGGAATAGGGCTAGGTCACCTCTAGACAGAGGTTGTTTATAATGAAACAGGGCTAGGTCATCTCTAGACAGAGGTTGTTTATAATGAAACAGGGCTAGGTCACCTCTAGACAGAGTTATATTGTTGTTTATAATGGAATAGGGCTAGGTCACCTCTAGACAGAGGTTGTTTATAATGGAATAGGGCTAGGTCACCTCTAGACAGAGGTTGTTTATAATGGAATAGGGCTAGGTCACCTCTAGACAGAGGTTGTTTATAATGGAATAGGGCTAGGTCACCTCTAGACAGAGGTTGTTTATAATGAAACAGGGCTAGGTCACCTCTAGACAGAGGTTGTTTATAATGAAACAGGGCTAGGTCACCTCTAGACAGAGGTTGTTTATAATGGAATAGGGCTAGGTCACCTCTAGACAGAGGTTGTTTATAATGAAACAGGGCTAGGTCACCTCTAGACAGAGGTTGTTTATAATGAAACAGGGCTAGGTCACCTCTAGACAGAGGTTGTTTATAATGGAATAGGGCTAGGTCACCTCTAGACAGAGGTTGTTTATAATGGAATAGGGCTAGGTCACCTCTAGACAGAGGTTGTTTATAATGGAATAGGGCTAGGTCACCTCTAGACAGAGGTTGTTTATAATGGAATAGGGCTAGGTCATCTCTAGACAGAGGTTGTTTATAATGAAACAGTGCTAGGTCACCTCTAGACAGAGGTTGTTTATAATGAAACAGGGCTAGGTCACCTCTAGACAGAGGTTGTTTATAATGGAATAGGGCTAGGTCACCTCTAGACAGAGGTTGTTTATAATGGAATAGGGCTAGGTCACCTCTAGACAGAGGTTGTTTATAATGGAATAGGGCTAGGTCACCTCTAGACAGAGGTTGTTTATAATGGAATAGGGCTAGGTCATCTCTAGACAGAGGTTGTTTATAATGGAATAGTGCTAGGTCATCTCTAGACAGAGGTTGTTTATAATGGAATAGGGCTAGGTCACCTCTAGACAGAGGTTGTTTATAATGGAATAGGGCTATGTCACCTCTAGACAGAGGTTGTTTATAATGGAATAGGGCTAGGTCATCTCTAGACAGAGGTTGTTTATAATGGAATAGGGCTAGGTCACCTCTAGACAGAGGTTGTTTATAATGGAATAGGGCTAGGTCATCTCTAGACAGAGGTTGTTTATAATGGAATAGGGCTAGGTCACCTCTAGACAGAGGTTGTTTATAATGGAATAGGGCTAGGTCACCTCTAGACAGAGGTTGTTTATAATGGAATAGGGCTAGGTCATCTCTAGACAGAGGTTGTTTATAATGGAATAGGGCTAGGTCACCTCTAGACAGAGTTATATTGTTGTTTATAATGGAATAGGGCTAGGTCACCTCTAGACAGAGGTTGTTTATAATGGAATAGGGCTAGGTCACCTCTAGACAGAGGTTGTTTATAATGGAATAGGGCTAGGTCATCTCTAGACAGAGGTTGTTTATAATGGAATAGGGCTAGGTCACCTCTAGACAGAGGTTGTTTATAATGGAATAGGGCTAGGTCACCTCTAGACAGAGGTTGTTTATAATGGAATAGGGCTAGGTCACCTCTAGACAGAGGTTGTTTATAATGGAATAGGGCTAGGTCACCTCTAGACAGAGTTATATTGTTGTTTATAATGGAATAGGGCTAGGTCACCTCTAGACAGAGTTATATTGTTGTTTATAATGGAATAGGGCTAGGTCACCTCTAGACAGAGGTTGTTTATAATGGAATAGGGCTAGGTCACCTCTAGACAGAGGTTGTTTATAATGGAATAGGGCTAGGTCATCTCTAGACAGAGGTTGTTTATAATGGAATAGGGCTAGGTCATCTCTAGACAGAGGTTGTTTATAATGGAATAGGGCTAGGTCACCTCTAGACAGAGTTATATTGTTGTTTATAATGGAATAGGGCTAGGTCACCTCTAGACAGAGGTTGTTTATAATGGAATAGGGCTAGGTCACCTCTAGACAGAGTTATATTGTTGTTTATAATGGAATAGGGCTAGGTCATCTCTAGACAGAGGTTGTTTATAATGAAACAGGGCTAGGTCACCTCTAGACAGAGTTATATTGTTGTTTATAATGAAACAGGGCTAGGTCACCTCTAAACTACCAAACCAAAGTAATGAAAATCCCATTTCCTAAATATCATATTTTGTATATCTCCAAAGTGCCGAATCCAAAAGGAAAGAGAAGGTTTGAATATTTAAAGTAGTTGGACAGGGAATGTGATCTTGTGGTCCTGTAGAGCACGGTTCTTTTAAATGTCAGGATTGTGGGTTCGTTTCCTTGCTAAATATTATTATATTATCTTAGGCTACTGGCACTTTCACAGATGGTATGTGTCTGTCATTCTCCTGAAATGCTTGTCCTGGAAATCCTCAGGGTCAAAACCGTATTCCAGATCTTTCAGAACATTTCAGAATATCAGAATCGACCACCAAGAATGGTGACATCACAAAAGGCAGTCTAGAAAACGTTACATTGTGACGTCCTCATGATTTTCGCTAACGTTCAGTGGAACGTTCCCAGAACTTCCTATTGTTTGCTCGGTTACAACTAAACTAATCCCTCTAATTTATGTTGTCGTTTTTCAAAACAAGAGAGAATGTAATGATCTGACTATTTAATATTTGAGCTCAATTTAAGAATGAAAACCAAATGATATTTGGAGCGCTGTTAATGTATTTTGGCATGAAAGTATGAAATATGAAGTATAGTGCCTGGATGTTCCTCTCTGATACCCACAACATCCAAGCTACTGGTATGTCTAATCTGACCCAGTTTCCCTATTCCATATGGGCCCTGTTCTAAAGTAGTGTACCCTATTCCACATGGGCCCTGTTCTAAAGTAGTGCACCCTATTCCATATGGGCCCTGTTCTAAAGTAGTGCACCCTATTCCCTATGGGCCCTGGTCTAAAGTAGTGCACCCTATTCCATATGGGCCCTGTTCTAAAGTAGTGTACCCTATTCCCTATGGGCCCTGTTCTAAAGTAATGTACCCTATTCTCTATGGGCCCTGTTCTAAAGTAATGTACCCTATTCCCTATGGGCCCTGTTCTAAAGTAATGCACCCTATTCCCTATGGGCCCTGTTCTAAAGTAGTGCATCCTATTCCCTATGGGCCCTGTTCTAAAGTAGTGCATCCTATTCCCTATGGGCCCTGTTCTAAAGTAGTGCACCCTATTCCCTATGGGCCCTGTTCTAAAGTAGTGCACCCTATTCCCTATGGGCCCTGTTCTAAAGTAGTGCATCCTATTCCCTATGGGCCCTGTTCTAAAGTAGTGCATCCTATTCCCAATGGGCCCTGTTCTAAAGTAGTGCACCCTATTCCCTATGGGCCCTGTTCTAAAGTAGTGCATCCTATTCCCTATGGGCCCTGTTCTAAAAGTAGTGCACCCTATTCCCTATGGGCCCTGTTCTAAAGTAGTGCATCCTATTCCCTATGGGCCCTGTTCTAAAGTAGTGTACCCTATTCCCTATGGGCCCTGTTCTAAAGTAGTGCATCCTATTCCCTATGGGCCCTGTTCTAAAGTAGTGCATCCTATTCCATATGGGCCCGGTTCTAAAGTAGTGCACCCTATTCCCTATGGGTCCTGTTCTAAAAGTAGTGCACCCTATTCCCTATGGGTCCTGTTCTAAAGTAGTGCACCCTATTCCCTATGGGCCCTGTTCTAAAGTAGTGCACCCTATTCCCTATGGGCCCTGTTCTAAAGTAGTGCACCCTATTCCCTATGGGCCCTGGTCTAAAGTAGTGCACCCTATTCCCTATGTGCCCTGTTCAAAAGTAGTGCACTACCAAGGGAATAGGGTGCCATTTGGGATGCACATTCAGCCACATTCTGAGTGCTTCCAGTAGCCAGTGAGAAAACAGATTCTCTGCTTCCAGTAGCCAATGAGAAAACAGATTCTCTGCTTCCAGTAGCCAATGAGAAAACAGATTATCTGCTTCCAGTAGCCAATGAGAAAACAGATGATCTGCTTCCAGTAGCCAATGAGAAAACAGATGATCTGCTTCCAGTAGCCAATGAGAAAACAGATGATCTGCTTCCAGTAGCCAATGAGAAAACAGATTCTCTGCTTCCAGTAGCCAATGAGAAAACAGATTCTCTGCTTCCAGTAGCCAATGAGAAAACAAATTATCTGCTTCCAGTAGCCAATGAGAAAACAGATTCTCTGCTTCCAGTAGCCAATGAGAAAACAGATTCTCTGCTTCCAGTAGCCAATGAGAAAACAGATTCTCTGCTTCCAGTAGCCAGTGAGAAAACAGATTCTCTGCTTCCAGTAGCCAATGAGAAAACAGATTCTCTGCTTCCAGTAGCCAAGGAGAAAACAGATTCTCTGCTTCCAGTAGCCAATGAGAAAACAGATGATCTGCTTCCAGTAGCCAATGAGAAAACAGATGATCTGCTTCCAGTAGCCAATGAGAAAACAGATTCTTTGCTTCCAGTAGCCAATGAGAAAACAAATTATCTGCTTCCAGTAGTCAATGAGAAAACAGATGATCTGCTTCCAGTAGCCAGTGAGAAAACAGATTCTCTGCTTCCAGTAGCCAATGAGATGCGTTGTGCAGTCCTCACTACCCTCTGGAGAGCCTTACGGTTGAGGGCGGAGCAGTTGCCGTACCAGGCGGTGATACAGCCCGCCAGGATGCTCTCGATTGTGCATCTGTAGAAGTTTGTGAGTGCTTTTGGTGACAAGCCGAATTTTTTCAGCCTCCTGAGGTTGAATAGGCGCTGCTGCGCCTTCTTCACGACGCTGTCAGTGTGAGTGGACCAATTCAGTTTGTCTGTGATGTGTATGCCGAGGAACTTAAAACTAGCTACCCTCTCCACTACTGTTCCATCGATGTGGATAGGGGGGTGTTCCCTCTGCTGTTTCCTGAAGTCCACAATCATCTCCTTAGTTTTGTTGACGTTGAGTGTGAGGTTATTTTCCTGACACCACACTCCAAGGGCCCTCACCTCCTCCCTGTAGGCCGTCTCGTCGTTGTTGGTAATCAAGCCTACCACTGTTGTGTCGTCCGCAAACTTGATGATTGAGTTGGAGGCGTGCGTGGCCACGCAGTCGTGGGTGAACAGGGAGTACAGGAGAGGACTCAGAACGCACCCTTGTGGGGCCCCCGTGTTGAGGATCAGCTTATCTGCTGATTATCT